>NC_047665.1:66504808-66859808 GCF_011762505.2 Arvicanthis niloticus | reverse complement strand
TAGAGAAAAACATATTGAGCTTGCTTGAAGAACAAGATTATGTAAGACTTAGACATGCCTCTTTATATGAAAAATGTATTTCAGATATTAAGTTACATGTGCATACACAGACATACAATCTTCTTTCTGAGTGTGTGGTTCATACGAAACACATTTACTTTTGCGATTTTGAATGAATCCAAAAGCCAATGTTTATTTCAGTTCCTTTTGTCACTTCAGATGTACAAAAAGGGGTAAAAAATAGATGTGGTTAGCTTTGTGTTTACATTTTATTCTTCCATTTCCCTCATATTACAGTGTCTTTCTGAAACTTCCCAAGTGGATTTTGAAAGGGATAAACGTTGATCAATTTGAAACTAATTCACTACTTGAGAATCTGCTCTGCAAATGTGCATGCCACTTTAAAGCTTCCTCTGGAGACTGTTTCTGTGGAGGCTCTCTCACATCCCATCTATTATTTGAATGAAGACAAATAACGCTCAGTTTCTCCCAGTCCTAAGAATTCATACAAAGCATATTTGACTGCTGGGTACAATGAAGCATTTAATTGAAAAAGGCCTGGTCGATAGTAGGGAAAGAAATGAAAAGGAGGTTTAGAGCTATTGACTGAAAGTCCGGAAAGTTCTGTTTTATTATTAAGAATGACACAATGAGGTATATAATCTCAACAGAATATAGTGTACTATTGTTTAAATGGTTTTCACATAAATGCCAGAACTGAATTCTCCTTTAACAAGCATGTATTTTTAGTTGATTAAATGTGCTCTTTGACAATCTTATACATGTATTCAATGCATGCTGATTATTCTTACTTCCCACTCTCTTCTGCCTTCCCTCCATCCCTATCATTTCCTCCCAGCCTTAAAGTTTTTTTCCATATTATCTTTAAATATTAATTTTTAAATCAACAGATTTGACCTTCTGTACAATTAAAGCTAATATTTAAAGAAAAGTGAGTGGAATTCTAGTTTATTATTATGAATACACAGTAAGTCTTTTTACTGTAATACTTACATATTTTCAATGTCCTTGTATAGGAACCATCTAACTACCCTTTGTGATGGTTTGAATGAGAATGTTCCCATAGCTCCAATGTTTGAATGCTTGATCCCAGTATTTGGAATTGTATTGGTAGGTTGAGCTAGTGTCTGACCTTGCTGGAGGATACATATTGCTGGGGACAGGGTTTGAAATGTAAAAGTCTCTTGCCATTACAATTATGTTGTCTGCTTTCTGCTTATACTTTAAGATGGGAAATCTCAGCTTCTTGCTCCAGTGTCCATGCTTACCTTGCTTCTCTGGTTACTATGCCAGCATGCTTGTATATTACCCCACCATCATACTGGTGATGAACTCTTGACTCTTTGAAACCATAAGGCCCAAATAAACCCTTCAATCTATAAGTTTAGGTTGTCATGGTTTTCCTTGAAGCAATAGAAAAGTGACCAACAAACCTTTCTACTAAGCAACTGAAAACTAACACAGACTCAAGTGCAGAAAAATAGGAAGTAATTGTAAATCATTCTTTATTGATGTGAAGAAACACCATGACCATGGCAACTCTTATAAGAAAACATTTAATTAGGGCTGCCTTACAGTTCAGAGGTCTAGTCTATTATCACCATAGAAGCATAGTGGCATGCAAGCAGATATGGTGCTGGAGAGGTAGCTGGGAGGTATACATCTGGATCCTCAGGCCTACAAGGCCACAACCTACTCCAAAAAGGTCACAGCTTTAGTGCCCTTCTCTATGGGCCTATTGGGGCATCTTTTATTGAAACCACAAGATCTACCAATAATCAACCCTTTTAGTTATCATTAGCAATCATCATGATCAAAACAGCTTCTGTTCAAGAGAATGTCTTTTATCTTAGATCTCCAAGTCGCAGTTCCTTTTGAGGAATTTCAGAAGGATACTCAAGACAGGAAACTGGTGACAGGAACCATAAACAACCAAAGCTTACTGACTTTCTGCTTCTGGATTATACTCAGCTAGCTTATTATATACCCAAGGCCCATCTTCAGGGAATGAGGGCGCATGAATCACCACCCACAGTAGGCTAGGCCCTCCCACATCAGTCAGCAGTGGTGAAAACCCTTACAGACATGCCCCCAGGCCAATGTGATGGAAGCTATTCTTCCTCTGAAGTTCCTTCTTGTCAGGTGCGTCAAGTTGACAGCCAAGATCACATTAATAAATGTCCTTGGCACTAGCAACGTGCCAACATTTCCACCCTATTAGTTATATTGGTTAAAGGCTATCCAGGGATTGCTGTACAGTATTTATGTTTCCCGGAAAAGTCTCTTGGACCACTTCTGTTTCTTTTACAGACATCTTACGTTTTGAATTCTGTGTGTTTCTCTAACGGTGAAGGAAAAGCTCCCAAAATACATTAAGGACCACATGGCATTGTGCACACCAAGCAAACCCAAGCCCTGTGGCCTGCACATTGTATGTATTTATTTTAGGGGAAAAAAAGAATACTTTCAACTAAATCAATTTACATTCCCTCATGGTGAGATGGCTTATTCCCCATATTTTACATGCAAGGTGCTGTGGCTTATTCTAAACAGGTGTTATTTACATAGCTTTTAATGACCAAATACGTGCTGCTAATTCTTCCCACCCCATCATACTGCCATCTAACTTTGACACACACTCTGCTTTGCCCCTACAACTCTCATGTATCTTTCTCTCCTTCCTACAAAGTACTGCTGCTAGACTGTCATTAATTTATACCAGTTTCTACTTAGCTTTTCTATGTATTTTCTTTTCTCTTCATTCCCAACTTCACCTGGATGTGTGTTTCCAGATTCTTTCCCTCCCTCTTTGGGATATTTCTTTAATTATCACTTTCTAACCAACCAAAAAAAGTGGTTTTATTTGTTATATAGAGTCAGTATATGTTTTTAAAGATATTGATGTGTTTACATATAGAAAGTTACATTTTAAAATTCTATCATTTCATTTTGTTCCATTTTTTAGATGCGTTTTATTATATGGATGACAGTAAGTTTCCATTCAACTTGATGGGAATTTATAATCAGTACAGACACACAGCACTGGGTGTACCAGTGAGGGTAATTCTGGACAAGGTTAACAGAGTGAGGAGATTGACGTGAGTGAGAGCAACATCATCACATGGACTGGGATCCAACAATGAGCCAAAGAGAGAGTAACTTAAACACAAACATTCACCTTTCTCTGCATCTGACCACAGACTGGTACTGGAAGTCCATTCCCATTTCTAACATCATTAACATCATTATATTCCCTCTGTGATGGCTTGGACCCTTGCACTATGAGCCAGAATACATTGCTCTTCCTGAGGGTGCCTTTGGAAGGTGTTTCATCACAGCAAGGAAAAGGTCACTTATCTAATGCCTGGTCTTGAATTTACAATTCTGCTTCCATCTCTTTGAGAGAACAAGTATGTGGGCTTAGATTTTTTTTTTAAAAGCTACTTTTAATAAGGGTTCTTAGATGTTTTATTCTCCTTTTTAGCTTACCACCCAGCAGATGAAATGGAAAGGAAAAGTTAATAGAGCAAAGAAGGATGTGGACCTGTTTAGAAATAGTTCTTTGGAGCATAACCAATTTGTATTGTTAGGATATCAGCAGATCAGTTCACATGAATCAGCAGTGGCAGCTCGATCCACTTGTAAACACCATTCAAGAATCAGCAATGGGAGGTCAACTTAGAAGAAACTGCAAGACTCTACGAATTGGCCCAAGTCCACAGAAATGGCAAGCCACCAGAAAATTTTGCTGCATTTCTCTCTATGAAATGATAACCAAAAAAGAATGGTAAGGAATTACGATACAACCCAGTGTCATCAGCAAAGACCAGCATCAGCAAAGCCCAACAATGACCAGCAAAGAATAGCAAGGTTTACCAATACCATCCAACACTGTCCACTCTCCATTGGGCAATATTTATATCCATTCTAAACATCTCATGTTTTCTCAAGCATCACATGTCCCTTTCCCAGGCTGCTTCCAGAAAAACATCATATATATATATATATATATATATCCTTACCATAATATCCTATGTGTTTGCTTCATCAAGAACATCCTCTCATAAAACAGTTTCCATTAAAACACCACATGACACAACTGAGTCTTCAAAGAAACCATAAATTTCCACCTCACAAGTATGTGCTGGGAGAACTGACAGTAATTGCTTTAGCTCTGGATAAGGTAAAAGAAACATGTAGACTGTAAGATCTTTACATTGCATTTGAATGGGATCAAGGAAATTTAAATAACTAACCCATGGGTCCCTGGTAAAATAATGCCTGACACATTCTAAGAAGTCTCCTAGCTGATTTAAAATTCCAAGTCCTTCCAAACTTTTGCTCTACTCTCTCTTCCTTCCTCCCTCCCTCTCTCCCACCTTCCCCCTTCTCTCATTTTACTTTTAATGGCTTCTAAAGCTTTTTCACTCACCAGTATGACTAATGCCTGAAAGAATAACTGAGAGGGAAGTTTTAAAAAAACAGTGCAAGACATTTAAATATTTAAATAGTTTGGTTTTTTTGCTTTTTTAAACTTGGTTTTGCAGGGTAGGTGTTGAAAGAAATTCTCACTAGACTACCTAGGCTAGATTGGAACTTACTCCACCATCCAGAATGTCCTGAGTCCTAATCCTCTTGTCTCGGCTTTCTGAGTTCTGGGATGACAGGCATGTGTCTGTACTTGAGACAATTACTTGTATCTAGAAAATGATTAATTTCTCCTACACAAATGTGATATCCTCCATGCTAGCACTGCCATATGATGAATAACCACTCATCTATATTCGTCACACTCCTCTTGTTTGTGGCTCTTGAATGCTGGTCATGTAATTGTACCACAGTCAGCCAGCAGAGATGAGCAAGCCCTGTACACTAGATGCGCCATGACTATAAATCCATTCACAGTTTAAACATTAAAATACCACTCGAATTGCTTTTGAAACTAAAGCTCTTAATGACACACTGGTCATTAAAATGACACACTGACATGCCACTTGAAAAGTGTCTTCGAAGAGTCTATCATCCTGGTCTCATTCATTTGAGAGTTTTACTTCCTTACAGTTAAAAAAAAAAAAAATCTGATTTAACTTTTTATCTTTCTTAGCATAAATTTAATTATAAACATAGAAATGCCTTATATTACCCAGAGCAACATTGTGGGGTAATTTGGTTATTAATTTTAACACAGGTGGCATATGGGTAGAAATTATGTCATCAAAATTATTGATTTATGAGCTGGAGAGATGGCTCAGGGTTAAGAGCACTGATTGCTTTTCCAGAGGTCTTGAGTTCAATTCCCAGCATCCACAAGTGGTACACAACAATTTTTAATGGGATTTAATAGCCTGCTCTGGTGTGTCTGAAGACAGCAGGAGTACATAAAATGAATAAATAAATCTTAAAAAAAATCTCTGATTTAACATCTTGTTGTTTAAGATAAGCTAAAATATAAACAGAAACTAACAGAACCCAAAGATATCAGGATGGCATTTTGGACTGTGCACAAATATTGGAGATCTTTTAACTAGTAACTAAAATTCCTTTCTTAAGTTGCATGGAGAAAAAAGTGGATAATTTTAATTATAGAAATCTACAATAAAAAATAAAAACATGACCAGGGAGATGGCTCAAAGGTTAAGCCTTGGCTGTTTTTTCAGAGGATCTGGGTTCCCAGGCACATAGGCAGCTCTGCAAACCCAGTTCCATGGAAACTGCCATCTTCTTCTGGTCTACAGTAGTACAGCATGAATGGGTATACATGCATATAAGACATTTGATACATTTTTAAAAACTGTAAAAGAAATCGATAGTAAAATGTACTAAATATTTCATACCATGGAAAGTCTTTGTAATGAAACTTATATTTGATATTTTAATGCAAAATTAAGAGAAAATTATTAGTGAAATTGGTAAGAGTCATTTATTTCGTAAAGCTTTTTGCTTTATTTTATTTAGTCTTTCTGTTTTTATGAGATTACAAGATGCAGTAGCAGCCAGGCTGAGAGATAATCAGTTCTGTAGATACAAATCCTCTGAGAGGTAATCTGGTCCCAGGTGGTCAGCCCTAAACACATGTGTTTAAAAGTAACATTCAAAGGACTTAGTAGGGTGTATACACATATAGACAATAATAGTGTATAAAATATACATATAAAATATATGTAATAATAAGTAACAAGGAAGAGATCAAAAATTTGAAATGAACTCTGGGAATGTATATGGAGGAGTTGGAAGCAGAGGAAGGCACATGAATGTGATAAATACAGTACTCTGTGGGCTATAGCCCGCACATGGGCATGGGTCCTGTTGGGCTGAGTTGTGGTTCCCACATGTCTGCCACAGCTCAGGGAAGCAGAAGTGCAGGAATTTGACTGAGTTTACTCCACATGGCATCGGGCAGACTCTGGGCTGTGAGAGGCTGTGGGGCTCCACCTAGGCGTGGAGAGGTCTCAGCCTGAAGTCCCACAGGAGCAGAGCTCCTGAGTGGGGGTCTCTGGGCCGAAGTGGCTGACTAGGAGACCAAAGGTCTCTGACCTTGGGCTCCCAGATACTGCTGGGAGCCAGAGAAGAACTGAGATGGAGTGGGCATATGGACTGGACCAGCCCACAGATGAGAAGAAAGAGGGAGAGAAGCTCCGGCAACGCCCTGTGGGGTAGAGACTCTTGGTTAGGGCACTCGCTTGACTGGGTCACTGGTTTGGCTAGCTTGCTTGAATTGGCAGCCACCATGGCGGGAGCATAGAGAAGTCTTCTAAAGGGAGATTAAACAGCAGCTCGGTAGTCAAAGGCCTTCTCCACAGTTCCTCAGAGCAGAGCCCCAAAGACACTAGGAAGTCCATGGTTTATTGTCATGGCAGAAAGTGGATAAAGCTGTATTCTCCCCACCCCACTCCCAACCTCATGGCAGACCTGAGTTAAATAGGGAGGGAGGAGGGTCTGGGAAGGAATGTTTAATTGGCTATGCCCTCTGGCCTTTAGGTATCTCATTAATATGGAGATCTCTTGAGGCTCTGAGGCCTGTAGTCACACCCTCTACCTGTGCTAGGTGACACAAACCTCTCTTTGGGAGGTGCTATAGGGGCATTGCCCTATGTGACTGAAAGGTGCAGATCAATGAGGTCTTCAGCTGTGTGTCAGAAGCCTGGAGTCTCAGAGTGTGGCGAAATGCATTCCATCCCTTGCAGGGATACTTGTTGGGTCTCTGGCCATCTCTAGCCAGTGCTCCACCAGAAACCAAGCTAATCTTTCATGGTCCATAGCACTCGTGTAAGAAATTCTCAAAAACACATTTAATTTTTAAAAAGGTATAGCATCTGACACATCTATTCTTCCTTATGCAATTTGTGGCTTCTTATGAAAAAAAAGAAATCATTGTTTTCTATGTTGTTTCAGGAAGAACTTTCTGAACCTTGAGGCTGGAAACTGGAACCATCTAAACTGCTTATGAAAATTAAGTTTCCATAACAATCGCTCAATGTTTGATCTAAACTTGTTCATAACACTTCACTAAACAAGCTGGCAAGTCTTCTGGTTGAACCCATTTGTATAAAATGAACTGTTAATGCTGGTATCAATCTATATCAAATTAAAAAATAATAAAACTATAAAAATAGGTCAATTGGTTATAGGTCAGAGCCATGTTTTCATATAAACCAAGTGAAGGAGACTGTCTCTCCCTACCTATCCAATAATATTGTTCACTAGTGTCTTTTTTAAGCTTAAGATGTGTGTGTGTGTGTGTGTGTGTGTGTGTGTGTGTGTGTTGTAACTGTAAACCTCAAATATTCTGACAAATTAATGTTTTTTAAATCATGAAAGCAAAAACCTCATGTAGATCTCTCCTACTGCAGGGCCTAAAGCTCAGCTGGACAGTTGTTTGCTCTGGATCTACTGAGTAAACACTATAAACCTCTTCATCTAATACAAGATAAGACTGATTCTAGCTGGGCGGTGGTGGCGCACACCTTTAATCCCAGCATTTGGGAGGCAGAGGCAGGTGGATTTCTGAGTTCGAGGCTAGCCTGGTCTACCGAGTGAGTTCCAGGACAGCCAAGGCTATACAGAGAAACCCTGTCTCGAAAAAACCAAAAAAAAAAAAAAAAAAAAAAAAAAAAAAGACTGATTCTATTTTAGTTCAGTACACAGGTATCCAAATCCTTAAATCAGTAATTCTTTTAGAGCACTGGGTTAGAAACCCCAGGTCAAATTACACCTGGGGTCCCCACCCTCACAACTGTGAATTCTCCAGTGCAAAGGGCCGGAGTCTCATTCCACTATTACAGCGACTGCCCCTGAGATATGCTATCACTGGTGTTCCAATGAATTCTTAGAAACTGAGTATAAAATAAAAATGTAAACTTATATATCTTAAATGAGAAGTGATTGTAAACTTTATTCAAATATTTATCAAATTATGACTATTGCAAAAGGAAATCTATTTGAGCAAATTTGGAGCAGAATATAATTTATAATAAGATAGTGTAAAGGGAAGAAGTATGAAATGTTTTCGGCACTAGTAGCCACAAGCTAATGTGAACGTCTGTCTACCCAGCAGAAGGGAAGAGCCCATAGAATCCTCTCTTTTATATAGAAATACACCCAAATAAAAACCTATTAGGAAAAAGCTTTGATTAAGATTGTAATACATTAGGTTTTGTTGTAATTTAGTTATTTCTCATTTAACACATTTAAGTTGATATCTTTTAAAATGCTATTTAAAGACAAAAGATAGACTTCCTAATGCTATTTAAGAGATAGGGTTGAATGAACTATCACATTTCCAATTCTTCCCTTAGAATATGAAAAAAAAAAAAAAAAAGAGGATTCATGTACTAACTGTGACACTTAATTTAGACATTGTCTTATCTAATAGTTCCCAAACATTTCACCATCAGAATTACCAAGGTCTGTTGTTAAAAAAATCAAGTATTAAGGCATTCCTTATGAATTCCAAATAGGAAACACATTATATTAAGACTATTAATTTAAAAAAATTCTGAACTGTGAATCAAATACAAATCATTTGGTTAAAAGGACAAAGCAAGTAAGGAGGTGTCTTACTTGGGATTTGTATTCCTTCACAAATATCATAACCAAGAAGCAGGTTGGGAAGGAAACGGTTTATTCAACTTATACTTCTATATTACTGTTCATCACCAAAGGAAGTCAGGAAAGGAACTCACACAGGGTAGGAACTTGAAGGAAGGAGCTCATGCAGAAGCCATGGAGGCATGATGCTTACTAGATTGCTTTCCCTGTCTTGCTCAGCTTGCTTTCATGTAGAACCCAGGACTACCAGCCCAGGAATGGCACCACCCACAATAGTCTGGGCCCTCCCCCACCCTCACCCCCTTGATCACTGATTGAGAAAATGCCTTATAGCTGGACATCATTTAGGCTGAAGGGAGGCTCATTTCTCTGTGATAACTCCAACTTGTGTAGAGTAGACACATAAAACCAGCCAGCACAGGAGGTATAAAGTCCTCTACCTGGCAGCTAAGATAGCAGTGTATACATATGTGTATGTTCTCACAGAAGGTCTAAAATGTAATTGATGCTGCCTGAAAAACAGGTGACATGAGAGAGAATACAAATGCCTTTTAAACTGCTCCTGCAATTGCTCATCTCTGCTGCATGAAGAAAATATATTATGCACTAATGAGTTATTAATTTTATTCCTCCAAAGAAAATTTTAGTAGTCATTGTTCTAGATTCACATAGTTGTGTGTAGCAATCTGTTACAAGCATCCATATGTAAGTTAACATAATTTCATACTCCCCTAGGATCCTAGCTATTCGGCTTCTTATAGATTCCATATATGTATGCTGTAAATCGACATAATGCTTCATCTCACTCTGAACTCTTAATACTTAAGAAGCCTAAGACTCCAGTATGGAATCTCAAATTGAAACAAAATTAGACAATCTGGAAATACCAATATAGCATTTATTTAAAGCTGCTTCACATCCCTAGAATTTAAAGACATATTAGTATAATACTCAAATTCATTGACAGAAATCATGGTTTACCACAAGTTAACTCAAGTACCATGCTCTGCATTTCTTCCCTGATATTTCCAGACCACTGTACCTCTGGAGGAGATGAAACACAGTCAACTGTCAGGAAGAGCTACACAAAGGTCCTTTGGTATATATGATAAATTGGTTCCAATGCCATACTCCTCCTTTCAGACACCCAAACTCTGCAGCTGCAGAGTCTTTAACATGAAGTGACATAGTTTTACAGGTGACGTGCTCCTACATACTTAAAAGCATCTCTAGATTATTCATAATCTGTTATACAATGGAAATGTACACAGATTTAATATGGCATTGTTTTGACAACAATGACAAAAACATTTCTTCATCTGTTCAATAAAGATCATTCACTCTGCCCAAAATATTTTCTGTGAGTATTTGGTTCAATCTACATGTGCAGAAGCTGCTGGTATGGAGAAACAGCTGTGCTTGTTTTTAACTGAAACCCAAGACTAAGATGTGTTAAGGAAATTAAACACAAAATGATTAGTCTAATTCTGAGTTAGCAAAGAATCTCAGCAACAGCTAGATGCCAAAACCACACTGAGACCCAAGTATATGGAGCTTAGTTTGGGGAAACATGAAACTATGTGTACTTCCTCTCTAGAAAACTCTAGCAACAATAGCTATTTCTTATTTTTCTAAGTGCCCGGAGCTCTATTGTATGTAAATTACAATGAAACCATAGCTTAACTTCCAACTAAATCCTTAAAATAAATTTTATGTAAAATTATATCTGTAAAAGCAGGTAAGCAATTTAAAGAGGAAGCCAATGGAAGAAAAATTTAGTAATGCATGCCTAATAACACCATGGTGCAATGAGCTGACAGTAATACCACCTAAGCACAGAATAAGACCACTCTTCCATGTCAGAATAGCAGTTCCCACAGACAATTTTACCTAAAAGAAGGACAGGTCATACAACTTAATGATAGGATTGTTTGTGATAATTTGGAGGGTAAAGCACTCATTTGCATTAATTGACAAGAAGCCGGTTCACATGGGCCTTAACTCTTAAAGCCTCGCATTCATCTGCTTCTGCTTCTCCTTCATCCACTTTATCACCATTTGTCAGTCTAGTTTACTGATCCAGTTTTTAAAATGTGGTTTCAACCATCCCAGAGAACTAAACACATTTCCCAGGTTTCTGTAACAGACAAAGATTGTTTGTGCTATATAATCCTAAAACTAGATGGTTAGAAAACACTCACATGGTTTTCGTTTTACCTTCATTTACTAATCAGAATCTTTTGTCAACAAATTAAGAGGGAAAAAACTGGAAAGTATCTGTGTCTATTTGTACAAACCTTTAAGCAAATCTGGGCAAATCTTAATGCTTAGAAATGCTTAAAAGTTCCACTCACATTGCTAACTGGTAGCTCTATGAAGCCACATGCACAGAAATAACTACACTGAATCCCCTGAAAGACAACATAAGCTTTCCAAGGGCAACAGCAACAGTAGAAAAATTCTGCTTCCTTTGTGACCCCCAAAGCAAATAGCTATCTTGTGGAGTCTTAGAAGAGGTAGAAATCATGCATAGGACACTTTTATAAGGGAAAATAATATTTATTTATTTATTTATTTTCATTAAAAAATTAAGTAAGTTCTCACAAAAATTTCTACATTCTTTTTTTTGAGCTCCCAGTGAGTGTTTATTGATGCTCTAGTTTAGTCAAATCACAATTGAACTCATAATGTTCTTTCATAATGCATTAGTCTTAATATTTATTAGAATATTTTGATTATTAAAGAAAAAACTATAAGAGTAACAAGGTAGATTGTCCTCCAATTAGACATTATTAAGTTTGATTGCCTACATACATAACTGACAGACAACTTGAATAGTCTTTATGTCTTCATTTTTTATTGGATATTTTATTTATTTACATTTCAAATGTTATCCCTTTTCCTGGTTTCCCTTCTGGAAACCCCCTATCTCATCCTCCATCTCCCTGCTTCTATGCGAGTACTGAACCACCCACCCACCCACCCACTTCTGCCTCCCTGCCCTGGCATTCCCATATATTGGGGCATGGAGCCTTCTCCTCCCATTGATGTCCACCAAAACCATCTTCTGTTACATATGCAGCTGGAGCCATCGGGCCCTCTGTGTGTACTCTTTGGTTGGTGGTTTAGTTCCTGGGAGCTCTAGGGAATCTGGTTGGTTGATATTGTTGTTTTTCTTACGGGTTGCAAATCCCTTCAGCTCCTTCAGTCCTCTCTCTAACTCATCCATTGGAAAACCCTTGCTCAATACAATGGTTGGCTGCAAGTATCTGCCTCTGTAGTTGTCAGGCTCTGGCAGAGCCTCTCAGGAGACAGCTATATCAGGCTCCTGTCATCATGCAGTTCTTGGCATCCACAATATTATTTGGGTTTGGTATCTGTATATGGGATGGATCCCCAGGTGGGGCAGTATCTGAATGGCCTTTCCTTCAGCCTCTACTCCACACTTTGTCTCTATACTTTTTACTGTGAGTATTTTGTTCTCTCTTCTAAGAAGGACCTAAGCATCCACACTTTGGTCTTCCTTCTTCTTGAGCTTCATGTGGTCTATGAATTGTATCTTGGGTATTCCGAGTTTTAGAGCTAATATCCACTTATCAGTGAGTGCATAACATGTGTGTTCTTTTGTGATTGAGTTACCTCACGCAGGATAATATTTTCTAGTTCCATTCATTTGCCTAAGAATGTCATGAAATCATCGTTTTTAATCACTGAGTAGTACTCCATTGTGTAAGTGTACCTGTATTGTTCCTCTGTTGAAGAACATCCGGGTTCTTTCCAGCTTCTGGCTATTTTATATATAAGATTGCTATGAACATAGTGGAGCATGTGTCTTTTTTATATGTTGGGACATCTTTTGGGTATATGGCCAGGAGAGGCATGGCTGGGTCCTCAGGTAATACTGTGTCCAATTTTCTGAGGAAATGCCAGACTGCTTTCTATAGTGGTTGTACCAGCTTGCAATACCACCAAAAATGGAGGACTGTTACTCTTCCTCCACATCTCACCAGCATCTGCTGTTATCTGAGTTTTTGATCTTAGCCATTCTGATTGGTGTAAGGTAGAATCTCAGGGTAGTTTTGATTTGCATTTCCCTAATTATTAAGGATGTTGAACATTTCTCTAGATGCTTCTCAGCCATTTGCTATTCCTCAGTTGAATATTCTTTGTTTAGCTCTATACCCCAATTTTTAATAGAGTTATTTGGTTCTCTGGAGTCTAACTTCTTAAGTTCTTTATGTACATTGGATATTAGCCCGCTATCAGATGTAGGATTGGTAAAGATCTTTTCCTAATCTGTTGGTTACCATTTTGTCCTATTGACAGTGTTGTTTGCCTTACAGAAGATGTTCAGTTTTATGAGGTCCCATTTGTCAATTCTTGATCTTTGAGAATAAGCAATGGCTATTCTGTTCAGAAAAATTTCCCCAAACCCATGTGTTCAAGGCTATTTCCCACTTTCTCTTCTATTACTTTCAGTATATCCAGTTTTATGTGGAGGTCTTTGATCCACTTTGACTTGAGCTTTGTTTAAGGAGATAAGAATGGATAGATTTGCATTCTGCTACATGCTGAATTCCCGTTGAACCAGAATCATTTGTTGAAAATGTTGTCCTTTTTCCACTGGATAGTTTTAGCTCCTTTGTTAAAGATCAAGTGACCATAGGTATGGGGGTTCATTTCTGCATCCTCAATTCTATTCCATGCTCTACCTGCCTGTCTCTGTACCAATACCATGCAGTGTTTTTTTTTTTTTTTTTAATCACTATTGCTCTGTAATACAGCTTGAGATCAGGGATGGTGATTTCCCCCAGGTATCCTTTTATTGTTGAGAATAGTTTTCTCTATCCAGGGCTTTTTTGTTGTTATTGTTGTTATTCCAAACAAATTTGAAAATTGCTCTTTCTAACTCTATGAAGAATTGAATTGAAATTTTGATGGGATTGCACTGATTCTGTGGATAGCTTTCAACAAGATGGTCATTTTTTTCTGTATTATTCCTGCCAATCATGAGCATGGGAGATCTTTCATTCTATCTTCTTCGATTTCTTTCTTCAGAGACTTGAATTTCTTGTCTTACAGATCTTTCACTTGCTTGGTTAGAGTCACACCAAGGTATTTAATACTATTTGTGACTATTGTGAAGGGTGTCATTTCCCTAATTTCTTTATCAGCCTGTTTATTGTTTGAGTAGTAGAAAGCTACTGATTTGTTTGAGTTAATTCTATATTCAGCCACTTTGCTGAAGTTGTTTATCAGCTGTAGGAGTTCTCTAGTGAAATTTTTAGGGTCATTATCTTATCTGCAAATAGTGATGTTTTGACTTCTTCCTTTCTAATTTGTATCCCTTCGACCTCCTTTTGTTATCTAGTTCCTCTGGATAGGACTTTGAGTATTATATTAAATAGATAAGAGACAGTGGACAGCCTTATCTAGTCCCTGATTTTAGTGGGATTGCTTCAAATTTCTCTCCATCTAGTTTGATGTTTGCAGTAGCTGATTTTTCTGTTTAGGTAAGGGCCTTGAATTCCTGATCTTTCCAAGACTTTTATCATGAAGGGGTGTTAAATTTTTCAAATGCTTTCTCAGCTTTTAATGAGATAACCATGTTGTTTTTTTCTTTGAGTTTGTTTATATAGTGGATTACATTGATGAATTTCTATATATTGAACCCTCACTGAGATGAAGCCTACTTAATCAAGATGGATATTTGTTTTGATGTCTTCTTGGATTCTGTTTGCAAGAATTTTATTGAGTATTTTTACACCGATATTCATAAGTGAAATTGGTCTGAAGTTCTCTTTCTTTGTTGGGTCTTTGTGTAGTTTAGGTATAAGCATAATTGTGGCTTCATAGAATTAATTGAGTAGTGTTCTTCCTGTTCTTATTTTGTAGAAGTTTGAAGTGTATTGGTATTAGGTCTTCTTTGAAGGTCTGGTTGAATTCTGCACTAAACTAGTCTAGTCCTGGCCTGTTTTTGCTTGGGAGACTTTTAATGACTGCTTCTATTTCTTTAGGAGTTATGGGACTGTTTAGATGTTTTATCTGTTCCTTATTTAACTTTGATACCTGGTATCTGTCTAGAAAATTGCCCATTTCATCCAGATTTTTTAGTTTTGTTGACTATAGGCTTTTGTAGTAGGATCTGATAATTATTTTGGATTTTTTTTTTTTTTTGGTTTTTGTTGTTATATCTCCCTTTTAATTTTTTATTTTGTTAATTTGGATACTTTTTCTGTGCTCTCTGGTTAGTCTGTCTAAGGATTTATCTATCTTGTTTATTTTCTTAATGAACCAGCTCCTGGTTTTGTTGTTTCTTTGTATCGTTTTTTTTTGGTTGATTTCAGCCATGAATTTTATTATTTCCTGCTGTCTACTCCTCTTGAATGTATTTGCTTCCTTTTGTTCTAGAGATTTTAGGTGTGTTGTCAAGCTGCTATTGTATGCTCTCTGCAGGATTTTTGTTTGTTGTTGTTGTAGGCACTTAGAACTCTGAGTTTTCCTCTTAGCACCGCTTTCATTGTATCCCATCATTTTGTTTTGCCTTCGTTAAACTATAAAAAGTCTTTAATTTCTTTCTTTATTTCTTCTTGACCAAGTTATCATTGAGTAAAGCATTTTTCAGCTTCTATATGTATGTGGGCTTTCTGTTATTTCTGTTGTCATTAAAAACCACCTTTTGTCCATGGTGGTCTGATAGGATATATGGGATTATTTCGATCTTTGTGTATCTGTTCAGGCCTGTTTTGTGACTAATCATATAGTCAATTTTGAAATAGGTTCCATGAGGCACTGAGAAGAAGGTATATTATTTTGTTTTAGGATAAAATGTTGTATGTGTATGTGTGTATGTGCGTGTGTGTGTGTGTGTGTGTGTGTGTTAAGTCCATTTGTTTCATAACTTCTATTAATTTCACTATGTCTCTGTTTAGTTTGTGCTTCCATGATCTGTCCATTACTGAGAGTGGGGTATTGAAGTCTCCCGCTATTATTATATGAGGTGCAATGTGTGCTTTGAGCTTTAGTAAAGTTTCTTTTATGAATTTGAGTGCCCTTGTATTTGGAGCATAGATGTTTAGAATTGAGAGTTTATCTTGGTAGATTTTTCCTTTGATGAGTATGACGTGTCCTTTCTTATCTTTTTTTGATAACTTTTGGTCGAAAGTTGATTTTATTTGATATTAGAATGGCTACTCCAGCTTGTTACTTGGGACCATTTGTTTGGAAAATTTTCTTCCTGCCTTTTACTCTGAGATAGTGTCTGTATTTGTCACTGAGGTTTGTTTCCTCTATGCAGCAAAAATCCTGGGTCCTGTTTACATATCCAGTCTGCTGATCTATGTCTTTTTATTGGGGAATTAAGTCCATTGATGTTAAGAGATATTAAGGAAAAATGATTGTTGCTTCATTAAATTTTTGTTGTTAGAGGTGGAATTATGTTTTTGTGTCTATTTTTTTAGTTTGTTGAAATAAAATTACTTTCTTGTTTTTTCTAGGGTGTAGTTTCCCTCCTTGTGTTGGAGTTTTCCATCTTTTATCCTTTGTAGGGCTAGATTTGTGGAAAGATTCTGTGTAAATTTGGTTTTATTATGGAATATCTTGGTTTCTCCATCTATGTTCATTGTTAGTTTTGCTGGGTATAGTAGGCTGGGCTGGCATTTGTGTTCTCTTGGGGTCTATATGATATCTGCCCATGATCTTCTAGTGCCCATAGTCTCTGGTGAGAAGTCTGGTGTAATTTTGATAGGTTTGCCTTTGTATATTACTTGACTTTTTTTTCTTACTGCTTTTAATATTCTTTGGTGTTTTGATTATTATGTGGTGGGAGCAATTTCTTTTCTGGTCTATTCTGTTTGGAGTTCTCTGGGCTTCTTGTATGCTCTCTTTCTTTATGTTAGGGAAGTTTTCTTCTATAATTTTGTTGAAGATATTTACTTGTCCTTTAAGTTGGGAATCTTCACTCTCTTCTATACCTTTTATTCTTAGGCTTGGTCTTCTCATTGTGTCTCATTGGATTTCCTGGATGTTTTGGGTTAGGAGCTTTTTGCATTTTGTATTTTCTTTGACAGTTGTCTCAATGTTTTCCACAGTATCTACTGCACCTGAGATTCCCTCTTCTATCTCTTGTATTCTGTTGGTGTTGCTTGCATGTATGACTCCTGATCTCTTACCTAGATTTTCTATCTCTGGGGTTGTCTACCTATATGATTTCTTTATTGTTTCTATTTTCATTTTTAGATCCTCGATGGTTTTGTTCAATTCCTTCACCTATTTGGTTGTGTTTTCCTGTAATTCTTTAAGGGGTTTTTGTGTTTCCTCTTTAAGGTCTTCTACCTGTTTACCTGTGTTCTCCTGTATTTCTTTAAGGGAGTTACCTATGTCCTTCTTAAAGTCCTCTATTATCATTATGAGATGGGATTTTACTTCAGAATCTTGCTTTTCTGGTGTTTTAGGGTATCCCAGACTTGCTGTGGTGGGAGAACTGTGTTCTGATGATAACAAGTAGTCTTGGTTTCTGTTGCTTAGGTACTTGCACTTGCCTCTTGCCATCTGTGTATCTCTGGTGTTACTTGGTCTTGCTGTCTCTGACTGGATCTTGTTCCTTCTGTGGGCCTGTGAGCCTGTGAGCCTGTGAGCCTGTGAGCCTGTGAGTCTGTGAGCCTGTGAGTCTGTGAGCCTGTTAGCCTGTGATCTTAGTATGTCAGTACTACTGGGGAGACAAGCTCACTCCTGGGCAGGATTTGTGTGAGGAAGACTGTGGAACAGCCTTAGGTTTGAAGTGCAGATGGAAACTAAAACTTCTATATTCTAGTTACTAACCTATATGCTCTACTTTATCTTTCTCCCATCCCTAATAATTTTTCTCTTCTTCTACCCCTTCCTTTCTAATATGAAGAATTGTAAAACAATAAAGTACATATGAAACACATTTCAACATCAATGAATATAAATAATAATTTCAAAGCAAATCTTAGAAAAGCAAATTCCCACCACCATCTAAAAAAGGAACAAATTGAAAACAGAAATTCTATATAAATGCAGTGAATAAGAGATGGCCTCATTGCTATTTGATATTTCAACCTGAAACAAACTGACTTCAGATTTCTCCTTATTATCATGGCCATAACTTCATTATGCTATTCTTCATACTGAATATAGAATCAAATAGTTTTAAACAAAAATGACAGAGTTCAATGTAAGATAGTATTAGCTAAAAGGTTTAGGAGAGTTAAAAAGTGGCTGCAGGAAGCATTTTTTCTATTTTTAGGATTCTGTAAGATTGAGGGGAAAATAGAAGTCACACATCATAGACCTGGGCAGTGTCAATCTTATATCACTGAAATTTATCTGCATGCTGACTTATGGGCTTTTGATTCTACTTGATACAGCAAAAGCTATCTGAAATTATTGTATACTTATTTTCATTTTTTTATCTATGTAGTTTTATTTTCATGTGCTTTCTCTCTAAGGGTGTCAGATTACCTAGAATTGGAGGTATAGACAGTAAGCTGCCATGTGGGTGTTGGGAACTGAACTTGTGTCCTCTGGAAGAGCAGTCAGTGCTCTGAACTGCTAAGCCACCTCTGCAGCTTAAATGCCCTACTTTTAAAAGCAACCATAATCTATCTGCTAACATTAAACTGATACTTTTGTAAAGCATTTGCATGTATAACATTTGAATTGACTCTTGTCTAGATGAAGAAGTTTACTTCACCATGAATAAAAAAAAAAAAGATAAGCATTTAACTTTGCCATTGTTTGTGACAAAGAAACTTTTGATTCTATAGCAATTTAGGTTAGCAATTAAGAATTCAAACAAGCTTCATAGGAAAATTCTTCATGACCTTCTTCTACTATTCATTGGTTTCAATTTAGTATTTTGATTTTACATTAGAGGCAGTTGTAAAAACTGTGTTGTGTTTCCTATGTTCCTCACACTACTTCCCCAAAGTGTTAAGATGTTACATAATGACTCTATCCAGGAAGTCTTGTCAAAAAAAAAAAAAAAAAAAAAAAAAAGAGTTGAAGGAAGAATTGAGGAACCCTGAGGGGATAGGAACTCCACAGAAAGACCAACAATGTAACCTAACCTGGACCCTTGGAGCCTACCAGTGACTGGACCACTGACCAAAAGAGCATATAAGACCTGGACCTAGGCCCCCTGCAAATAAGTAACAGATATAAAGCTTGGTCTTTGTGTGGGTCTCACAACAACTGGATCAGGTCCTTATCCTGACTCTGTTGACTGCCTGTACATCCTGTTCCCTAAGTGGTCTACCTTGCCTGGCCTCAGTGGGAGATGTGCCTAGTCCTGCAGAGACTTGTGGTTCCAGAGTGGTTTGGTACCCAGGGCAGAGAAAGGGAGGGACAGTGTGTTATGGCTCAGTAAGGCAATGGCTATGCAAATATAAGTACTACTGTTTGTTATCCAATTCTCACTTAAGCATTGGCCAGACAGGGTGTCCTTCCTTGCAGAACTTGGGAAGCAGATATAAAGATTCACCCGAGCAACCTAGCAAGTTAGACAATCCTAATTGTCTAACTCTGGGTTCAAGTGAGAGGCTACTCCAATATATCAGATGCAGAGTGATAAGAAAGACATCTGACATCTACCTCTGTCTTACACACACACACAAACACACACACACACTTGCACAAACCTTTACATATAGGTGCACAGATGTGAGCATGCATACTCAATATACACATAGTCAAATAGTTGTGAAAAGACGAAGACCAGAAGACATGTCCAAAAGAGACAACAACAACAATTCAACTAGAGACAAAAACAATGAAGGCTAAAAGGAAGAGTTGAACACTGATGTAGTCAACATGAATAGATCGAGTCCTAACTCTAATATGGCCCTTAAGAGCTGTCCTATAGTGAGGAAGAATCTCAACTTTTAAATCATGCGCTTTTTTTTTTTTTTTTTAGATATTGAATGTCCTAAAAGGGTTCTGGCATTTATCAACAGGTTAGAATCTTTTCAGATGGAAGATAGACAAGCTTTCCCTCAGAGGGTGCCAATGTAGTACCAGGAAGCATTCATGAACCCTGAAAGACCAATCAGGAGCTGATCCAAAAAAAAAAAAACAATCACACAAGGGTCTTTATTCACAAGGTTGAGCTTGGGCTTAACTCAAGCCTGACCCACAAGGTGGCAATGGTGTAGAAAAGCCCTGAGCACTTGTTAGAACAAGGTTTTATGGGAAATGACAAGTGAGGGGTGAGTGTTTCTAGCCTGGCAAGCATCTAATTGGAGAGTTACTGTGTCCTTCAACATAATTGACTGGTGCTGGGAGTCAAACTATAAACTTATCTTCTGCTTTCCTCCAGATTAGTTGTTGTTAGTCAGGGGTATACATGTAACCTGGAGATGCAGATTTTTTGGGGGGATAATAGGGAGACTGGTGCTAGATTCAGGTCTTGTTGGTGGTACCCTAGAAAATAATGCTAGATGCTGAATTTGTTGGGGAGGGGGAGCAGGTAACCTGGAAACACAGGTCTTGTTGGGGGGTAACCTGGAAACTGGTGCTAGGTATGCTAGGTACCGGCCTGTTAGTTTACTTGAGTTCAAACTTAGGTCAGGTTCTCCAAGATGAAAACTGAACCCAACAAATTTAGTCTCAAACTAGAAGTATAAGGACATATCAGGAAACTATCAATAACAGATACAAAGGTTGGATAGGGGAAGTTTGGATAAGATGTAGTGATAGAACACAATGGTGACCACAGGGAAACACGTCTTATTGTTCGACTAGATTTTTCTGTCATATGAAAACCATAGAATAGCAATGACAGTTGATGAGAGAATAAAAGCTCATATAGGAAACAACTGCAGAATCACAGAATAAATTCATAAGCATCATTTGCAGATTAGAGACCTGGGAAAATTGAGCATAAAGCCATCATTTAAGGAGAGGTCATCCGGAAGTACCGTAAGAAGGTCACATAGGGAAACTAGGCAAGCATGGGGGTAACTGCAATAGCTAATACCAAAGCTATATTATTGAAATGGAACTGAGAAAACAATATTATTAAATATATATTGTATAAGCAAATTTTAAGATAATTTGATCTATAAATTATACTTATTTTGATACAAACCTCTCAAGACATTGAGGGAAAATGTACACATTGCTCTAATTGTTTCCCTTCTCCAAAATTATAACTTTACTGGAACACTTTTTCTTTCCTTTGCTTAATACTCTCAGATATCTTGTGATACAACTGGACAAAGTTTCAAATTCATGCCAATATGACAATAATACATGACTCTTCAAAACTGCATTGTTTTTATTTACTACATGCATGCTTTATTTTCATTTAAAAAACAGAAACATTTCAACAACCCTATCAAAGAACCATTACCAGTCTCACTATAAACACTTAAAATTTTTCAAATATTCATGCACTCAGGCCCTAAGCAACCTTGCTCAAACTCTTCGGTGTTTTTTAAAACACAACAACAAAATTACTGTGTATATATCTTCTGCTATATTGTGACTGTTAGAGATAGAAAGAAAATCACTTAATTAGGGACTGCAGCACAGGGAACCACAGGAACATCCTAAGAGAGTGTTAACTAGAATCCATTGGAAACATTCTAATTGCTAGTTATAGTTTCTATTGCTATGATAAAACTACCAAGATTAAAAGTAACTTAGGGAGAAATGGGTTTAATTCATCTTACACTTCTAGGCATCAGTAGATCAATGCATTAATCAAGAAAATGCACCTACCCACTTGCCCAGAGACCAATCTGGTTGGGACATTTTCTCAGCTAAAGGTCTTTCTCCCAAAATGACTGTAGCCTGTGTCTAGCTTGGTGATAATACTAGACAACACACTAATCTTTCCATCAATTCTACAGATAAGCACAATTCTACTGTTAAAAACAAACATCACCCTGTACAGTATGTCCCTTCAGGAAGTTCATATACTCTTATACTCATAAGCATAGTAGAGATTTAATAAAATCTAGCCATGTTAAATGTACAGTTCAGTGTATCAGATGAATATCATCATGTAGCTATCTATAGATGTAGTAAAGATACAAAAATTTCATCATAAGGAGCTTGCACTTGTTGCATTTGATCTCCTCAAGCATAACCCATCAATGGCTCTCACTTATTTTATGGTATTTGAACTACAATATTAGTAGAATCATATACACTCATGGTTTTGGTGTCCATATCTTTCACTGAGCGTAAATGCTTTCCAGAGGCTTCCATACAGCTATCATTCTTCCTTTGTCTTGCTGAGTGACATTTCACTTACTGCACTTCATAATTGGTTTATCCATTTAAATGGACTTTATACTATGTGGGCTTCAGGTATAAACTTTTATTTCTTTGGGGGAAGAATGGAATTTCTTTCACAAAATGGAAGTTTTTAATTTAATGTTATAATAAAGAACAAAAATATTTGTGGCTTTTTTGGTTTGTTTGTTGTTTGTTTTGTTTTGTTTTGAGATAAAGTCTTGTAACCCTTACTCAGTAAACATCTCAAATATCCTAGCATTTATCACCATTGGGATGGATCTCAGTCTGTTTTCTGCCGAGCAAACAGAAAATCACAGTGGATTCTATAGAACATAGATTTATGCATCATAGTTCTGGAAGCTGTGATATTTCAGGTCTAGTTATTTGAATATGGTTTCAATGTTGACCACTCTACAAAGACTATTTCTCCCTCTCCAGCAAGTGTTAGTTGCCTACAATTCTCAACTGAAAAACAATTTTGCTGTCCTTCTTCCTGTGTCACCATGATAAGACATCACATACTGATAACATGCAAGCAACGTATGTGGAGCCTGTACAACATCCAGAGCACAAGTATGTCATGTGTATGAAAGCAATAAAAAAAAAATGGACACATTTTAAAACCTATCCATTCCCAGGATAACTAACTCTTTGGTTAGAATATCCATCCCCTTATGAATTGGGGTCCTCAACTTAATCGTCTCCCAATGTTCCAACCTTTTAATATCATGATGGTGATTAAGTTTCTTCATGAGGTTTGAATGGGGCTATTTAAGCCACATTAATATGCCTATAAAATTTTCTTAAACAGAGACTAACTCAGACACTGTGACAAAAATCATTCCATCAAATATTCAGAGTAATTATCGGCCGTAGGCATAGCACAGGATAATCTAATGGCTGAGCAGTTATGAGTTATACAGATTGGACCCTTAAAAAACATTTTAAATATTTCTCTATCTTCCTTCTCTGTTCTCACTATTCCTGGATAATGATTCAGGGCTACATAATTATCTCTCACCTTAACTGCTTCAGCATTACATTCTCTTGTATTATTGATCCCCACCTTTTGTTGACAGAAGGTTTGGCATTATAGCATATATATCTCATAAGCAACTTCAATACAGGCATAATAATTTCAAGTTCAAACTAAATACTTTAAGATGGCAATAATAAAAGAACATGTTTCCAAAACAAATAATAACACAGTAAAGAAAGATGGAATGTGTGTTTAGAAAAGGAAAAATATTCTTTAAAAGTATTGACTTCCATTCTAAAAAATTCATCTTGTAACATCCATAATCCATTTTTAGCTTGGCAAAAATTGACAATGGTGCCTTGAAACAGGTTATAAAGTAGTCACTAAAGTCATTTTACATGTAACTTGTAAGAGGAGAAACAGTATTATCAGTATCTGGTAATTAAATGGTTTAGCATAGACATAAACATTCTATAGAAGGCATTAGAAAACAATCTTCTGTGATTTTTTTTATTTTGTGTTTGTAAAAGAAAATTTTACTAAAATCTGTTTTAGTAGAAATAGAATTGCATCCCCCTTCCTTTGCTCTCTCCAGCCCCACCCAGTTACCCTCCCTTGAACTCCTCCAATGAACTTTCTCACTCTCCTGATAGCCTCTATTTGATTATTGTTAATGTATACATATACATACATACGTATATACATACACACCCACAAGCCCCGATAGTCTCTTTGATTACTGTTAAAAAACACATATACATACATGCACACACACACACACACACACACACACACACACACACACATTCTGTTGAGTTGCTGAGTCTGTTTTTATTGTTTGTAAACATATTTCAGAGTGGTATTAGACAACTAATAAAAGGTTCATTCCTGGGAGAGACAAAATCTCCATTTTCCCAGAAGTCAGTACTTGCCAGTAGTTCTTCTCAATTCAGCAAGGTTTGTATTGAAACCCAAATCTCCAATCTGACACTATGAGAAAAAAGAATGCATCCTGTCCCTGATCTATAGTGAACCCATATGTTCCATAAACAGGTCCGGCCTCAGAGTGTAAATTGGTATAGATTGTGGTGCTCTAACAGATAGCAACACAATAGTTTCTGTCGAATGAGAAAAGGGCTGAGGGTACAAATCAAGATAAAGCAGTAATTTGACAAAGAATTTCAAAAGAACCTCGGACTCTGTCCTCAGTGAACACTATGTGACACATCAATTTCTGCTGAAGATAAAAGCCAAATTCATGTGTCACCAGTACCAGCAAGAGGATTTGGTTCAAAGCATTATAATGCTCTAAAAATGCAGAGAAGACAGCAAATCTGACACACTCTATCTGATGAAAATAATGTGGCTCCGTAGAGACAAAACATTCAGAACATATTTCACTATGTTATTCATAAAGACAGGGCAGTGCATCCGAGAGACACTGTTGGCTTCTGCATCTAGAGAGCGAGTCAGTCTGATTATTTACTTGTTACAGATATGGGATTGTGTGTAGAATTTTCAATGAGATGATCCAGTCATGATGATTTAACACACTTATTCACCTTTCCACAGCATGTTTAAACAGTCCTGGTAGAGTGGCGGGAAGTGGGGCAAGGACTTGCAGACCCAGGATGTGTATACAAATCTCCAGAGAACAACTAAATTCCACAAATGAGATTTCCACACACCTGAGAGCCAGTGTTGCACCCTCAGGTTCACAGAATCTGCCAAGTCATACATGTCTACTTCAGATGCAAGAGATGTGACTTACTTTGTTCTCCTAACTCTAGTGAGAAATAAGGGCAAAAAGACTTGGCAAGATTCCTCAGAAGAAAGGACTGAAATTCTGGTAGGCATGAAAGAGGAAAGGGGAAGAGAGATGAGAAAAAAGGAGGGAAGAAGGTAAAGGGGATGAAAGTAAGAAAAGAGGGAGAGAGAGGTGAACAGAGGAGGGGAGGAGGGGAGAAAGGGGAAAAGAAAATTATGATATAGTTTCATCAAGTTTTAAAAGCATCATAAAATGAACTTATTCATGTTTATATTTATTATTTATCTTATAGGGCTTTTGTTTGTTTCTTTGTTTTTTGTATACCAATTGTCTAATTATCAAAGAGTCGTTTCTCATAGCTACAATATTTCTCTCCTCTGTCTCTTATATAAACATTTGTGTACTTTTATAGATATATATTACTTTCAAAATTTACTGCATATCTACAATGAAGATAACTCTTAACAACATCCTACTATTATTACAGAGGGTTTAGTAAGTGGGTTCCATTTAGTTTTATGGAAGTACAAAGAAGTTCATAGGGAGTAAAAGAATGGATTGAAGATACTGGACTTGTTTTCTAAACAATTACTGTCCCCTTGCTGTCTTTGTTTTTGTTGCTGCTTGCTTTCTTTGTATTTTCTATTTTAACATGGAATCTCACTATTTAGCCCAGGGCAACCTTGAACTTATGATGTTATATTGCTGCCTCTATGGGATGAAGTTGTCAGCCTGTCTGGCTAACTGGTCATCCCTGACTGATGCCTCTTCTTTCCTGTTTACTGTTCTTTGTGAGCTTAAAATTTTGCATATGTGTGCTCTGTGTGTGTGTGTGTGTGTGTGTGTGTGTGTGTGTGTGTGTGTATTACAAAAGGCTGGGATAACATTTTGAAGCTGGAGAACCTAAGAGAAATTTAGAGTGATAGCCCAAGATTGATGGAGTAGTACAAAGCCACACATCTTTGAGTGTTGTTAACTGAGAGTGCATGTCAGAGAATTCAAATTAAAACCTTTTGATGTACATTCCAGCAAACTATAGACACCTGGAAGAAAAATGTTATGCAAAGTGACAATTAGCACTTCTGTATATAATTTCAGGGAAGCGAAGATGAACTTAACATTTGTTAAGTATAACTCTACCTTATTTACAACATACCTTAAGCATTTTTTTACTTAGCAGTATTAAAAATTACACAACATTTTTATAGGCATGTGCCATGCATGAAATATCACAATATTATAAATTAACTAAAACTTTATTACATCTTTCACTGTAAAATCTATCTGAAACTTTTCCTCTGTTGTTAATATTGAAGTAGATTTCCAGAAGGCAACGAAAGTTTTCTAACTTATTCAGACAGTTGTCTGCAACCAAGGATAGCTACAGATGAGGTTGTCGCAAAAATCATGTGCTTACTTAACACATTATGAGACTTTCTGCCCCTCTTTTGTACTTGTGGTTCTCCAGTGTAAACTTGGTAGATAGAAATGTTACACGACAATGCCAAAAGGTTAGGGCACCTCTTCTTCAAAGGCCCATGTTCCTGTCCTGGGTCTACTTTGTACATGATTACATTCTTTGAGGATCAGGGGAAGGAGAAGTTAGGAATAAAATGAGTTGCCAGTAAAGATCGCTGGATTCCGTATTGCCAAACAATCAATAAATTGGAATAAAGTGGGGTTTTGCAACACTTCTCAGTGTAGGTTATGTGCACAGAATCCAACCAAGAACTTAATCCTACAGGAGAAAAGCAAAGGGGAGAGAGATCACAGTTTAATATAAGAAGGCACATTCTGTCTACAGAGGATCGAAAGCTACACAGTGCAAAGTTTCCCAAGCCTGGTGATACTAGAACACACTTGGGCCAAGCCTTTGATAAAAATGATTTTTGGACATCCTTCCTTCCTTCCTTCCTTCCTTTCTTCCTTCCCATCTCCTTCCCTCGCTTCCTTCCTATTTGTGTAGTGTGGGTTTTGGAGGTTCTGTAGAAGCCAGAAAAGAGCATTATGCCCCTAGAACTAGAATTACAAATCTTTGTGAGACAGCTGGCATGGATACTGCCAATCAAACTTTGATTATCTGCAAGAGCAAAAAGTGCTTTTAAATGCTGAACAATTACTTCAGCCTCCAGATTAATTTTAAACTTGAATTAAAATTAAAATATAATCTTCTATGATTTTGATGTAACATTTTTGGTGAGCCAACCACTAAAGTAGCTGAAAATATCATACAGTAAATGCTCGAAAAAGTTATTTATCATGATGTACCCAGACTTCATTGTGAATCTCAATGTGAATTGCTCGATGTCATCTAAGTGATGGACTATGCAATAAAGGATTTATGGCTAGAAATTTTCCTTTCACAGTATCAGTAGTATGCTGAGTGTATAAGTTAAAACATCTTTAGAAGTTAAACTTTAGGATACTTTTCAAATTAGCTGTGATTAAAGTATCCTTTCTCTCTCATTCAATTCAACAGCCTCTGCAACTGAATCTGTCTCAAATGCTTTTTTTGACATATGAATCCCTCAGACACTTCCCAAGAGATGGCACTTTGCTGAATTGATTTTCCATGGAAATGTGCCGATGGTTCAGTACCAGGAAGAAGTAGAATGTTTCACCTAAAAGCATGCTGGAGACTGAGTTCTGAGAAATTTTGAATTATTTTTACTGAAGGGAAACAACAAATCATGGTCATATGTTTAGCTTTTAAGTGTGTCTACTAAGCCCCATTGAGAAAGACAGTACTTGACTGTCAAACTCTAGGGTCACAGATTATGCTATTGGTTCAGTGGCAATGTTCTAGAAGAAACAGAACATCTGACAACACTAACATAAGGAATACCAGGTTTCTAAGGTATAACTGCGTCATACCTAGAGACTCATTTCCATGTCTGCATCAGCTGAAAAAGAAAAACTATTCCTGGTATAGGCACTCATTGTAACCTTCTGTGTCTCTAAATAAATCTTTCCTTTTGCATTATTGTATAGAATTTAATAATTATTATAGAAAGAATATTAATATATCATATTATTCTAGAATTGAATATGGAGTTCTGCAACCAGATACATTCCACAATGTACTGAGATATTAAGTTACAACATATAAATACCAGTGTTCTCTCATGTTTTTATATTATAATGTATTATGACTCAGAAAATCTGATAACACTTTGCAAAGAAAGTAGCATGGAAAATATGTAAAGCTTTACACCAGTCATTCACTTTTAAAGTCAGACTTCTGGGATAAATGAGTTGTTTACCACAGCTCATGAATAAACATAGTTTTTCAGACAACTAAGATAATGGTTGGATCAGACAAAATAATTACTTTTCTACACTAATTACTGAATGTACTGTTGGAGTTCCTGTATAACGGGTAAAGACATCAAATTGCTTGAGACAGTGTTACATTTGCAACAAATAGGTCTTGAGTATTTGGGTTTTTCTATCTAACTTGTATTTGTTTAATCATATGGGTAATGAGGACAAAATATGCTATAGTGTTAAGATCACTGAGTAAACGACCTAAAGCCTAGCCTTCATTCCGTAATACCTGTAAGACTTTAAAGACAATAGTTTCATTTCCTTCAGTAGACTGAACTAGTAGGACCAAACAATGTAAGCCGCCGACCTGAGGCAGACTAAACAGAGCCACAGACCTGACGGCTGACTAAAGGAGCCGCAGGTCTGGCCACCTGCCTCAAAGCGGCTGACAGCGCTGCTGCTTTGACTGGCATTCACGCATCAGCCGCTCTGACCTCTGACATGCAATCCAAGATGGCAGCTGCTTAGGCTCAGGTAGTGACTACCAGTGCATGCGAAGTGCACTTTGGAATTTGACTCCAGTCCCTCCCAAACTGGGCATGCAGATGAGGTACCACTAGGGTACCACGAACCTGGCCAATCACCCCCGCCCGGGCGGGGTATGCTGAGGTGTATGCATACGAGGCACTGCAAATTGACCAATCGAGCACCTCCATGCACTTTGCCCTGCCCAGGGCTGAGGGTATATAAACAGCTCGTTCTGGGCATTTGCGGTCTCTCCCAGAAATCTAAAAGAGCGCTTCCAATAAAGGCTATTGAGAAGGATCCGGTTTGTCGCGTCTTTCTTGCTGATCTAGCGGGGGCGCAACAAAACAATACCTCCCTGTTAATATTTTCCTTGGTAGGATCATCCCTACCTCCCCTTCCATCTGAATCCACTATTTTCTGTCTCTTTTTAGAAAGGAAATGTAAAAATAATAATAGAAAAAGAAAATAAGATAGTACTAAAACAAAGGGTGAAATAAACTAGAGAAACACTGAAGAAAAATATTAATGTCAGCTAATCTGAGGAATTTAGAGTGTTTGCAACAGGAGACTTTTGAATTATTTTTAGAATAAAAATTAACCTGTATAAACATCCTCATGTTTCTTTTCTTTTAACTTATTGCCTTCATATTTAATTAATTATTTATTTACTGTAAGTATCTGGACTGCATGCCTGTGCCAGTAAGAAGACAACTTGCTTTCTGGAGTCACATTTTTTTCCCATTTTACTATGTGGTTTCCAGGGTAGAATTTAGCTTAGGAGCAAAAACCCTGACTCACTGAAATACCTCACCAGCTCCCAAATATTTACTTTCCAAAGCATATGTTTATAATTGAGATGAGAACAGTAATTTGATCTCAAGGAAAGAGGAAGATATCTAGGGTTAACTGTTTAGAGTATAACTAAGCTATCATTGTAATTATAAATCTTTATATAATCTAAAGTTATACGAACCTGTTAAAATAAAACTGAGTATGTTTTATGTAAAATTCACTATTGAACATAAAATAATAATACCCAAATTTCAAAAAAAATTTATTAAATTTACTTTGTGTGTGTGTGTGTGTGTGTGTGTGTGTGTGTGTTTATACACTTGTTATGTGTTTGTGTCTGTGTGGGCATTTCCAAGCCACTGTGCATGTGTAGAGGCCAAGGGATAACTTTTGTTTTTGTATTTCCATATTGTTTGGGGCAAGGACTCTTGTTCACCACTGAATGTACCTACCTATCTGGCCTATGTAACTTTAAGGATTCTCCTTTCCCTGCTCAGATTCATGTATCTGAGAGAATAAGAGAATTAGGGATATTGATAGCTACTACTGTGTTTGTCTTTTTGATAGTTTCTGCAAATTTGAACTCAGTCCCTCATATTTATACAGCAAACAGTTTGCATACTAAGCCATCTCCCCAGCTCTTTCTAAGTAATTGGAAAAAAAGCCAGAATTACCAAATTATACTCTTATAAAAGGCCATCCATTGTTGCCATGATCTAAGAAATTACTTTGGCAATTTAAAATTTCTAATAAATTATTTGATTATAAGGCAATAGAAATCAAACTAAGTACAGCAAATTGTCCTAACTTTCTACTTACTAAATATGTGCTCATCACCCTGTCAAATAATCATTCAATAAACAGTTACTGAACATCTGAATTACAGACACTGTACTAGGTCCTAGAGTAATAAAACTGTATTGCAAATCACATCTCTATTAAAGGACTTCCATTTTTAATATATAAAAATGCAATAATAACCCAATTTCAAAATACTACTTACCAAAGGCTGTGAAATATATCCCAAGTACTGGACAACTAATATTCACTGGACAACTAATTTCATGAAACTGTGTTCAACATAGATCATACCACAGCAAGCCAGTTAAAACTACAATTAGATTCTACCATCATCTTAAAAAGAGCTAAATTTAAAAGACTAATAATGTAATAGGTATTGAGTTAGACCTGAAATTCCTATTTACTGTTGATATGAATGAAAAATTTTGAACTTCAAAGCCAAATAAATGTTTCCTATAAAGATAAGCACAAGTATATTATATAAAGATAACATTCGCTGAGGCCTGCGGGTGAGTGCACCCAGGAGTCCCCCAGACACATTCTGGGGGATCCACAGAACCCATAGCCAGCGCTAGCACGCCCCCTTCCGCCGCTCGCCCCTCCTCCAGTCTGAGGCCTGCAGGTGAGTGCACCCAGGTGTCCCCCAGACACATTCTGGGGGATCCATAGAACCCATAGCCAGTACTAGCACGCCCCTTCCACCGCTCGCCCCTCCTCCGGTCTGAGGCCTGTGGGTGAGAGCACCCTGGATTCTGCCAGACACATTCTGGGGGATCCATAGAACCCATAGCCAGCGCTAGCACGCTCCTTCTGCTGCTCGCTCCTCCTCCGGTCTGAGGCCTGCGGGTGAGTGCACCCCGGATTCCGCCAGACATATTCGGGGGGATCCACAGATCCCACAACCAGCTTTAGGTAGGAAAACCCACATACTACCCAGAGCTCATAGCTGGGCGCCCTGAGTGCTCAGAACCCAGCAGATACCCCTCCCCGCCCCCTTCCCCCGCGCCCCTGCCAGCTAGCACCCCTTTTCTGCCCATCTCCCGGGTCTGAGTCCCGGACCAGACCTCTACCAGGTCTGCAGTTGTGTGGACCCCGGTCACCGCCTAAGACATACTGGAAGGTCCGCTCAACCCAGAGCCACAGAGGAACAACTGAACTCACAGTGTCAGACAACATACCCTGAGATATCCAAGAGGAGACACTGCACCCAGAACAGCAGACATCTAGCTGGACTGCTACATAGGAGGCACCATATCCTGAGGCATCCTAGAGATACCACTGTAATCAGGGCAGCTGGAAAAAATCACAAAGACATCTGGACTCCTAGAAGACCAAACACAAGCGAGACAACTGGAAAGACAGGCTTCAATCAGAGACAGAAGTACAGGTAGCACTAGAATTAACCAGATGGCAAAAGGCAGGCGCAAGAACGTAAGCAACAGAAATCAAAGTTACATGGCAACATCAGAACCCAGTTCCCCCATCATAGCAAGCCCTGAACACCCCATCACACCAGAAAAGCAGGATTCAGAATTAAAATCACTTCTCATGATGATGATAGAGGACTTTAAGAAAGACATAAATAACACTCTCAAAGAACAGATAGAAACCCTTAGAGAGGAAACACAAAAATCCCTTAAGGAATTGCAAGAAAATGCAACCAAACAGGAGAAGGAATTAAACAAAACCATACAGGATCTAAAAATGGAAGTAGAAACAATAAAGAAATCACAAAGGGAGAACACCCTGGAGATAGAAAACTTAAAAAAACGACCAGGAGTCATAGACACAAGTATTACCAACAGAATAAAAGAGATGGAAGAGAGAATCTCATGTGCAGAAGATACCATGGAAAACATTGACACAACTGTCAAAGAAAATGCAAAATACAAAAAGCTACTAACCCAAAATATACAAGAAATCCAAGACAAAATGAGAAGGCCAAACCTAAGGATAATAGGAATAGATGAGGGGGAAGACTCCCAACTTAAAGGACCAGTAAATATCCTCAACAAAATTATAGAGGAAAACTTCCCTAACCTAAAGAAAGAGATGTCCATAAATATACAAGAAGCCTACAGAACTCCAAATAGTTTAGACCAGAAAAGAAATACTTCCCGCCACATAATAGTCAAAACATCAAATGTACAAAACAAAGAAAAAATACTAAAAGCAGTAAGGGAAAAAGGCAAAGTAACATATAAAGGCAGACGTATAAGAATTACACCAGACTTCTCACCAGAGACCATAAAAGCCAGAAGATCCTGGACCGATATCATACAGACCCTAAAAGAACATAAATGTCAGCCCAGACTACTATACCCAGCAAAACTGTCAATCATTATTGATGGAGAAACCAAAATATTCCATGACAAATCCAAATTTACACAGTATCTCAACACAAACCCAGCACTTCAAAGGATAATTGGTGGAAAATTCCATCACAAGGAGGGAAACTACAACCTAGAAAAAGCAGGAAAGTAATCTTCCAAAAACCGTAAAAGAAGGTAGCTACACAAACATATCTTCAATGCCAATAACAAAAATAACAGGAAACAACACTCATTTTTCCTTAATATCTCTTAATATCAATGGACTCAATTCTCTAGTAAAAAGACATAGACTATCAGACTGGATATGTAAACAGGACCCAACATTTTGCTGCATTCAGGAAACGCACCTCTGTGGAAAGGACAGACACTACCTCAGAGTAAAAGGTTGGAAAACAATCTGCCAAGCAAATGGTCCCAAGAAAGAAGCTGGAGTAGCGATTCTAATATCAAATAAAATCAGTTTTCAACCAGAAGTAATCAAAAAAGATAAAGAAGGACACTTCATATTCATGAAAGGAAAAATGTACCAAGAGGAACTTGCAATTCTCAACATCTATGCCCCAAATGTAAGGGCACCCACATACATAAAAGACACTTTACTAAAACTTAAAGCATACATTGCACCCTACACAATAATAGTGGGAGATTTCAACACCCCACTCTCAGCTATGGACAGATCATGGAAACAGAAACTAAATCGAGACACAATGAAACTAACAGAAGTTATGAACCAATTGGACTTAACTGACATCTATAGAACATTTCATCCTAAAACAAAAGAATATACCTTCTTCTCAGCACCTCATGGTACCTTCTCGAAAACAGACCATATAATTGGTCACAAAACAGGCCTCAACAGATACAAAAAGATTGAAATAATCCCCAGTACCTTATCAGACCACCATGGGTTAAGACTTGTCTTTGACATGGACAAAAACATCAGAAAACCGACATACACTTGGCAACTGAACAATGCTCTATTCAATGATAACTTGGTCAAGGAAGATATTAAGAAAGAAATTAAAGACTTTTTAGATTTAAATGAAAATGAGGACACATCATATCAAAACATGTGGGACTCATTGAAAGCAGTACTAAGAGGAAAAATCATAGCTCTAAGTGCTCACAAAAAGAAAGTGGAAAGAGCATACATCAACAACTTGACAGCAAACCTGAAAGCATTAGAACAAAAAGAAGCTAGTATACCCAAGAGGAGTAGACGGCAGGAAATAATCAAACTCAGGGCTGAAATCAACCAAGTCGAAACAAAAAGAACTATACAAAATATCAACAAAACCAGGAGCTGGTTCTTTGAGAAAATCAACAAGATAGACAAACCCTTAGCCAGACTAACCAAAGGGCGCAGAGACAGCATTCAAATTAATAAAATCAGAACTGAAAAGGGAGACATAACAACAGAAACAGAGGAAATTAAAAAAATTATCAGATCCTATTACAAAGGCCTATACTCAACAAAATTGGAAAATCTGGAGGAAATGGACAATTTTCTAGATAGATACCAGGTACCAAAGTTAAACGAGGAGCAGATAAACCACCTAAACAGACCCATAACGCCTAAAGAAATAGACACAGTCATTAAAAATCTTCCCACCAAAAAATGTCCGGGGCCAGATGGTTTCAGTGCAGAATTCTTTCAGACATTCAAGGAAGACCTAATACCAATCCTCTTCAAGTTATTCCATCGAATAGAAACAGAAGGAACACTACTCAATTCATTCTATGAAGCTACCATTACACTCATACCTAAACCACAGAAAGACCCAACAAAGAAAGAGAACTACAGACCAATCTCTCTTATGAATATTGATGCAAAAATACTCAATAAAATTCTCGCAAACCGAATCCAACAACACATCAAAACAATTATCCATCAAGATCAAGTAGGCTTTATCCCAGGAATGCAGGGATGGTTCAATATTCGGAAATCCATCAATGTAATCCACTACATAAATAAACTCAAAGAGAAAAACCACATGGTCATATCACTAGATGCTGAGAAAGCATTTAACAAAATTCAACATCCCTTCATGTTAAAAGTCTTGGAAAGATCAGGAATACAAGGCCCATATCTAAACATAGTAAAAGCAATATACAGCAAGCCAGTAGCCAACATCAAACTAAATGGAGAGAAACTTGAAGCAATCCCACTAAGATCAGGGACTAGGCAAGGCTGCCCACTCTCACCTTACCTATTCAATATAGTACTGGAAGTCTTAGCTAGAGCAATTAGACAACAAAAGGAAGTCAAAGGAATACAGATAGGAAAGGAAGAAGTCAAAATTTCACTATTTGCAGATGATATGATAGTATACTTAAGTGAACCTAAAACTTCCACCAGAGAACTCCTAAACCTGATAAACAACTTTAACAATGTGGCTGGATATAAAATCAACTCAAACAAATCAGTAGCCTTCCTCTATTCAAAGGATAAACAGGCAGAGAAAGAAATCAGGGAAATGACACCCTTCACAATAGCCACGAATAAAATAAATTATCTTGGAGTGAATCTAACAAAGCAAGTGAAAGATCTGTATGACAAGAACTTCAAGTCTCTGAAGAAAGAAGTTGAAGAAGATCTCAGAAGATGGAAAGATCTCCCATGCTCCTGGATTGGCAGGATTAATTTAGTAAAAATGGCTATCCTGCCAAAAGCTATCTATAGATTCAATGCAATCTCCATCAAAATTCCAAATCAATTCTTCATAGAGATAGAAAGAGCAATTTACAAATTCATTTGGAATAACAAAAAACCTAGGATAGCGAGAACTATTCTCAACAATAAAAGAACCTCTGGGGGAATCACCATTCCGGACCTCAAACTGTACTACAGAGCAGTAGTGATAAAAACTGCTTGGTATTGGTACAGAGACAGAAAGGACGATCAATGGAACAGAATTGAAGACCCAGAAATGAACCCGCATACCTATGGTCACTTGATCTTTGACAAGGGAGCTAAATTCATCCAGTGGAAAAAGGACAGCATTTTCAACAAGTGGTGCTGGCTCAACTGGAGGTCAACATGTAGAAGAATGCAAATTAATCCATTCTTATCCCCTTGCACAAAGCTCAACTCCAAGTGGATAAAGGACCTTCACATAAAGCCAGGTACACTGAAAATATTAGAAGAGAAGTTGGGGAAGACCCTCGAATACCTAGGCACAGGGGAAAAGTTCCTGAACAGAACACCAATGGCTTATGCTCTAAGATCAAGAATCGACAAATGGGACCTCATCAAATTGCAAAGCTTCTGTAAGGCAAAGGACACTGTCAACAAGACAAAACAGCAACCAACAGATTGGGAAAAGATCATTACCAATCCTACATCTGATAGGGGGCTAATATCGAATATTTACAAAGAACTCAAGAAATTAGACGCCAAACAACAAAATAACCCCATTAAAAAATGGGGTACAGAGCTAAACAAAGAATTCTCAACTGAGGAAACTCGAATGGCCGAGAAGCACCTCAAGAAATGCTCAACATCCTTAGTCATCAGGGAAATGCAAATCAAAACAACACTGAGATACCACCTCACACCAGTCAGAATGGCTAAGATCAAAAACTCAGGTGATAGTAGATGCTGGCGAGGATGTGAAGAAAGAGGAACACTCCTGCATTGTTGATGGGGTTGCAAGCTGGTACAACCACTTTGGAAGTCAGTCTGGCGGTTCCTCAGAAAATTGGACATAGCACTACCTGAGGACCCAGCTATACCACTTCTGGGTATATACCCAGAAAATGCCCCAACAAATAACAAAGACATATGCTCCACTATGTTCATAGCAGCCCTATTTATAATAGCCAGAAGCTGGAAAGAACCCAGATGCCCTTCAACAGAGGAATGGATACAAAAAATGTGGTACATTTACACAATGGAATATTACTCAGCTATTAAAAATAATGAATTCAAGAAATTCTTAGGTAAATGGATGGAACTAGAAAATATCATCCTGAGTGAGGTAACCCAATCACAAAAGAACACACATGGTATTTACTCACTGATAAGCGGAGATTAGCCCAAAAAATTTGAAACAACAAGATTCAAGTACCAGACGACATGAAGCTCATGAAGAAGAAAGAGCAAGTGAGGATGCCTAGGTCTTTCTTAGGAGGAGTGACTAAATACCCAAGGGAGCAAATATGGAGACAAAGTGTGGGTCAGAATCTGAAGGGGGGGTTGTAGGGAGACCATTGCGTCTGGGTATTCATTCCATAGGCAGTCACCAAAAATAGATGCTGATAGGGATGTCAGGATGGGAAAGCTGACAGCAGCTGGATAAGGCTGCCTCCTTAGAGGTCTCTCAGAGTCGGACATATTCAGAGACAGATACCCATAGCTATCCATTAATCTGATCAAAGTTCCCAATGGAGGAGTTAGAGAGTAAATTGAAGGAACCTTAAGGGCTGGTGGCCCCATGAGGAAAGCAACAATACCAACCAGCCAGAGCTCCCCAGGGTCTAAACCACCAGCCTAGGAGCACATAGGGAGAGACACATGACTCCAGCTGTATATGTAGGGGAGGATGGCCCTGTTGGGCATAGGTGGGAGACAAGATAATTAGTACCCTGATGGCTGAGCACTGAGGGGGGGGATCTGAGGGTGGGGAGGGAGGCTGGGGGTAGGTGGGTAAACACCTTCATAGAGGCAGGAGGAGGGGGGATGGGATAAGGGGTTCCTGGGTGGTGCAGGAAATATGGTAAGGGGATAAAATTTGAAATGTAAATATTATATCCAATAAAAGAGGGGAAAAATAGAAAAGCGGTTAGAACCAACATTCTTAATAAAATGTCAGCCCTCTTCTAAAAAAAAAAAAAAAACTATCTTGATACTAAAATTTGTTTTGAGAATTGTATATTGCAGAATGATCAGCCTTGGTGTATCTACTCAACAAGCAAGCTGGGCAGACCTGCTCAAACCTCTGAGGTCTGTGAATTCCTTCTGGAGGCAGCGAAGACACAGCATCAGAGGATTGTCAATTTGCTCTCCCCCCCACTCCTCTTCTAATATCTCAACGCCCATAATCAGCTTGAAGAAGCTAATGATGAGTCAGCGCCCCTATTCTCTGGGCATGGGGACTAAGGTGGTAAATGTTGGGCTGTCTCTCTAGGGAAAAGTAGTGGTTTTGTCAGAATAGAGAGGATTAGCTAGGGTTTATTGCATAGCCATAACCTATTAGTAGAAATCTGTATAATTAATATCAAGATGAAGATATAAATTCTTAAATGGCACCAATTTACTTTGTTTACAAATTTTAAGGTTTTCATTGGCATGAGCTTCTTAGTGATATAAGAGTGAGATGAATATTGTTACTCTCATAGGCATTGTACCAGTATAACACACTTAGGAATACAAAGCTTAGACCCAGTCCTTCTTTAACTTTTTTAACTGATTTGAGATGGTCAGCCTGTGAGTTAAGGGACTATAGCAAATTCATGACTTGGAGTTTATTATAAGGGTGTTCTCTATGTTTTATTTAGAAATAGCTGAGTGGAGTTAACAGGCAACAGTCCAGATTACCTTACATGGATAGCTGGTTTTCAAAACATCAGAAATCCTTAGAATTGACATGACAAACATTTCAGTATTAATGTTCATTTTCATTAGAGACCTGTCTGCTCCGGACAGCTTCCTATGTTAAATTCTAAGAAGAAATTGAGCATCCTTGGAGTTACTCCAGTTGTGGTGAGACAGCCACTAGGCAAGAATTGCCACTTTTCTTCTACAGACAAATTACTGTCCAGAAAAGGACACACTTGCAGAATAGTCGACTGATTATATCTGCCTAGACAGAGTAATCAGCCCTTAATAATTCTGCATCACTAAGGTCTGTCAGATGATCCTGGGCCAGAAGGCAGAAGAACAGATGCTCCAACGTTTTGAAGTAGAGCGAGTGTCCAGGTGTTTAGAGGTCTCTATAAATTGGCAAAGTTTTAGAAGCTATGCTTTGTGCTTCCCACAATTATAGTCAACTCAGTCATTCTGGATTTCTGACGGGGTTGAAAACTTATAGCTATTTACCTTGAGAGAAAAGATCTGAGTGTATGGTCGTCAGCTGACATTCATCCTAAAGCCAGGTTCAGAACTAAATGTTTTAGTTAGGAGAGATGACAGAGGTGCTGGTAGGTCAACAAAAGGATGGACTGGGTATAAGGACTATCTTGTACCTCACTGGTACAAATTGGCATAATTATGCTCTAATTGTATTTTGAGAGAAAAGTTTCATTTTAACAGGAAGGGTGATGTGTAGGAGGAGCTAAGGTGGGAGGAGTACTGAGAGGAAGAAAAGGAGTAAGAAGAGGAGAAGAAGAAGGAGAGGAGAAGCTAGGTGATGAAAGAGAGATAGAGGGGGGAGACAGGGAAGCAGATGTTCATGTATCTCCACCAGTCAAAGATAGTCGATATATCTATGTTGGGTAGTGGGTTACACCTCTGATTGAACAATACCAAACTTATAAAGCCTATGATTAACATTTTTTTAAAAAATGTATAAATGCAAAAAAGGAAAAGGGGGCATGGGATAGGGGTTTTCTAAGGGGGGGGAATGGGGAAAGGGGATGGCATCTGAAGTGTAAATGAAAGATCCAATAAAAAAAAAATGTAACATTTATAAAAAAAACAGGTGGTGGTTGTGAAATGCTAAGAGAGTTCTGAAGGACGTTTCATGTAAGGACAGGAAGCAATTTCTGAAATGAAGTAAATATTCATTATCTTGATTGTGATATTGACTGATCTGTTCAATATGTGTGGTATTTCATATCAAGTATGTGGTAATGACACATAATAGAATTCAGTTGGAAATTTCAATTAATTATCTGTAACAATTTGGAGTCTTTACTGGCTGTGTTACACAACTAACATGAACAGGCAAACTCCTACACATAAAATTCAGTCCTATCCTTTTTATTTGATTTCAAGTGAATGATCCTAAAATGTCTTTGAATTTCTCTTTAAGCAAATACTTCATGAGAACTTCTTATCTACCGGGTAGCAAATGAGTAATTTCCCTTATGTTCTTACAGCGAACAAAAACTTTGATTCTTCTATTGTTTCTCGGAACAGATACTATGACTACCTGCTACACAATATCAAGTATTTCCTTGATTAAATTGGACCCCACAGTAACTACCTTCACCTGAGCATGCAACATTCAAATTATTCATAGTTACTAGTTCCTAGATGTGTTTCATTTAAGAGTATAAAAAAACATTTATTTAAAAGTTCTTTTATTGATATACAGGCTGGTTAAGATCACAGAGAACACTTCCTATGTGACCTGTAATGGGTTTCAATACTCAGCTATCAAGTTTGCATTCGTGGTGAAGGGTGCTTTGATAAGTCCCAGGTTCACCTGGCTGTGTAGCTGCCTCCCTATGAAGTTGTTTTCATACGGAAACCAATTATTGAGTAAACTTCACAAGAAGAGTTAATGCCCTGAGTAAGAGTTTGGTCTGAATTACAAATGACTTGACTAGACAGTAAGAATGAATTATTTAATATTATTGACTAAATTGCAGCATGCCTTTGTGGAAGATATCACACTACCTGTGATAGATTAGATATACTTTCAACTTATATGTCTCTGAAAAAAAAAATACCAATCCCCAAGTGCTCTTTAGTGGCTGAGTCATATTCAATGGTACCTGTGATTGTTAGCTGCTCTCAAAAGATGGCCTGGAACAAGGTTTGTGTGTATAAAATTTGAACATGATTTAGGCATTTAGATAGAGAAAATGCTTCCAATGTTGGTAACTGAAAGAAATTTAGCACATGGAAAACAAACCAAAACAAAAAACCCACAACTTTGAGCCAGGGATAGCTATAATGTTTCTTATAGTATATTATGTACAGAAATCTTTTAAAAGCAGGAGAAAAATTATACTCAAGGCCTTACATGCTACAGGCTTCAAGAAGTAATGGTAAAAGGAGAAATGTCAGTCATTTAGTCATTTACAAATCTTATCTAGCTTAAGTCCTATGTCTGCTGCTTACAAGCTTTTTTTGGCTGAGGGTAAATGACAACTTCTCTGAAACTGTCTTCTTTATATCTAAAATACTGAAAAGGGGGTGCCTCTGATTTAACCACTTAAGGGAAGCGATAAGAAAAGCAAACTAAAATGTACATAAAAGTCTTCTACAAAATTATAAAAAGACATGTGCATTTGAACTTGCCAATTTGCCTTAGAAGACAGGTCAAATGTAGAATTAAAATCAACACCAATTAGCCAAACCAGACATTGCACCAGGAATGAGGAGATGTGCAGAAGAACTTGGCTTCTTCACTAGAGAAGCTATGTGTTATTTGCTAAAGCATGCACTTTTTCTATCTACTATAGTTTAGATTGTAGTTCTATAGGATGCTTCATGCTCCTCTCCATGGTGACTACATGGAATCACATTCTAACCAGCAGTGTAGAAGAGTGCCCTTTCTCCAAATCTTCCCATTTGTTATTTGTTTTCTTTATGACTATTCAATCCCAGCTATACCACTGCTGGACAAAGAGGTCACAGGAAAAAAATGAACTGGTAAGCAAAGGTCTATAAGTCAGCATACATAGCGGTACCTGCACATTCATATTTCCTGAAGTACAATTCACAGTAGGTAGCCAAATAATGACATAAGTTTAGACGTCAATCAATAGCTGAATGACCAAAAAACAGAGGCATATACATAATACAGTTTGATTTAGCCATAAAAAAGAATGAATTGTGTCATTCAAGGAAAATTTATGTAACTAGAGTCAATTATATGAAGTGAAATAAGCCAGATAGAAAAAAAAATCAAATAATGCATGCTTCTTCACACATGTGGATTCCAGACTTTATAAACAACAGACAAATTAAATATGAAAAAGGAGAAAATACAGGGTATGAATATGGTCAGAGTACTTGACATATATAAAATAAACTGCCTTTATGAAGCTCAGAACTGTGTGCAATACATTCATTCTAGTCTTAAAAAATGTAAATGAGAAAAATAAAAAATACACTCTGCCTGGATTTCAGCTGCTCACCTATAAAATGTTAAAATGTCGAATGATGTATTCAAAAGCATATATTTATGAGTTTGCAGCCTGTGGAATTCACAGCTTGTGCCAAACTCTTCTTTTTCCTCGTGTTTTAATTTCAGTAGAACAAACCCTTAACATTGGAGAGACCTGCAGCTGTGTTGGATGTCAAGCGCTCATCTGAGGAGATGTTAAACATACATTACTGAGGTAGTCATGAAGCAAAGCAATTCAAAGAGCCTTAGCACACTCTCCTGTGAATGATGAATGTGTTTCAAAGTAACTTTGATCCAATACCACCAGCTTTTAATTCAAGAATACAGCGATATTTCACACTGCTTGGACACTAGGAAGCATTTCAAGTATACATTATGAAACCCATTATCCTACCTGAAAAGGCTGTCCGCTGGAAATGCTGAGGTGTTTTCTTTTCCATCTGTCACCTTGATCCCCAAATATTTGCCACAGCAGCTGTCCCCTGGAATTGCTCCAAATTCTCTGGTAGACAGCCAGCCGATAAATATGCTTTCCAAACATGTGATAGTACAGGCGGAAGGTACAGCCATTTGCTTCAGTAGCATTAAGGATAGGGCTAAGTAAAATAGCTTTGTCTTGAAAAACCTGTGGCTCTGACGTTTCTATGTAAAGGTAGTGTCCTTTCACTGTACCCAGTGTGTGGTCCTTCATTGGGCCTGTGTTCATTGTTGAAGTAGAACCCTGGTATCTGGTCCAGTTGAAGTCATCCTCCATACTTTGTTCCCAGTTACAAATTCCATTTTCAAAGTCACACTGTAGTTCTGGTACTGTCAATGACATTAAACATCATCAAAGGAGTATAGAAAAAAATAAGAGTGATTAAGAACACACATTGATACATACAAAGGTAAGCTGTAATAGTTTTCAACTAACTACATAAAACATGTTGACATAAAACAAAGTTATGAGCAGAGTCATTATAGACACCAAATAATATTTCATGGAGTAAAAATGAAATGCATAGACCCTTATCTTCTAAACATTTTTAATGTGCTTTCATCTTCCTTTCTAAAAACATACCCCTGGGCTGGTGATATAACTTAGAGATAGAGCATTTGTCCAGCATGCATGACAACCTAAGTTTAATTCCAGCAAAGGATCATACATCAAGCAAAGGATCATCACTAGAACACATTTTTGACTGAGTGCATTTCACACCTAGCTTTGTATGCCAACCAGGAAACATGGGGGAAAAAAAAAAAAACAAAGAAACAAAACCACCAAAGCTTAGAAGTCACATGTGAATTGTTGACTTAATTGGCCCAAATGGTTTTCAAATCATGCACTGGGATTCTTACTTTGGCTTTGGTATGTGTACTTGTTTGTGTATGGTATATGTACTTACGTGTGATCCTGTTTTGTACACACATGTGCGTCAGGAGGGTACATGTGTTTCTATGGAGGCCAGAGATGGATTTTATCTCAGATATCCAGCCATTTTTTCTAACCTCCATATAATTATTGTGGTGTGTGTGTGTGTGTGTGTGTGTGTGTGTGTGTGTGTGTGCAGGCCTTACTGTACATATGTGGACCACAAGCATACAGGAATCTATGGAGGTTAGAAAAGTATTGGAGCACCTGGACTTGGATTTACAAACAGCTAAGAGCTGTCATGTGGGTGCTGGGAACTGAACCCAGGTCCTATGCAAGAGCAGTAAGTGCTCTTAACAGCTGCGCCATGTCTCTAACACTCTCACTTGTTTTTCATTAGATTTTACACATGACAGAAAGAAATACATATTTGTCATACTTATGTCAATCCATATGATAGTCTCTAGTTTTATCAATTTTCCTGTATATGACATGCTTTTGTTCTTGTTTGTGCCTGAACGAAATACCATTGACAATATTCACAACATTGAGTAAGTCTATTTATTCCATTGAAGGGCATTAAGGATGATCTCCTACGTTGGCTCTTATGAATAAACATAGCCAGCTCCAGCTGTACAGCATTACCCACTATATGCTACCTTGTGCTCTCTCAGCTATATGCCCAGTAGTAGTAGAGTTGAATCAAGGGGTACCTCTATTTTGGGTATGTAGACAAATCTTCATGCTGATTCCCATAGTGACTGTACTCATTTATATTCTCATCACACTATACAAAGGGAGCTTGGGCTTTTAAACTTCTGACATCATTTAGTCAAACTTACAAAGAATTGACTAGGACCTCATCAATCAAGTAATCTATTTTTAGGGTAGTAATGGAGCATGTTCATTTTTCAAGACATGAGGATCTTGTTGACACCAGGTATTTGATTTAGAAAAAAAATGGGATAAAAATATACATTTGGAAGTACTGGGCTGAGGAGATGAGATTTAGAATTCATATGTAGTTTCACGTTTTAGCTCTATTTATATGCTGATATTTAAAAATATAAATGTCAGCTGTCTTTTAACTATTCATCTCAGTGACGATTCTTGGTGCAAAGGTGAGCAAGCATCCTGAACAATCAATGAAACTACAGGTGAATCAAAGCAACTGGGCTAGAACAAATCATCTAGACAGCCCAGAAGAGAAGCTCAGACCTAATGAAGGGAACCAGTGAGCAGATGTCAGCAGGAAGATGGGCTTCCATCTGCTGGCTGCTCACTTGTGACTAACCAAGCCAGCTGTGGTGTGAACTGGGGACATTCCAGGTACTCCCCACATGTCAGTCGTTGGCTGTGAAGCAGAAGGAGGACGTCAAATTGCTGAGTTTTTATATAAAACTGACACTAAAACCAACAAGTTTTTACGTTGACCATTGACATACTGACTCTACATTCAATCTTGTGGGATGTGGAACTCCACCTTTCCAGGAAAGACCACATTTCCAAGCACACTGCAGGAAACTCATTCTTAATATTGGGATGTGTAACACATAGTATATTCAATAAGATAATATCTCAGTGCATGCTGCAGTTATTTCTTGGCACCATTTAATAAATAAGAATTATGTTGAAATTATGGTTACATTTATGTATACTATTATACATCACACTTGATTGTACAAATATCAGGATGTTCAGAAACTATTTTGAGAATTTAAAAAAGCTAAAAATTCTTTATACATTTGCACAGACTAAATTAGACTTTGCAAAACTATGTATCATATGATTGCCACTGTCAAAAATCAATGGTAACTCTCGCTACTCAATTGAGTTGTATACATTTCATGATTTCGGTAGTAATGTGAACTTTAATATATTTTTATGATATGTCTATCAAAGATCAAATTACACAAAGCTTTCCACAGTAACTTATATGGAAATTCCTATCTGAAAGTTACCTTTGACGGTACTGGGCATTAAGCACTTTCATTTTGGTTTCTGATGAGTTTTCTAATTTATGAAACATAGGACTTGAAATATATAAATTGTTATTAGACAAAGGTAGGATTCCAGGAATGCTGGAAACATTTTTGTAACAAATTTTGTAAGCAAATAATTCTGTTAATGGCTGATTCATTTGCAGTTGCAAGCACATGACCAGTGGAAGCCAGGCTCAGCAAACTGAGGGTCGGACTATCTCAAGATAACACAGACATTTTACAGTTTGAAACCAGAAAAGCAACTCTGAGCCTTGGCACTTCACTATCATCTCCTGAAAAATAGAACAAAACAAACAAAAACAAGAAACCCACACACAGGTCTTCTGTTCTTTCTTCCTGACTCAGTCCTCATTGTTAAAGCAACTCACTGTCACCAATGGGCTGCTACAATGCTCTCTAATGTATCTCCTAAGTCTGTTCCCAAATCCACTAGCTCTACCACACCCACACTGACATTTACATATGTCAAATTTCAGTGCTATCACCACTCTAAAGACCTTTGAAATAAGGAATACTCCTGGAGTGGGGATCACAACGATTGTTGACCTTGGCCTTTCCCTACCCCGTCTCTGATTTGTGCTCTCTTTATGAACTCTGACTTTCATCTGTCTCAGACATAATGGTTTTTGAACATAAGTTTCACTTACCATGTTTCAATCCCAGTTAAGTCATCACCTGCAGAAAATCCAATTTTACAATTCTGTGAAGCCATACCATAGATTTCTCCACAGTTCCAGTTAAAATTGACATCATATATTTCATTAATAATACTTGAATCTCTATCTTTTTAGTTAGATTGTGAAGCACGTGAAAGCAGGAATGCTGTGTTCATTTTTTATTCAATGTATCTGTAGGAGCTAGTTAGTAAACCTACTTAAGAATGAGTGGCAAGGAGCTGGCAAGATGGTTCAGCTTCAAAGGTACTTGCCACTATAGCTGACAACTTGATTCCCAGTACCCACATGGTAGAACGAGAGGACTGACTCAGGCAAGTTCTTCTTTGACCTCTACACATGCATTATGGCATGTATAAGCATTCATACACATAACATACAAATATAATAATAAACAAACAAATAATACTGACATATCTAGTTAATTTGATTAACCAACCATACAGTATTTATCAACTTTTTAATTATATCTTAGTCATTGGCAGTGAACTAATCAAGACTGATACGTATTAGCTAGAAAGGGAGGCTAAACGTAGTACCAGAGTCTCCCCCCCCAAAAAAAAAACTTAATTTAAAAAAGCAACTAATTAACTTACCACAGTCAATCTCATCTGTGCGATCTCCACAATCATCGACCAGATCACAGAGCTGATGCCTTCCTATGCAAGCCTTTGTCTGTCTACACCAGAAGTGATCTTGTTCATCACAACTCTCCACAGGAGGAGGAAGAGCACAGTTTTTAAAACGGATGTCATCAACAGCAGAGACCCCACTATAAACTGCCAGACTGACTTTCTCTAACGACAGGTAGAAGGGTTGAGTGAGGCGTCCAAGCTGGACAGTTGCCTCTGACCACTGGTTGCCTTGGTTATACAGCACTCTCCAGAGGGCGGTGGTGTCCCTGGAATTTTCTAGATGTAGCTGCAACTCAGCTGCCCCCACTGACCATCCATAGTTATAAAACCTGAAAGAACATATTTCATAAATAAATTATAGGAAAGACTACATAGCTGATCTTTGGACACTTACTCTTCAACCAATTTCTAGTTAATTGTGGCAGTGTGCACATTTCTTTCCCACAGTATTTGTAATTGGCCATTTGACAGAATTTTTCCACTGAGATGCTCATTGTATGACTCTCATAACCTGAAAACCTCTTACAAGACCCAGGGAAATTCCTAATTAAATTAAATCCAATGGTAGAAGGGGAGCCCTCCTTTCATTTCAAGAAACTAACCAACACTGCTAGTATACTCTGAAGTTAAAATTGTTTTAACTTAATACTGTAATCATTATAAAGTGGAACCAGGGATAAAACCTGAATAATTGCCAAGTACAGGGATATGTCTGCAGCCACCATCCTACTAGGATAATTTACCATAATATATAGTTACCAGAAAGACAGTGTGCATCCAGGTCCTGTCTGGCTGAAAGTTGGGCTCTGAAGTTTAGCAGTTTGAAACAAGCTGTTGCTGTTCTTCAGAATGAACATGAAATGCCCTGTGGGGATGTAAAAACACAGCAGTAAGCTTACCAACTGGATGTTGTGATGCAACGAGAGCCTTTCTGTCTCTTAATGCAGTGCCAAGTACGTTTCATGTCCATTAAAATTGTACAATAATAAAAAGTCAACACTGGTAGTAAAATTTGCTTTTGGATTTATATCTGCATTTGGATGATGTCAACAGTCAATTTTTAATTTCAGTTAATCCAGGCAAAAGTGTGTCAATTACAATCATGTCACTCATAAAGAAATCATTTCTTGCAGGCAGCCCAGCTGATCGTCAGTGTCATCCTACCATGGTGTGATCTTCATACACAGACCCCCAAGTCTAACCCAGCAGTCTATAGGTGTGTGTAAAGCATCCTCAGGGTCTTACCTTGTGTAGTACCGTGAGTGTGATCTCTAGGTGGAGCTTGTTGCTCTAAATCAGCAGAAAGATCACTTGGGGAACTCCACACCCAGTCAAACTGGTCACCACGACTGGCTTCAAACCACCCACAGCTGTTAGCTTCAAAGTCACAATCAGCAACTGAAGAAGAAAAATGAGACTCTTAGGTTTCCAGAGTCCCCTGCTTTGAGAATGTAGCACTCGAGTGGGTGTAGTGTCATAGTACTCCTTCATGTACTAAGAGTCACAGAAGGAGAATTCAGATCTTCCCAGGACTGAAAACAGGGCATGTTTCTCATACTAGAAACGGAGGATGCAGAATTCCCAAACATTCTATTCTAGGACGCAGCATCAGTCAGCCTTGTTGGTTGAGGAGTTGCTAATATTTGCTATATCACTCTAATAATCATGTAATCTTCCCTCCTTCAACATCAGCAGGGAGTTTGTTTTATAGGGGTTGGTATTTCAAATATTGGCATGTGTATCACCTGATTTTTGTGGAATGTAGAATGTTTTCCTAGAAAATATGCCTAGAAATCAGTTAATGTTCACAAACCCTTCTAGATAACAAGGAAGAGAAGAGTCGGGAAGAACAGAAGCCATGAATGACAAGAGGGCAGCATTAAGGGGTAACCATTGCTAAAGACTGGCATAAGAGCCTCGGTGCTAAACATTTCATACAGTTCCACAAGGGCCTAGGCCAAAGGTGATGAAGATGGGACTTCTTTATGAAGAATGAAAGAAAGCTTAGGAAAAAGTGTGCAGTTTCACCTAAGTCACAATTGGGCAAGTTATGAAATACTCTTTTATAAAAAAGTTGAAAAAAAAAAAAAAGAGTAAAACCAGAAGGCTGGATCTGAATTCCCTTAGTGTAATGTACAGCTAGTAAAAAATGATTGCCATTTGTTATTGATCCATTGAGAACCTTAACCACTGGCTACTTTTGGCCAAGGACATGAGCTGTATCTCCATTGTAACGGTCTAAGGAAAGAAGCAATCATCTGTGGATGAAGGTATAAAGTAAATGAAAGTAAAAATTTTGCTAAGGGCATTTTAAGCTAGTGATGAATCATCCTAAATTTTGAAAATGTTATTTATATATGAGACATTCATGTCACATCTAATGTTTGACAGTTTCTTTCATATATATAATATCAAAAAAAATGTTTGTCTTCTATTAAATTTCCTGAAATTTCACCAGTATATCACTTCAACACTTGTCAAAAATCAGTGGAATGTGTAAAGGCATATAAAATGCATTTAAATACTGAGTACTTCAGTAAATCAATAAAAGTGATATTTCAATTAGCAGATACAACTATAAATACACAAGATGAAGAATGCATTTCATACTTAGAATAATGATTTCTCAAAGTTAAACTCTTGTGAAGCAAAAATAAATGGCACCCCCAATTGAAAAGAAATAATAACAGTGAGAAGGTGGCTACCAGAAATGAGAGAGAAGAAAGGGATGGACAAAGGTTGGCCATTGTTTGCCAAGCCATGGATGTGATGGGGTAAGTAACTTTGGTGAACTATCATAACGGGGTGTCTAAGGAACATTATACTGTGCTCCATGTTTCAAAGAAGATAAGAGAAGGCTTTGAATACTTTTACCACAAAAAATATGCAAGGATGCAGATATGATTTTCATGATCTTAATACTATCCTATGCATACATGTATGAAAACATTAAATGATAACATAAATATATATAATTTTTATGTATCAATGAAAAAATAATTTTGAGAGAAAAAATTTTAATTAAAAACTGCCATTAAAACACAAATGTTCTTTTCTACCTTCCTTAATTCCCAGATTCTTGTGCATGTTTAAAAAGCTTAATTACTTACAAATGTAAAAATGAAATTAGTCTCCCAGCTAGCCATTAATTGTATCTATATGTTTCCAGAACAAACATGAACAACTGTGCATGCCATAGCCATTTCTGACAAAGAAATACTCTGGGTATGTTTGAATAATTGAAGTTCAAGGATTGTCACTGCTTCCAGAGCATTATTGACTTCTTCAATTATCTCAACTACAAGTATTGCCTGCAAAACCAATATTGCAGGACTATTTTCTCAGAGTTCATGGGCAGAAAGCTTTGTGCTAAGGGGAGCTCCATCAGTAACTGAATGCCTGTTGACCCATAATTTCTGAAATTAATGCCTGTCTTTTCTATGGCTATGGATAGAAAAGCTAATGACACTACAGTGGCTTTTAATTATTGTGAGAAAAATTGCCTGAGTGGGCTCTATTAATTATGTTAATTATAATTACATGTGTTGCCTCAGGGAATAGTGTTAGGAGATTCTTGGTGGGCTGACACACAGGTTCATCACTGTCAGTTTTGCAGGCATTTCTGAGTAAGAAATTAAACATGTGTGGAATCCAGCAAGTCTTTTGATGGTAAAATATCCATATTCAGACGCTGTCTCTGAGCCAACAACCATTGATTCTCGGTGGAAAACATCTTGAAACACCTGCCATCTTATATATTCCCCAAGAAATACACATGAAAAATTATTGCCCTCAATAATGTTTTGTTACATTTACTTGTGTGAGAAAATAAGGTGTCACATGCTGCCTGCATGTAGCAATGAGAACTTGCAAGAGTTCATTTTCTTCTTTTTGACGTAGAAGTCAATTAACAATCTTCATCTGATCAACATACAGAAAGAATAAGAGTGTTTGAAGTGCCTCTCCCTATATGAGACATTTATACCACATACCTGCCCCTCCATGCTCAGGGTTCATCAGGGGAGAAGTGACAAAAAATTGCAAGAGCCAAAAGTGGCAGACACTTTTTAAGAACCTGTCTTCCGGACACTACGGGGCAGATGAACATATAAACTCACAGTGACTGTGACAGCACACACCTCTACTCAGAAAAAAAATCCCAGCATGGGGTGGAGAAAGTGAACATAAAAATACAACACTGACTGAAGAATTGGATTTGACAGCTTCTGGGACAGAAAGAATCAGTTCTCTTTGATATTGTGACCACTTGTATGTTGGCCCCGCTTCATGGCAAGCCCCAGACCCAAGAGTAGTTGGGTAATAGGAACTGGGCTCAATAGTTTAAGGAGAGAGAGAGAGAGAGAGAGAGAGAGAGAGAGAGAGAGAGAGAGAGAGAGAGAGAGAGAGAGAGAAAGAGAGAGAGAGAGAGCACAGGGTTGGATGGGTAGTGAGGGGGAAGAAGATCTGGCAGGAATAATGGGAAAGAGAAATAGTGATATGAATGAGACTCATATGATATGATATGAAATTCTCAAAGAATTAATAACATTTTATCTCAAATAATAGTTTTTAGCAATTATAACTTACAAGGTTGTAAACTACATAAACATAGATAAGAATAAGTATACAAGTTTGACTCTATCCTTCTTTAAGGTTTGTTTCACCTAAGGGGTGAATTGATGGCTCAGTCAGAAAGGCTGTCACATACAGTGCCTGAGTTTGATCTTTATTTAACACCTAAGGAAAAACTTGGGAATGTCAGGGTGGTGGCTCGATTAGGTTTGGCCCTCATAGAGTCATGTATTTAAATATGATTGGCCCATAGGAAGTGGTACTATTAGGAGGTATGGCCATCTTGAAATAGGTGTGGCCACAATAGAGGATGGTTGTCACTGTGTGTAAGCAGGCTTTGAATTCCCCTAGAGCTCAAGCTCTACCCAGTGCAGAAGAGAGCATCCCCTGGCTGCCTGAAGAGAACAGTCTCTTCTTAGCTGTCTTTGGATCAAGATGTAGAACTCTTGGCTCTTCCAGTAACATGTATGCTTGCAAGCTGCCATGGTGCCTGTCATGACAATAATGGACTGAACCTCTAAAACTATAAACCAGTACCAATGAAATGGTTTACATTATAAGAGTTGCCATGGTCATGGTGTTTCTTTGCAGTAATGAAACCCTAAGACAGGCAGTTAGTATCTATAATGTCAATCCTAGGAGGAACATGTGGGGGAGGCTGAGAGGTGGATCCCTGTAAATTATTGTTTATGCAGAGCAGGTGAAACAACAGGTGGAGCTTCAGAGAGATCCTGTCACAAAAAGACAAAATTAAGAATACTAAAGGAAGACACCTGATGCAGGTGTTTGACCTTCATGCATACATGTACATGCCCATGTGTGTAGACACTATACCCACATTTATACACACAAACACACACACATGCACATACACACAAATACACACACACACACACATACACACACACACACACAGAGTAACATACCAGTTCTCTTCTAGCTTTCCTGAGCTTCTTGACAGTTTCATGAAGACTAAAAGTTGAGTATTCTAGTGTGGTGGCTTATGTTCATTGAGTCTGTGCTTTGATTAGGCAGTTATTATTTTAAATTTTAAGCACAGTAATACTGTATTCCTATTTTACATCATGTTCTCTACCTTTGTAATTATTTTATTTTAGCTTTTATCATACATTCAAGTGATTATATGCTTGAACTTAACATAAGGTTGAAATAATTAATCTCTGGACTTCATCAATAGTTAATATTTATTAACTATTTAAAATATAATATATAACAGTGATAAAATATTAGCAAATAAACTATTAAATAAAAAAAGAAGTTTGTATAAATGAATAGAAAGAATTTCACATAATAAAGGAAAGCCAATGTATTAAAAAAACAGCATTTGAACTTTAGAATTACTGCTTCTTAAACAATAATGTTTCATTGTACTATCACGCATATATATTAATATATATAAATTTATGTTTATATTTATATTAATCAGTGAAAAGAAATTTAAACCACAAAGATTCCTATTAAAAGTTTATAATTATAATTGGTTTAAAAATAATCCCATGATGTATCCAACACAGAATCTGTTACTAGACAATTCTCCATTCATCTCTCATGCTTTGGTAACCTCCTATGAAGGGAACCCTCATTGACTAACATTTTCTCTACGACTGTCCTTTCAAGGATAATTAAATATTATATAGCTATGCTTTGGACAGAACAACTGCCTATTCTACTTAATACAGACAATGTTTTCATAAAGTTTATTATAAACAAATTGGTTCATAGTCCATTGTAAAGGAGGTGAGCTGTAGAAGCATGAGACTCCGACTGCTAGGTAAACCTACTTTATGTGTACCTACCCTGCAGTTCTGTGTTCCCCACTTAAAGGACAAGAAAGAGCAGTTCACATATAACACCCACACTGAGTACCATATCCTTAATGTCAAACTCATCTGTGTCAGATGGCAATTCCCCTCTTCCATCAACATCCCAGGAATTATAGCATGTGAAGTTGTTACTTCACAGCAAAAGTAAAATTCTAGGACCTTCACAATTCTTGACACGTAACATATTATTATATATATTTATATGCTATCAGTAAGAAATCTAGAGGTAATTATTACAAAATTATTATGCACTCATTAATCTCTTTAATCATTTACTATCCATTAATTTAAATAACTGATAAAGAACAAGTAACATATCTGTAAAGATATAAGGAATAAGAATACAGCTATAAAATGGGTAAGGGTTGGTGATAATGGGCAGGAAAGATGACACAGTGGTTAAGAGCACTTACTGCTCTTTAAGGGAACTTAGATTCTATTCCTAGCACCCACATGATGGTTCATAAGCATTTGTAACTCCAGATCTAGAAAATAGAAAATCAGACACTCTCTTCAGGCCTCTGTGTGCTCTGAGTACACATATTGAACACACAGACATTTGTACAGCGAGCATACCCACACCGATAAATTTAAAAAGACATCAAAATAGTAGAAAAACACCTTCTATATATAGGAGATGCAGAGAGTAGCATTAATGGAGATAGATATGAAATAATCGATAATATATATATGGATAGATGATTTGTAAATAGATGGATGGATAGATAGATAGATAGATACTAGATAAGAGCAGAACAATCAAATACCTAATAAGTATATCTATGAGAATAGTGCTGCAGTCTTAATGAACACAATAACAAATGTCTTCAGAGAAAAATGGGTGGTGAGGGAAACATCTGGAATAGCAGGTAAAGAAGAATGCCTACAGCTGTGCTATATGTTAAGTAAATATGAAAAAATATTTTTATCAACACATATTTAATACTCTGTTATGTATCTATTCATCCCATAAAATGAACATTAATATGTGTATTATGTATTTTGAACTTGTAAAATAGGACATTGCAAAAATCTAGAGAAGGAGGGAATATGTTCTTGGTACCATACACTGATCCAAAAGCCTATGTCTAGGTATGTCACAGGCTTCAGAGGGGATCCCATTACTGATGCTTTGCTAAACATACATGCAGTAACTCAGACTTCTAAGTATTTATACACATGGACTAGTTTATATACATGAACTAATGAGTACTTTTCTAGCCATGGTCAGAGGAGTTTTTTTTATAGCAACCAGTGGTTACTACAGAGACTCTTGAATGGGCATGGTTCTGAGGATAAGTAACTATTGAGGCATCTATGTTATCCCTCCAGAGCCCAGGGAGCATCATAGGAGAGGAGGTGAAAACACCACAAAGTTCGAGAACAGGGTGAGGAATGTTATCAGTTGCTGTCTTCAGGATAGATATACCTACAGAGAGAGAGAGAGAGAGAGAGAGAGAGAGAGAGAGAGAGAGAGAGAGAGAGAGAGAGGAACAAGAAGAACAAGAAGAACAAGAAGAACAAGAAGAACAAGAAGAACAAGAAGAACAAGAAGAACAAGAAGAACAAGAAGAGAAACACACTCACACAAACACACACATACAGAAAGACATAGACACACACAAAGAAACACACACACACACCAATAGAATGGAACTAGTTAAGTGAGTCAGCAAGAGAAGGAGCATAAAAGAAGAAAAGAGGATAATAGGGAGATAAATATGATTGCAATTGATTGCACAGATGTATGAAATTATCCAAAATAAAAATCAATAAGGTACTAGGTATAGATTACATACTAAACTTAAACAAGAGATTACTAAAAATATGAAAGTAGAATTTAAGGCAATGACAGAAAGTCTTCCAAAATCAAAAGCCCAAGACCTGACAAAGCTACTCTTAAATTGTATCAGATTTTAAAGGTTTTTATATCAGTATTTGTAAAATTATTGCATAAAATAAAAATGGAAGAGGTATTTTAAATATATTCAACACAACAAGCCTAATACCAAACTTGGTAAGAACAAAAGGACAGAAAGACGGGTGGAGTCTTTGATATACATAGATGTGAAGTTCATCCACAAATTATTTTCAACTTTAATTTAACAACACCTAAAAATATCATATACTATGATCAAACTGGCTTTAGACCAGGGATATAATGAAAGTTCAAAACTAATAAATCAACAAATATAATATAAATAAAGCCACAAATAAAAATAACTTAATCATTTTAATAGACATGGAAAAGATATTTGGTAGGCATTAACATTGTTTCATGATGAATACTCTGAAGAAACTAGGTAATGCTCACACCTCACCAGACTGAAGATTTTATATATATATATATATATATATATATATATATATATATATATATCATATCCCACATTATATGTATTATGTAATATATATTGTATATATGTAATATATATATATATATATATATATATATATATATGTATCAAGGATATCTACTTTTATTGACTCTATTTTAATGTAACACTCAATACTTTAGCCAGAGTTATAAGTCAAGAGAAAAAATAAAGCATAGAAATTAGATGAGGAAAAATCAATGTGCTCCTATTTTCAGACAATATGACTCTATAATTGTAAGACTCTAAAGACCACGTAGAGACTGTCAGGTTGGAAAAAAATCCAATAAATTACGTATACAGCAGGATACAAAGTCAACAAACAAGAAATCATTTTTTTTTCTTCTTTGGCCATAGTGAATCTGCTGAGAAAGAAATAAAATAAACAGGAAACTAACACATTTACTATGGCCTCAAAGAGAACAGAACATCTATTCTTACAATGGTAATAAAAGGCCTCTACCTAGAAAAAGTATAAATCACCAAATAAAGAAATTAAAATGACACAGATAATCACAGTCCCATATGCCTGACTAAGAAGAATCACCAAAGTATCCCACAGATTCAGTGAAATCCCCATCAAACTACAAACAGCATTTGACAGAGATCATACAGTTAATTTAAACAAAAACAAAAATTTGTATTGGATCATAAAACACTGTATATAGCAATTCTAAGCAATGGAACACTAGGATTATTACAATATCCAACTTCAAATAATCCAACAGATCTACAACAACTAAAGCAGCATGATGTTTGTTTCAATCCTGGCACATGAGCTAGTGAAATACCATAGAAGACCCAGAAATTAGTCCACACAGCTTTAAGATAGATCCTTAGCAAAACAGCTGAATCCTATATTAGAAACACAACTTGAGTGATTGTGGTAAGGACACTGGGTATTCACATATACAACACTGAAAATAGATCCCCACTTCTCAGCCAGTATAAAGATCAAGTCAGATAGATCTAACTCCTTAACATACTAGTGAAAGACATAGGGAAAACTTTCAAGATGCAGACACTGGCAAAGAACACTGTGTAGCACTTCAATTGCTCAGAACATAAAAACACAGATTGACAAATGGGATTTCAGCAAATAAGTATTTCTGCACAGACCAGATAGGGTGGCACACCACTTTAATCCAAGCATTCAAAAGGCATGTGGATAATTATGAATAATTATGATAATTATAAATTTCGGCTAAACTTATATAGTAAGATCCTGTCTCAAAAAAATCCAAATAATATAAAATAAGAGAATTAAGAAACATGAGAGAAAATATTTGTCAGCTATTAAACCAGTAAGCAGTTATTATTAAGGATACACAAAGTATTAAAAACTTGAAGCACAAGAAAAACAAGTATTCTAATCAATAAAGGGGCAAATTTACTTAAGAAATATGTTTAAAAGAAAAACAAATGGTCAACTAATACAAAAAAACATGTTCACCCTCTTCTGCCAGCAGGAGTGTACAAACCAAAATGGCATGCATATGTGATCTTATCTTAGTCAGAATAACTATAATAAAGAAATAAAAAGGAAAATATACCTTGTGGCTGGGAACTCAGTTTACTATGTTTACTATCCAGTTACTATGGAAGTCATATAAGGTTTCTCAAAACAAACAAGCAAACAAAACAACAAGAAAAAAAATCCTAAAAGTAAAACTAAGAAATGATTCTGCTCCTCTAGTCCTAAGCATATACCTGAAGAATCAATGCCAACATACAACATAGATGCCTGCCACCCAAGCTGTTCACATTATCATTAAATAGCCAAGTTATGAACCCATTGGACTTCACATAAGTAGCCATAAAAATATCTCCTGGAAGATGGATTAAAGTAAAGATCAGAACCAGGAAATAAGGATGACATGTTGAACCTAAGGGGTTGAGGGAAGCAATCTGAAAGCTGAAGGGAGACAGCTAGGGAAGGCAGAAGAGATCCGGGTGAAGGAGAAAGGGAAGATATCAAAGGGTAAAAAGAAGATGGGTATGAGCAAAGTACATTGCATGAATGATGCAAACACCATAATGAAGTACACTTTGTTCAATTTGATGCTTTAATAAAAATATATTCATATTTAAAATATGATGATAAAAAGATATCAAATGCTCACATATTGTTATTATAGAGGTAAGATTTCATAGCTCTTCTGGAAAAACATGGGAAGTCCTCAAAAGACTGAGGAGCATTTGGATCGATATAGCTGAAGCAATAATTCCAGTTTGGGCTATAGACTACAAAGAATTCAAAGGACGTTATGAAAGCCTTGTACACTAATTCTCACAAAAGTGTTATTTTCAATGACCAGAGTGTAAGAGTAACTCAAGTATTCACACAAAGAAGGATGAACAAAAGGTGTAGTATACATAGAAAGGCTGTTATTCTATTTTTAATAAAAGGAAATTCTGTCATATGGTATGATATGCATAAAGCTTCAGGACATTATCTTTTGTGAAACAGGCAAATATTCTGCAATAGGATACTATATAGCTCATTTATATGAGGTGCTTAGAGTAGTGCAACTTCTGTAGAGAGGCAATAGAACAGTAGTGGCTTGTGAATGAAAGAAAAGAGAACAAAGAGCTATTGTTTAATAGAGTTCCAGAGAGATTGACAGGCACTGGATATGGATGTTGGTGATGGTTCTGTAACAATGTGGATACATTAATACTGCTTGCAGCACAGTAAGGATGCTTAAGACTACATTTTATTTTTAAGACCAAGAATAAATTAACCCAGGCTGACTATGAATGAGATTGACCTTGAACTCCTAATTCTCCTGCCTTTGGCTTCTGAGTGCTTAGATTATAACTATGAACAATAACCATTCTGGGTTTTATGCAGTGATGGGGATTCAATTCCCAGCTTCATACCCAAAGGTATGTACTCTACTAACTCACTCACATTGTCAGCTATTAAATTTTATATTATATGTATTCAATCATCTTAAAGAAAAAAAATGAGAGGGAGAAAACAAAATTAAAGGCTTGAAATCCCAGGGCTGGTTTAAAGACGGAGGCTACGTGATTAGACATATACACAACTCAAGTAGAAAAGAAGCTCTAAGCAGCAATAACATGCAACAAGAACATCGGTCTTCTAGCCACAAGGAACCCAGTTATGCTGTCAACCTGAAGAGGCCAAAAAATGGATATTTTCACAGTCTGGAGAGGAACATCATATCAACCGATATTTTTATTACAACCTTATGATAAGCCAAGAAGCAAGTCATACCATCCTGGACTTCTTGTCTCCAGCATTATGGAACAGATTTTTTTTTTTTTACTGTGTAGGTGAACTGGCTCCAGAATCCCTTCCTCATTTCTTCTCACCTGCCCATTCCAAATCTCCCTTACCCAAGTCACCAGTATAAAATGGTATGGTATTTCCTTAGAACCTGCAAACATTATCCTGCATGCTTTGAACCATGTGTAATTATAATATGAGCATAATATAAACATTAAGTACTTGCATCATTAAGAGAATAATGGTAGCCTATACACGGGTTTAGTGCAAGCATGAAATTTTGATTCAAATATTTTGATCTTTTTTTTTTTAGTGGAATCAGCAGATCTTGGACCAATTGATGCAAAAAGCTAATTTCAACAAATGAGCATTGTTTGCGGACACTTCATTTGTAATAGTCACATACAATGGAAATCTCATACACTAATAGCTAATAAAAATAGTCTAGTTACAATAGCAAAAGAATTGATTGGCTGATGCTGTCTTCCAGATTCTACAGATAATACCACATTTTTAGCTGGTTCCCATTCTTTATTATCACCAAGGTCTAGACGTGATTCTTTGAAGGCAACACATTTCTTATAAATCCTTGAATGACTATTTTTCTTAAAAGTTTCTTGTCATTACATTATGGTGTGCTTTTGTGAGGTTCCCTGTGAGTCCACCAGTGTTCCTGGTACTACTTGAATTGGAATTTATATTCTTTTAGTTTCTTAAGTTCTTGGAATTATGTTCTAAGCATTTTGTTAGTCCCTAGAAATACTGTGATTGCCTTAAAGAAATCATAGAGAAAGCCTGTGCTACTCTATAGAAATAACCCACAATATAATTGGGAAAGAAGATGAAATAGTAGAATAGTAATAAAATAATTTAAATATTAGGCAGTACTATAATAAAACTAAAGTGAACCATTAAGTGCTGCTTAAGACATATGAATACTAATTAGGTTGGACTGGAGCTTGATCTTAAAAATGGTTAAGTTCAGAATAAGTGCTTTTGAATGAGCTGAGGAGTTCAACATATTAGGTAATGAAAGGATCCCAAGAATTGTAATCATATAAACTTAGTGCCAAAATGACCTATCCCTCTTCCAATTCTTAGGATAATTGATTTTTTACCAACAAGTAAAAAATATCAAATATCATTTATCTAATCTGATATAAAGATCATCACTTTAATTAACGATTTTTAATACTAAAAATCATTATCTGATGGTAAAAAATTTAATTTGTAATGGCAGGAAAAAAATCTTAAAATGTAAATCATTAATTTCTGACTATCATGAACTTTCCTTATTACCAATGGGGAAAAATACAGTTTTCTACTATTGTAATTTTCACAGATATTTTCTACTGTCCATACAAATTATAAACTACCTTTCAATCCAGAATTAATAAACAATTCTTTTCCTTCTCTTGTACCATTTCCCACTGCAGGCATTAGTCATAATTAAAAAATACTGCTATTATTTGGTTTACAATGAAGTAGTTGTAGTCTTTTATGCACATCTGTATGGAATCTATCCATGTACTCCTCATGGCAATGAAGTAGTTGTAGTCTCCTTTATGCACATCTGTATAGAATCTATCCCTGTACTCTTCATTGAAAGAAAAAACTCTTTCCACATTTGCCAAAATACAAACTCAACAAAATGATGAAAATAATAAAAATATACTGACTATGATTCAAGAAGTAATGGGTGAACTGCTATGGGCGGAGGGTGGGAGAGTGGTTACATTATCTGAAAATCTTGCAAATTTTATTTTTCTGAAGACTTAGTGGAGAAAATGAAAATCAACCCAAGACCCACTTTAGAGTTCAGCTCTGAACTTGCACCTTCAACAACGCTGACCCTCACTGTCCCTGCACACCTCTTTACTTAGCTACAAAGAGAGTAATAAATACAAGTGCACCTCAAAGCAGTCTGGAAAAAATTCAATTGTGAGAAGAACATGAGAGCTCTGTATTATTAAATCGCCTTTACAGTTTGTTCACACCGATTCTGCAAAGATAAGCTCAGGTGAACCTAAGGAGCAAATGCATCATCTCTGAGGTGGCAAAGCTGTAAGACATGGTTTGGAGACAATGATGTTAACAGGAAAAGATTAATATGTTTTCCCTATCTTACCCAGATATTACTAACCTGAATATGAAAATTGATGTGTAGAAACAGTAGAGAGGAGAGGAAACAGAAAGATCAAAGTGGATAAAGTTTACAGCAGCAACACCCAGGAAACTACTTATAATTCCGACTTGTAAAGTGCAACAGTGAAAACAATATCCCAAGTGAGCTCAAAAATAATGAAACAGAAAAAAAAAAGAAAAATGGTCCCCAGACAGATATTAAAGTATGATTTATGTAATCATTGAAAAGCTTTTTAATACATATCATGATTTTAACCTCAATAGAATTTTCAATTAAGAGCAATCACTCTCTTTCTCCTCTAGCTTTCATTTTTCTGATTTAATATCATTATCTTCAGACTCAACAAAATACCACGGGAAAATTGGAGATTTTACCTGTCTGTGAGAATACATTTCAGTTTTCCTGTATGATCAATGACTTTGATAAGTCAGAATTAATGTGCTGTCTCCCCATGTCTTGGTTTTCTGTCACAGAAATGGTGTCTTCACCAGTAGTGATTTTCTATTAGGGTATTTTTAATTATAACATTGTGTGGAGATTTTCAGACTAGAAAATGGTGTGCAGATTTTAAACTTGAGAACAGAAGGAAGAAGATTTTTACTCATCAAAACCTTGACAGGCTTTCTTAAACCAGGTCTCATTTCCAATGTGATTTAATTTTTTGTTTGTTTGTTTTTTGGTTTTTTTTTTTAAGGAAGCTGTTCAATAGTTAGCAAATTTAGGGGTACTTTGACACTGCCCCCAGCACCTCTTTTTCCAACAGTAAACAAAAATGCAACAGAGGCTAGAAAATAGCAACTTATTTCCTAACATTTATTGGGAGAAACATTATAGTTTTATATAGAAACATCTTGCAGAAAGCCTTTTAGCTGATAATTAATTTAAAATATCTCAAATCTCATCAAAAGACTTCTCAGAACCTATTTTAAAGAAAATATCAGTCTCTCCAAATGCAAAAAAATGCATGTTTTCTCTCAATGCATTTGTTTAATGAAAGAGACTCACAGTATTGATGCTGGCATGGTATGGTTGGAGAAACATACAAAAGCTTCTAAAGATGAGTACGTATATCAGAAAACTACTGAGTCATTCTGTTCTGTGACCGGCTAGCTTACCTTTGGCAAATTTCATTGAGTTTTACAATAAAAAGACCAATTTTTGTCACATAAAATGGAGAAAGGTAGAAATAAAAAAACATGAATATATTTTTAATTTTACCAATTTTAGACCCCTCTGTTTGGTTTTTTTTTTTTTTCTTTTTACATAGAAACAAACTGTAATAGTCAGAAAACAGTTTGAAACATCTTTGTGTTTTACAGAACTATCAAATACACTGTAGTTTTTCTCACCTACATCACATACAATAGACAAGAATATAATAACGTGTATATGTCTTTTCATCCAATATGGACGCAATAAAAACCTTCCATTGATGTTACTTGACACACAAAATCTTCATTAATGTAAATATAAGTTATTTTCTGAGCAGAACTATGTAAAATTGCATTATATGTTTAATGTAATATTTTTACATTTTATTCATTATTTGAATAAAACTGAATGAATGAAATATTTCAAAGAATGAATTAAATTCCTTAACAATTTTATACAATGCATTTTGATCGGAGCCCTCCTAATTCCTTCCAGATTCACCCTCACATAGTCATCCCCTCTGAACTGTTATATTTTCTTTATGTTTTTAGTAGCGCATCTACTACAACTTGTGCTTCCCATCTGCTCATGAGTGTGGGTCCATTGACTAGAGTCTGGTAAATACTAGAGGCTGCAATGTTAAAAAATATTGACCCGCTCTACACAGAGTCCATCATTTTTCAGTAGCTCCTCAGGCAGGAGTGAGAGCTCATGACCCCCACTTCCCCACCATGCTAAAATGTAGACTGACTTGAACTTTTTAAAAGATTTATTATATATTTAATTGTGTATATGTTTATTGTATGAGGGCTGTTGTGGTTTGAATATGCTTGGCCCAGAGAGTGGCACTATTAAGAGGTGTGGCCTTGTTGTAGTAGGTATGGCCTTGTTGGAAGAAGTGTTTCACTGTGAGGCTGAGATTTGAGACCCTCCTCCTAGCTGGCTGAGGAGTCAGTCTCCTGTTGGCCTTTGGAATAATATGCAGAACTCTCAGTTCCTCCAGTGCCATGCCTGCCAGGACACTGCTATGCTTCTTGCCAATATGATAATGAACTGAACCTCTAAACCTGTATGCCAGTCCCAATTAAATGTTGTCCCATTATAAAAGCTGTCTTGGTCATTAGTGTCTCTTCATAGCAATAAAACCCTAAGACAAGAGTATATGGAAGTGTGTGGGTAGCTGAAGAGGCCAGAAGTATAAGAATCTCTGGTGCTGGTGTTATATGTCATTGTGAGCTGCCCAGTATGGGTGCTGAGATACCAATCATACTCTGTGTGAGCAGTATGAGCCCTTGATTGCTGAAGCATCTCACCACCCTAAAATTTAGCAAAACAGTTTCTTGGCTAAAGAAGAAGCTTCTGAAAAGTATCTTAATAATAATGAAAAGTGAAAGCTCATTTATGATTTGGCTTTGAACAATGAAAATCTGAATCCTTTCTCCTATTTTATGATGTGACTGCTTATTGGAATAATACAGCAGAAGGGACACTAGCAGCAATTGCACAGTTCCACTAAACATTGACTTAAGCCAAAAGCTCATTAAAAGCAACAGTTTGACCTAACTAAATGACTAGATACTTGCGGAAATTATAATAATCAAGTGTTCATTGCCATTGACTAGCATTAAATAACCTGTGCAGGAGAATGAATGGCACGGAACCATGAATGGTACAGGACAAACTTGAGTGCTGACTTATCTCTGCTGCTGACTCCCACTTACACACTTATCAGAGGTTGTCCTAGTGAGATTCAGTTTGGTTTGAGGACTAAGATAACCAGAAGGGTTGTAGTTATTGCGTCCAATGTAAACATACAGGCCTGCTGTCTTCTTCAGAAATGGCAACATGACCTATGTAGAAAATCCTCTGACATGAACTTTTATGACATGTGTTTTTACTATAAGCTACCATGTGCAACAAACCTTCATTACAAAGCATGCCCCATTCAGGGTTTCTAAAAACCAAAATGTCCAGTCAAGATGGGTTATGAATACCCAATTATGTAGATATAGTTTTGTCAATGATAGACCACTTACATAAATGTATAATGTAATTCATTAATTATATCTCTAAAGATCCTCAAGCCCTTAAGTTTGTGTATGTTATAAGAGTATTGTGACACTGCCAAACAAAATTGTATAAATAATTCCTATGACTAAAACTGACTGTACTTCAGTAAGGATGAAAATACACAGGAGAAATTTAACAACACACCATAGTTGTTGGGAGCCGACTTTTAGCAGAAAGCGGCTAGATCATCTTTGCAGCCATCTGGAACCATATACCCTGATAGAGATTTGTTTTTCAACAGCATACAACAGCTGAGCACACTCTGACAAACATCTTGTTTATCCCACATAGCTTGTTTTGCTGTTTGGTGACCCCAGCTGCATGGTGCATGTGGTAAAATGTTTTCACCTATGTTCTCCTGCTTGTGCTTATAAATACCCAGGATTTCCTTGTAGTAGAGGGTGTGGGGGTGGTCAGTAGGAGGTGTAGATATAGTGAATGGGAGACGGTAAACGAGACTTGACCACGCACTCTGTCTTGTCTCTATTCTTCACATTTCTTGCCCCTCCATCCCCACTCTCTCTCTTGACCAGAGCACTCAGCCCCAAAGCGTGGGGCAGTGTAGACAGCAAATTAGTAGCCCCAAAGTGTGGGGCAGTGCAGTCCTCAACATTAGTGGCACCCAGTGTGAGGCTCCAGTAAGCGGGATACAGTGAAGGATACCTCAGGAATTGGAAACGGCCATCCTCGCTCCTGCGCTGGAGAACCTGTTGACTGATGGAACTGGCTGAATTCAGAGGTGAAACAATGGTGATTGCAGGGAAACCAGTAGGTCATAGTAACAAAAATGGGGCAAGAAATATGTGAGCAGAAACAGATGAAAAAGGCTTTAAAGATGAAAGGAGTAAATTGCAGGCTACTCTGAGTCAAAAGAGCCAAACAGATAAATAGATAAATAGAAGGTTGCTCTAGGCAGAGAGCTGAGTAGAATGATAATGTTAATTGATTTAACTTTTAAAATGGGGGTGATTGTGAATTGTATAGTTATATTTTTCCTCTGGATAAAAGGTCAATATAAAGGCTTTTCTGGTTACTGGCCAAAGGATCGACAGATTTGGAAAAAAAGGTTTTTCTATGAGTTTTCTGATGAGGTCATTAAGGTAGTAGTTATATCTTCCAGAATTATACGGATCAGACATGACAGAGGTAGGCTTCCAGAAGACTAGATTCCAGAGAATCAAACAAAATAATTATCTTGATACTACAAGTTGTTTTAAGATTTGTATATTACAGAATACACAGCTTTGGTGAATGAATATTCTTATCACCTGCATGTTCACTGATGCCCTAGACTTCCAGCTGGATGCAGTTAAGACAGACATCAGAGGCTTATCAACTTACCCTTCCCCTCATCCCTCTTCTAATATCTCAATGCCCATATTCAGCTTGAAGAAGTTAATGAAGAATTGGCGGCCCAATTCCCTGAACTTGGGGACTGAGGTGGTTAATATCAGACTGTCTTTCTAGGGAAAAGTAATGGTTTTATTGGAACAGGAAAGAAGAACTAAAATTGATTAAGCCATAATCTATTGGTAAATCTGTATAATTGTTACTAAGCTGATGCAAATTCAAGGATTTCATTAGTATAATTTCTTCTATTGAAAATTTGTGGATACAAGGCTTAGACCTTTTACTTCTCCAACAGGGGAAGTTGTGTGTTGCCTTAAAGAGTGTTGCTTTTATACCGACTATTTAGGCATTAAATCTCTTGTCTCTCAGGTTCATGCGGTTCAACAGACTGATGGCTTTTGTACAACAACAGATATATGCTATTCAAATGAAACCTATACAGGTCCTCTATTACAGGCTGGAAGTAGGGGACTCTGAAACCTCTGTCATCAAGACTGACAAGGATTAACCCCTAACTTACGCGATAAGCCGGATAGTCAATGACGGGTAAGAGAACCCTTGCCCCTAAAAAGGGAGGCCTCACCATCTTAAGTGAGGCTGGGGTCTTTGTTCTGACCTAAGGCAGGCACTGTTTCCATAAGTTTTCCCAGCCTTCCCTTTTGAAAAAAAATGTAAAAAGGGGGACCTGTTGGGAGCCGACTTTTAGCAGAAAGCGGCTAGATCATCTTTGCAGCCATCTGGAACCATATACCCTGATAGAGAATTGTTTTTCAACAGCCTACAACAGCTGAGCACACTCTGACAAGCATCTTGTTTATCCCACATAGCTTGTTTTGCTGTTTAGTGACCCCAGCTGCATGGTGCATGTGGTAAAATGTTTTCACCTATGTTCTCCTGCTTGTGCTTATAAATACCCAGGATTTCCTTGTAGTAGAGGGTGTGGGGGTGGTCAGTAGGAGGTGTGAATATAGTCTGTGGGAGACAGTAAAGGAGACTTGACTACAGATCCTCTGGCTTGTCTCCATTCTTCACATCTCTTCCCCTTTATCCCCACTCTCTCTCTTGACCAGAGCACTTAGCCCCAAAGTGTGGGGCAGTGTGGATAGCAACATAGTAGTCCCAAAGCGTGGGGCAGTGCAGTCCTCAACACATAGTGTGTAGTGTTTCAGCAGGGAGGTGCAGAGGGAGAAAAAAAGGGAAATGATAAAAAGAAGAGGAGTGAAGAGGAGAGAGAAAAGGGGAGCAGAGGAAGGGAAGGGAGAGGGTGGGGAAGGAAATGGAAGGGAAGAAAAGGCAGTGGGGAGCCAGAGAGATGATTCTTAAAACAAGTACACTGAATCCGTAACACAATTATATTCCAATATAAGTAAATTTAAAATATTAAATTATCCAAAGCTACCAACATTCTGTAAAAAGACAGTTTCTACATATCTCAGTATCTATTTTCAAATAATTCTCTCTCATTTATAAAAGCTTAATATATAAAAATATTCATTTCTAAATTCTGAACATAATACTAAAACTAGAACTAGTACTAGAACTCTAAATTTTTAACATGCTTAGTAATATTTTAAATGAATCCAAAAGGAAAGAAAAGAAAATTGGTGTAGTGATAGCTATAAAAGTAAGAAAACTGTATTAAATTGCAACTAAAACATTAAATATTTGAAGTTATAGGACCAGCCTGTTCTTTGGTTGGTGATTCAGACTCTGAGAGTCCCAAGGGTGCAGGTTAGTTGACTCTATTGGTCTTCCTGTGGAGTTCCTATCTCCTGCCTACAATCCTTCTTCCTATTCTTCCATAAGAATCCCCAAGCTCTATCCACTGAATCTATGGGTGTCTGTATCTGCAGCAGATGTATCCTAAACAACTTGAACAGGGGCTATCCCAAAAGTAGTTGCCTGTACATGGGATATGTTCTTCTAGCTAGGCTGCCTTGTCTGGCCTCAATGGAAGATGAAGTACCTAGCCTCTCAGAGACATGAAGTGCCAGAGGTGGAAGATGAGGTGGGAGGATGATGAGGTGGGAGAAGGCACCCACTTAGAGGAGGAGAGGGGGAAAGGGGAAAGTATTGTGGGAGGGGCTGACCAAAAGGAGGGCAATGAGCAGGATGTAAAGTAAGTAAGTAAAACAAAATAAAATTAGATTAAAAAATATTTAAAGTTCTATAGCAGAACCATACTGCTCTTTCAAAGTAGAAACTCTATTTATGACTAAGCTCCCGGGGGCACAGTGTTTTTAACTTCTGGGCCAAGAAGCCCCATATTGTAAGGAACTTGGATTCTCCATGGGAAACTCATTATACTATAAAGTCCAGAGCTAGAATCCCAGTGTAAAATTCATACAACTCCTTCTAATGTCCTTACTGAAAGAATAAGAAAAAACAGACACTTCTAAGTCTTCACTGAGCCTTTACCTCATCTTAACTCAAAGCCAGAATCTTTAATGAATGATTCATTTTTTTAAAAAAGAAATGAAGCATTAGCATTTCTAAGAATAAACAGCTTCGCAGGAGAAAATTAACACTCCAAGAAACAGCTAGCACAGAAATCAAATTAAAACTCCAGAGTCTGAAAGTTCATTTGATAATTTTAAAGTCAATTCACTATGATTATTGATCAAATAGTATTCCTTTTATGTCTATAAACCTATTTTTTTAAAAAAATTATAAATTATAAATATAGGTTTGGGGATTTTAAAAGAGAAAGAACATGATGTTGGGTGGGTAAAGAGAGGGTTGGATCTGGGAGAAGGTATGAGACAGAGATGAATATGATCAAAGCATATTATATAAAAGTTTTTTATATTACTAAAGAAAAACATTAATGGTTATTTTTCAGAACATTACTTCTTAATGCTCCAGAGAGCATGCACTGTGTTTCTGTGTGGCATCTTAGAAGCCCCAGACCATAGTTTCTCTTCCTAGAATGAGTTTCATCCACTGGTTAAAACTTACTATTACTCAAATCAGCCATGGGGATGACTCTGGAATTTTTAGTCTGAAGGTCAGAATGACCTTAAAAAGTCAGAAGAGCTATACAGCACATTGATAGGAGAGTAGGTTTTAGAAGCAGGCTGTCTTTAGATGCCACCAGGTATAGAAATGCTGTATTAGACAAGTGTAATGGCATCATGCCAGCTTTAAAGCAACCCTGCTTTCAGGTTGTAAATATATATCTTTTTAATATTTAGGTGTTAGACATTATAATAAAAGCAGTTTCTTTCCTTTAGGGGTGGGTGTTCTAGAGGGGTTTTGCTGTTTGCTTAGGTTCCTGCCCTATGACTGCACACAATAAAAGGAACCCAATTATAGTTCTCTTTCGTCGTGAACATAATGGAATATTACATCATTACTGACATGAACATCTCTGTGGCACATTAGCTGTGACCAAATCATCTCAGCAAAGATCTTCATCTAATAGCCCTGTCAGGGTCAGCTCATGCATGAGGACAGTGAGATCACCTACTTGTTTCTTCTTTGCTTTTGGCCCCAGCCCTAGAAACGGTCTCTTTTTTCATTCATTCTTGTGTTCTTCCTCTTGTTGCTATCTACTTTTTACTCCATCATAATTCCTCAGAGTAGATTTTGACTGTTTAAATTACTTTTGTGTTGTTTTCTATTTCCTGAAGAGACACCACTGATAATAATGTCTATAAAATAAGGAAAGTTATAGTGCCTACTTCTTGGATTTATTTTGATCTAAAGGATTGGATAACTATATTTCAGAATAGGCCTCATGCCCAGCAGTAGACAGCCAGCACAAAACAAACTCACTGGTAATTTTGCAGGCTTTTTTGGTCTCATATTTCTTTGTTTAGGCATTTTGATCCTTATATAGCAAATAATAATAATCATCACAATTTTGTAAAATTCCTGGTTAGAAAATCTCTATCTATATAGAAAGCATTTTCTAATTCACTCATATAGTTAGTTAATTGCAGTAGTTATTTGAATATACTTCTATGACGTTGTGTTTATACTGTCAAAACCACTATGTATGGTTAAACTATTTAATCTGATTTTGTAGGGTAGAAATGGCAAACTGTTGCTCTAGTTTGTAGTGTTTGCACTTACCATGTTTACTATCCTTAGCCTTAGGAGTTTGAGTACAGTGTGTGTGTGTGTGTGTGTGTGTGTGTGTGTGTGTATGTGTGTTCATATGAATAATTGTGATATTAATTACATTTACTCATTTGTTTGAAATCACCAATATAGACAATCTTATCAACTATACTTGCATAGTTTATATACTTCATACAGCGTATGTTTTACAGCATCATCCCACTCCCTTTCCCCAGATCCTCATATTCATGGCTGTATTATTTCTCTGTGTATATTACAGCTTTACATCTCAGCATAACAGTCTAATACCTTTGTTCCTTTACTTGTTTCATTTACAACAATAATACCAGCTCATCTTTCATAAGGCATATGACAGGATCACATTAAAAAGCTCTAATATATATATATAATACATGGACATTATATGTATACATTAGCGTATATATGTGTATATATACATATATATTGTTTTACATAAATATACTTGCATCCTCATCATTTTAACGGATGAGAGATACAGGCTATTTTCTTATGTTGGCTATTATAAACAATGCTGCAGCATTCTCAGGAGTACCCAGACTTACATAGTAGTGTAATTTCACTCCCCCTTGTTTAGTTCCCAGAATAGGAATAACCAATTCATAGGATATGTCTCCTTTTAATTTTATTAAGAATTCCCACATTGTTCTTTATAACTCTAACAACCTACATTTCTACCATCAGTATTCAAGAGTATATATCAGTATACACTATGTTGTTTTATGATGATTAATAGCAGTAAGCAAGGTTTTATATGCCTATTAGCTATATCACATCTTGTTTAGAGAAATTCCATTCAAGTCCCTTGCCTATTTTTCAACTAGTTTCTCTGGTATTAAGTTAAATGTATTCTTTACATTATTTTGCATACCAATCCCATAATATAGACAGTTAGGAAATATATTTTCCAATCAACAGGCAGCCCTTCACCTCTTGTTCTTTCTGAGTGTTTGGATATGTCAGGCTAATGCAGTCCCAATATTTTCTTCTAATATATGTAGCTAATTTGTCTTCTAGGAGTTTTATAGCTTTAGATCTTCTGTTTAGGATCATCCTCATTGGACCACAGACTCACTGGACCAGTACAGTTTACTCATTCAGAAGGTAAATATAGACACATAAATCCTGGCAGAATGAGTCACACTTTCAAGTCAAGATGGCCTCCACCCATTCTGTTTGACCACTTCTGTGTGAAATCACAGACCTCGCTAAATAAAATATGGCTTGTGTGCTCTAGAAATACAAATGAAACTTCAAATGAATATCAAGAGAATGAGAAGCATTCTATCCCCTAGCAATGATTAAATAAAATCTTTAACTGATTTAACAAAACTCATTTTTATAAGCACCAATGGTCAGAAAAACTAATGAAAGGAGAAACTTGAAAAAGTTGTAAGATTTCAAAATACAACAAGGTAGCCATGGCCTACTGTTCTACTTGTGTTATGAACATTATGCACAGTGTGTGCATAATGCAAAGAACAGGTAGGTGCATCAGAATGTTCTATAGTAGAGGTTTTTTTTTTTAATACTAGAGAAAGCTTTTAGAAGTTTCAGTTTAGGTACAGGTTCTTTCAGAAGCCCAGTCAGTCTGCCACACTGTTGTGGCCCGAGCTGCCCCACGTTTAGGGGCCAAAATGTCGGGGACCACTCTATCAATGTTGGAACCCGCACTGCCGAAAGCCTTGGGGGCTAAACTGTACTGCCCCAAGCTGCTCCTGTTTGTGGGTCAGGGTTTAGCAAGAGAGGGAGTGATGACGGACTCAAAGAATGGAGACCAGAGTGTGATTCAATCCCATTTATTCTTCAGTCTCTCTTCCTAGTCCAAGTACCAAGTCTTGAGTTCCTAGTTCCTAGTGCCTCCAAGTTCCAAGTTCTTTCTTCCAAGTGCTAAGTGCCACATGTCTAATTCCAAGTTGTTCCTCCAAGGGCCAAATGCCTAATAACTAACTCCAAGTTGTACTCTAAGTTGTACTCTCTAACCTAATTCCTAGTTCCAAATTGTACTGAACTCTTCTGTCTGTCTCTTGCCTTTTATATGTCTCATTTCTAAGCCATGCCTCTAAGTCACACCTTTAAGTCATGCCCTTAGGCCTTGTCTCTAAATCTGATCTCTAAGTCATGCCCTTAATTCTCACACACCCAAGGGAAGATCCTGGGTATCTAAAGCAAGATGTTATCAGAATGTGCTCAGATGTTGTAGGCTGATGTAATCAAGTCTCTTTTCAGGGTATATGGCTCAAGACTGCTGCAAGGATGATAGCCGCCTTCTGTTGGCTCCCCACACCGCACAGACATGAAAACTGCCTGTTTGTGTAATGGGCATATTTTCCAATTCCTTTGACCAGGGTCTCATTAAGCTTCTTCCCAAGTAACAACTCATAATGAGATCATATAATAAAACCGCAGTGAGAGAGAATGGGGTTATTTTCATTATGTAAAAATGATTAGCACTTCAGAAATAATTCATTTAAAATCAGCACAGCTAGATTTATTGTCTATGTAACTGATTTAGGATTGACATTAAAAAAACTCTGTCTTATTTCACAAGATTTATTAACACATGGGATCAAGTTTTCTCACAGACCTGCTAAAGTAATCTTCACTTATATTTAAATTTTTCTTAGTTCTCTTGCTTCTTAGGTCTGAAAAAAAAGTATATCACAGCGCCTAAATCTGAAAGAGACAAGGAAAGCCTCAAAAGCAAGGTCACCATGCCTTTCTCTCCCTCCCTGTGTGATCGTTGACCATAACAATTTCTATGACATACTCATATGACAATGAGTCTTAAGACCCCCAACTCTATTCAAAGTCAATACCATATCTAAGAAGAAAGAATGCTACACAGAGACCAGATGACTCTGAACCTGTGGGCCTGGCTCAGGTTCCTCCCTTGATCTATTACCACTGCATCCTATGCTCTTTTGTTCAATCACATTTCACGAGGCCATTATCGTTTACAGAATTTAAGCACAACAGTGGACAATTTATAATGGTCACTTCTATTTTTACTCCTGAGATTTTCTATGTTATATTAAACTTCGTTTGCATAAATTTGCTATTCTTTTCTTTTGTTAACCTGTCTTTTTATAAAGGAATGCAAAGTGTGGTCCTTGTAAGTGGGGAAAGGCTCCTTCTCCCTAGCCTTCATTATACAGCATTCAATGTCAACTTTGAAACTTTCATATTATCTAACTTCTATTAATATTGTCTATAATTTAGAAAAACATAAAGATTAATTAAACAGAAATAAGGCAATACAGATTATCTCTTTAAAACTCATCAATTATTAAATGCATCATTAAATTTGTTCCTTTGTATCATTCATTGCTTATAAAAAACACACACTATACACAGACACACACACAACAGAAATAGAAAACACACACCATACACAGATGCACACACCAGAGAGAGAGAGAGAGATAGAGAGAGAGGGGGGGAGGGGGGGAGAGGGAGAACGAACTTAGAAAGGTTTATTATGCATGCAGGGCAAACAGTCTCATGTGTATAATGCTAGCACACAGAATTATATATTTGTAGAACAAAAAAATGTTTTCTAGTGGGTTAGAGAGATGTAGAGAGATGGGTCATCAGTCAAGAGCACTGGCTGCTCTTCTATAAGACTAAAGTTTGATCCCCAGCTCCCACATGTCAGCTCACAATCATCTGTAACTCTAGTTCCACAAGATTCATCTCTCTCTCCTGGCCTCTGGGGGCACTATACACACATAGTGCATTGACATACTGGCAAAACTTTCATACATACAAAGCAATAAATAGCTTGAAAATATTAATGATATTTTTAATAAAGGATTATTACCTAAAATAATGTTCATAACACCCAATATATGGAGCCAAACCATGTGCTCATCATGAATGGTTTGGTAAAGAAAAATTTGTATGCACTCATAATTCACTAACATTCAGCCACTTAAAATAATGCTTTCCTACAAGTGATTCACAGTCAAATACACAGCACTAGAAAAAAAATCTCCAGTGTGGTATCCCAGACCCAGAAAGACAAATATAATATGTATTTACTTATATGTTGGATATTAGTTGTTAAGTTAATGATAACCAAGCTAAACTCCACAGAAACACAGAGGTTAGCTATAGTATAAGAGAATGTGAGGTACAGAAAGATCTTGTTAGGGAAGAGAAATAGACTATATCATTACAGATGGACAGGGAGGGCTGAAATGGGAGCATCAAGTGGGCAAGGAGAAAAGACAACAAGGAAGCAAATATAAGTAGAGATGACTGCGAATAAGCGCCATTTGAGGTATTGTGTGGAAACCTAATATACTAGATGCTTCCTAAGATATATACACTCATGAAGGCAATGTAAATAAAATCACTGAATAATATGGGAAATAAAACCTCAAAATGGACATCTCTTCCACCAAATAAAGCTTCCAGTATGAGGATTGGGTTACATATAACAGAATTGTGGGTCAAAAGAATACCATTGAAATCCTCAAACAATCCAGGCTATTGCAAATGATATCAGTTGGTCTCCAAAAATTAATAACAAAGGTGTATTGAATAAGACAATGCCTACACCACTCAATGAACATGGAGAAGTCAACCTGGTGCCTACATAAAGCCTCCATCCCAACATTATAGCATCCTTGGTACTAGAAGGTACGCAGTATGCTACCAAAATAGAAACATAAACATGAATGCAGTCACAAATCCTTGATCTTCAAGGCTGACCAGCTTGCAGGAAATGCTAGGGCAATAATGGTACAAAGCTTTTGGGAACAACCAACCAATTTGACTTTAGGACCAGTCAACAAAACAGAATCTATACCTGGCACTACTTGGACTGCTAAGAACCTGAGATCAGATAACCCAGAGATCTAATGGAAAACCAAAATTTACTCTTCTATTAAAATAATGTAGCAGTAACATGACTTCTAATGACATTTTGCTATACCTATAGATCAAAGCATTGCTCAGTCATCAGAGAAGTTTCCTCGTGTGGAACATGAGAACAAATGCCAAAACCCAAATATTACAGAGAGAGTAAGAGACCATGGAACACTCTGCTGTAAATGGGATGTCTCCAACAAATTCATTTCCCCAGGGCTCAGGGAACCCTGCAGACAAGAGAACGAAATGAGTGCAAGAGCCAGAAGGTATGTCCTTCAAATCCATATGATCAAAGATCATAAAAGAACTCATAGAGACTGAAGCAGCAAGCACATGGCCTGCACAAGGTAGCAATCATATTTCCTCTATGCTCATAATATGGCTTCCATTGTAGTATTTTTATAGAATTACAGAGAGTGTGTGAGTGGCTCTCTGATTCTTGTGCCTTCCCTTGGGTTCATTTCCTACTGTTTGTTTGTTTTGTCTAATTCTGATGTGTTAGTTTTTGTTTTTTCCTTCTGTTTTATTTTAATTATCCCTTAAAAGTCTGTTTCCTAATAGGAGACAGAAAGGGAGTGGCTCAAACTGGGAAGATTAGAGAAAGAAAAAATTGTTATCAGGATAAATTATGTAAGAAAAAACTATTTTAAATAAAAGAAAATGATTTTTAAATTGTAGACCATAGAAAATAATAGTAGCCCCTTATTTGTTTCACATGGATAGATATGATTGTGTTGAAGCTAAGTGATATAAGACAGACAGATTCTGTGTATTTTCTCCAATATATGGATATTTAAAATAAGCCAGTTGGAGAATATGATACAGGTTACTATAGGCTGAGAAGGCTGACTAAAGGAATATAAAGACTGGCTAGATAATAAGAACTAAGATATTCATAGATGAAAGCAGTAAGTTATCATGCTCTCTACAGGACAGTGGAGTGATTAGAGTTGATAATAAACTGTTGCAGACTTTATAACTTGATAGAAACATTATAAAGCTCCAACAAAGAGGAGCTAGAAGTGTTAATTGACCCAATTTGCTCAGTATATATCATATCCATGTACTGAGAAATCATACTCTCATCCATAAATATATGCATTTATTATTTATTTATTTAAAAGGTAAATGTTTAGGGAGATAAAATGTTAACCACCCAAATTTGAGTTTTACACATTTTATGTATCTCTCAAAATTTGAAAGTATAGCCCATACATTTAATTTTCAAGTTTAAATATTAACCTCCAAAATTAGTCTTTATGCTAGATCTCAATATATAGAAAATAGTATATTCTACCTGTGTGTGTGTGTGTGTGTGTGTGTGTGTGTGTGTGTGTGTCTGGCAATGCAGGGTGGGCCTGAATTTTCTCCCCTGCATAGCACTTTCTTGAGGACTATGAAGTTTAGCCAATGTAGAAGAAGCTTGCAACTCAGATCTAGTTCAATTTTTCTAAGGTCTATAACTAAAATAGAGTGTTCAACAACAGGGTCTTGGCATCAAGTTCTGATGGATAATCATGAACATTGGCAATAGTCTTTGAGGAATCATAGCACCATCCCTGGCCAGCAACTTCTAGAGAAATAATCCACAGCTGACTCAGAACTTCTGGGAGGATCATTATTCTTCTTTGCTTTGTACCCTTCATTCAAGTTACTCTGTGTGTATTTTTAATAATCTTTAGAATAGTAGTTAAGATTGGTTTCCAGGCCTATTACACTGAAAACAACTCATTCCTGGTTCTGTAAACTTGACTCATATGTTATATGTCCTAAAGAAGAACCTACTACTATCATTTTGTTAAGCAATTCTATTGTTAAATATATTTCTAATTATTCAATTTTATACCTACACATTAGTTCTGGATTCAGGCTTTACCAGAGAAATTTCTTGCCTCAGCAGTCCGTAGTTAATGAAGATTATGTAATTCTCCCAAACACCTAGAATAAGTAGTGATAACATGCTCTATCCAAATGACAACAGCTATAACACCCACTTTCAAGGTTCAGGGAACATCAAGGAAGAAATATCACAAAGATTGTAAGAGCCAAGATGGGGATATGTGTAACAAACGATGTCTTTTGAATATGACATGGTCATTATGTTCAGGAGCACAATAAAGCCATGCTAATCTGCATAAGACTTGCACAAGATTGGGTCCCTCAAGATTTCAGCATGGATGAGGGAGGGGCCTATGATACCCCTACCCTTCACAGAGGCAGTGCTGGCAATGACTGCATGTTAGGGGAGTGTATCACTTCCTTCAGTGGTGTAACTAAAGGTAAGTTGCCCTTGCTCCATGAAAGAATTTCAGCCACACACAAGCAAGTAACTCTACACTCAGTGGATAGCATACAAAAACAAAAGATATGAATGAAGAAATAAGTATGGATTCATTGAGAAGTGTACTAGTGGCGGACACCAAAAGATGAGGGAGAAGAAGATGGGAAAATCTGAAAACAAGAAGAATGTCTTTAAAGCAACAAATAATTTATTTTGTAAATAAAATTATTTAACACAGAAAAATATATCAAGTGGATCTGCATCCTGTATTAAATATTATTGACTATAGTTTTTTTAAAAAATAAGAGAAAGTTGCTTGACTGAAGTTACAATACTCACAAGAAAAAATATCTTACCTTTATTTTGAATGCTGGTACTTCGAAGTAACTTATAGGAAATTTCACATTCATGGGATATACTGATGTCATCTACAGCAACAGTAGCATTTGGTGACAAAATGGTAGCTTCTATAATTAACTGTTATTGCAGAGAGATAAAGTTATTAAAATATACCATAGAAGTTAAATCTAAAAATCATTTTCTTTCAATAAAGAAACTCATTTACACCTGTTCCATTTTTCAATCTAATTTTAGAAGACTGTTGTGACCTGAGCATTCAAATTATAAAGTTACATAGTCATAACTGCTTTGACAGCCTCTTATATAACCTTAATGTTAGGTAACCTTGTTTCTGTTAAAAGTTGCAGCATTCATCACCAGTGAAGGGCATGCTTTCCATTGCCATTAAGAGTCATATGCACTTAAAATGTGCTCTTTTGGGTAATCAACTGTGTGGTGTACACCTCAATTTAATTGAGATATAAATTCATTGTAATGGTTTGGCTGGAATGATTCATTTCCACATCTGAATATTTAAATATGGATATACATTATGTACAAATATAGAAACATGCTTTTGTGTGATAATAATTACAATCATTAAGCATGTATAGCTGTTAGTTATATTCATTTACTACATCACTAGGAGGCATCTATTTAAATTTACTTCAAAACTCTGGCGACTTGGCATACTTTGGTTTTCTTTCCTGTTAACCACTCATATTGTTCTGTGTGTTTATTCTACTACAAAAGCAAGAACAAAATTGTAACAAAATAAAACAGAGAAGATAAGGAGTGGGAGAAGAAGGCTGAAGAAGAGATGAAAGCAAGAAAGATAGAGCAAGTTACAGAAAAGGGTGAGAGAGAAAGTGGGAGTTAGGGAGAAAAGGATGAAGGAGAGAGAGAGCGAGAGACCCAGGTAAGTTATTTCTAGAACCCTAACACTATGGCTAAATGATACCATCTTCGGACATATTTGGTAGCTCTACCTTCATCTTATCATTGTGAATATCTAATATCGAGACACTAACAGTTTACTTATGTTGAATCTCAGAACATGGCTCTCCATTTCCTGGAGTAGAGACATCATGCTGACAGTGTTGTCTTCATATATTACCATTAGATCATATTTTTTGTTCAATCATGTACTTCTGCTTATCGGTCCTTTCTCATTGAACCCAAGAAGTAAAACACAGTTTACTTTGGATTTGGGGAAATTATTTCTATTACCTATGTGAAATTAAATTTGATGGGTACTTTTACTGATTTGCTATTATTATCCTTATTTTGTGAACTCCACCAACAACAAAGGACCTAGCTGATATCCTTTTACAAAATTAAGTTGACCCCTAATAGTAACTTCTGACAAACATGTTGCTCTGAAGAAATAGACAATACTACCCAAAAGCAAGGGGATGTGGTGTTGTAAACCTTAGGGCATTAAGAAAGTATATGGGTTTAGAAAGCAACCAATTATCTGGATAATAAATTGAACAGATAAATTGCATGAGTTAGAATAATTTTAGTACAGACTAATTGAATGACATTATTTAAAAGAAAAATAATCTAGGATATACAAGGATCCCAATTACCATACATTTATACCTGATATCCCCATATTTTAATGTTGCTTTTCATAGAGCACACATATTCCCTATGGAATACTATCATTATTAATGTACTGTCTATCTTAGTTACCTTTCTCTTGCTATGATAATAAACTATAACCAAGGCAACTTATAGGGGGAAAAAGTTTCTTAGGGCTTACAGTTTTGTTTTGTTTTGTTTTGTTTTTTTGTTGTTGTTGTTGTTGTTGTTTTTTGTTGTTTTGTTTTTTTTTTTTTGGTTTTTTTTTGTTTTTTTTGGTTTTTTTCGAGACAGGGTTTCTCTGTGTAGCCCTGGCTGTCCTGGAACTAACTCTGTAGACCAGGCTGGCCTCGAACTCAGAAATCCACCTGCCTCTGCTTCCCAAGTGCTGGGATTAAAGGCGTGCACCACCGCCGCCCGGCGGGCTTACAGTTTTAAGAAGTTAGATTCCATGGTGATTATGGCAGATAGCATGACAACAGGCAGGTAGGCATAGAGCTCGGGCAGTAGGTGAGCCTCATATCTTGATCCACAGACATGAAGTGAAGGGAATGCTAATTGGGAATTGTAAGTGGTTTGGGTTTTCTAAACCTCAAAGTGCAAAGCCAGTGATACACCTCTTCCAATATAGCCATCCCTCCTAATCCTTCCCAAATACTGCTACCAATTAGAGAGTAACCAAATATTTCAGCCAGTGGTGGCTATTCTCATTCAAGAAATAGCATTTAATTTAAACCCATTTTTCTCCATTTAAATTCAACACTCATACCATGCATCTAATGTTGCTTTTGATAGCAATTATACATTCCTTAAGAAATAATCACCCTTTCAACATAATGTTTGTCTCTCTGAAGTAATATGGGAAGACCTTCCACATGTGTTTCCGATTTTAAAATTTTACATAAAAATCAATAGTCTGAAATACCTAATAGTTTAGGTTTCTAGATATACTTGATTTAAAAATACACATAAAAGTAATTAATGAATAGAATGAGCTCAAAGTTAAAATAAGGCAGTACAGTATGTTTAAATCAAAAAAACCCAGGCTATGGTGGTAGATGGTAGCAATGAGGAAAAACAGCTGTTCTATTTGCAGTTTTTGATATTTTACCATGTGACACATAAAATTTGTATGGTTTGTAAAATTTTGATTGTACCTGGCTTCTTTGAAATCTTGGCTAAGAGATCTGGTTTTCACACAAGAGGCAGAAAATATTAGCACAGATTTTGGAATAGAGTTTTTGCATAATATTATAAGCACTACAATTTAGAAAATGTTAAAACTACTAGCTAGTTAATTTGTGGCAACTTTGAACTTGAAAATTCTCCTTTGGTATTTTACTGATATATATCATTTATAATCAGAGTATATATTTTGATATTATGCACTGATAATGTCAATTAAAATAAAACCTGTGATTTCTCCAATCCAGAAAAAAAAGACATATATCAGAAGAGAAGAAGCAGAATATTGGAGGTACCACTCTGTGTTCCTGAAGAGAAGTACATTTTACTCTACATGTCTAACTGGTAGGTCCTTACTAGAGGTCAAGTAGAACACTGACATCATAGATCATGAAGATTTGGATATTTAAGCTTGGCTAAACAGAAACACCATTAGTGATTCACTAATGTTATTAAAATGTAGTTTAAACATACCTCAAAATTTACAGAAAACTAATATTCATTCATTACCAACCCTGCTAGTTTACTACTATGCAATTAAATTCAAGACCATGTGTTGATAGATTACTATGATACTATTAATTAAAAATAATCCAATTTTTAAAAGTGGTTCTTTGATCTTATAATATATAACTATAAATTATTATCAGCTCCTATCTATTTTTAAAAAACTCTGTGTGTGTGTGTGTGTGTGTGTGTGTGTGTGTGTGTGTGTGTAGGTCTCTCTGTGCAGAGTCAGTTTTTAATTTCTAGTTTGTGGGAATTAAACTAAATTCCTCAGGTTTGGCTGGGTGTACCATTTCACTGAGTCATCTCACCTACATATTATTTTTAATCACTTGGGGGTTGTGTGTGTGTGTGTTGGTTTAGTTTGCTATTGTTGTTATTGTTCTGTGTTGTTATAAGGCAGGTTTTTTTGTGCTGTGTCTAAAATGTGTTACCTTTCAGAACTACAAGAATGAAAACTAACAAGTATACAACAGTTTATTTAGAAGAAATATTTCAACAATGGAAAAGTGAAGCTAAAATTTTTTGTTTAAAGGATCTTCAAGTAATCTGAAAACTCATTTTCTAATCAAAGGTACATTCATTTTCCTTTGAAAACTATTTTTAAAACTTGGATATTTTGTTTTATTTGATTTTAATTATTTTGTAAACCATAAAACTTCTTGCTTTTGAAAACTATAACTCAAAAATGCTGTTAACATTCAAGTGATTATGTTATACATCAACAAAACTAGAAGCTTACCCAGAAAAAATAAAACATAAACATCTTTTCCTGCCTTGTTATATTAAAAAATGAAGAAAACTAATTACTGAACTAACAGAAAATAGAATTTGTTAGAAATAAAAAGAAACTAGAATGTGGGAGCAGCCACATTTATTTTTAGAATTTGCTGTATACAGTTTTAATCTTGTGAATGTGGCATAGATTTTGTAATCATTTTAAAGTGAAAGAAAAACAATTGTAGAGAAGTTACTGGCGAAATGTCACAGAGCCAAGGAGGAAGAATGTGTAACCTAAGCGGTTGCTACTTGTAACTACACAATATTACAAAAATATTTCTGAAACTTTGTTGTTTTGTTTTATGTAAATATAATTATACTGTAAACAACAAACCTCCTTCCTCTTTTGAAATTATAACTCATAAATACTGTTAACATTCAAGTGTTTATTTTACACATCAACAAAACTCAAAGCTTACCCTGAAAAAAAAAAAGTAAAACCTAACATCTTTCCCTTCATGTCACTTCGTGAAATAACGAGATCTCAGTTGCTCAGCAGATGGTTCACACCAAAGCTTTCAATCAACTCAAGGTTTCCTGAGGTCCTTACATGAAGAAGACGGAGGACTCAGCAACTTTCCACAGATAATATTTAGTTCTGCATTATAAATTGTACTCTTCACTGATGTTTCCAATGATAAAATGTTACTAATAACAATAAATCTTATAGAGAATGTACATCAAATCACTCATTGTGGAAAACATAAAAGAGTCATTTTCACATGAAACCTAAAATATGTTATAACTGTTTCAGTAGGATTTAAATATGTTTAAATATACATTAGACCAATAAGAAATCAAGAGACAGTACTCAAATGAAAACCCTTTTTGATACTAGAATTTAGAAGAGAAGTAAAAAATAAATAAATAAATGAATGAATAAATAAATAAATAAAATGGCAAAGTGCCAGAATTTATTTATGTAAAAAAGGCTCAGCGTAGCAGCCAAACGTGAACAGACCAAGTTAAAACAGATTGGACAGAATATAATTAACTATTGGACCAAAATTCTTCCAATTCTTTTACCCAGGTGATGGAGAGATTCCTGAAACACTGTTAAATTAATTTCCTTACAGAATCAACAGAAAGCCTAATCCTTTCCCAGCAGGAGAACTAAAGTCCTAGCAACGAAGGGTGATTATTCCCTAGGAAACTGGAAGCAATTTGTTCCCTGTTATGGTCTCCAATTCACATCAAAGCACCTCACTGCATCCAAATTTCATGGTTAAAATGAAATACATAGGTCTCATAATCCAGGACCTTTATTCTTTCCATGTTTAGACTGGATTGAATTGTCCTAAATAAATAGGTTCAGAGCTTAACCATATGGAGCCAATGATCAAACCAAGACCAAAGATACCCTTAAAGGATGCAGCCCTGCAGACTTAAGTGTCCCAACCTTGAAGTGTTTCTAAAATACTCACTTAAAATACATTCAGATTTAAGCTCTAGATAGAATATTTATAGGTATAATATCACCTTTATTTCTTAATATGTGAGCTTGTACATAGCTAAAATCTTAATGAAAAATTTCAGTATTTAAAAGAAATACTTAGAGAAATCTGATAACAATATAACTATATTGCTGTTATAACTAATATAACAACAGCATTCTTTTGTGTAGGAGAAGTAAGCAAGATCAAAGTTGTATCTTTTCGGATAATTAATGTTAATACATCAACAAGCCAAGTGCTGACATTTACTCAAAGTATGACTGCACTTTTGTTTATTTCTTTCTTTATTACTGGCTATAAATACTTTATAATTTTATTTCATATTGCTGTAATAAATAAATTATTTATAGCATATGAGGATGCATATTTTACATACTATATGTATCTGTATAAATGCACAAAATCTAAGCTAACCCACATATGAAAGCTATTGTAACTCGATAACTCCTATCCAAAGTCTATGTGGACTAGATGGGTTCAGGATCTGAATACTTTGGAGTTAAGATTGTTCATATAACCTAAGTACTGTTTGTTACTGGTTGCCTTACAGGATATGAACAAAAAGCATATTCATAGTTAAATAAACTGTCCAAATATCTTTCACTGATTGGCATCAGGTAAAGATCTTAACTCTCAATTTTCAATAGGACACTACATTACAAGTTTAATACCAAATTTCTGATTTGAGATTGCAGACGTATAATGATAAAACTTGATGGTAAAGGTTAAAGGATTCTTCCCTTTGCTACTGTTAACTGTCCTGTATTTTCTACAACAAATGCATGCTACAGTGAGCATGAAAAAGTATTAAAGACAGACAGACAAAAGTACAGAGGTGGATTACCACCTGTGACTCACCTCTCGGGTGAACTAGGCATGTATAAGGCTCAGCAAAAGCCCAGTGTCAAGGATTGTTGGAAAGAAAAGTCAAAATGTGGCCTAAGTCTGAAACATGGGATAGAGAGCCTGAGATCAGTAGTTCAGGGTCATGTTAGAAACTATCACCATCTGAGGCCACCACAACACAATACAGCACAAAACTATTAGTCTACAACCTAGCTAATAATATACTTTCAGATAGTGAGGGGAAGACTCAATTTGCATAACAAAGCAAATCTATAACTCAAACTTCAAGTAAGTAATATTAAAAAGAATTAAGTCTATGCTTTGTTGAAATTCTCCAGTGACAGTGAAAGAAAACTTCCAGTCACAGAAAGGAACAGCAGTCATTTCCACTCATAGTATTTCTTAGACAGCTAGACATATCAACAGGTATTCTCTTTTCTCCCCAACATCAGTTAATAACAGATACTTGATAGGTTGTTTTGATGAGTTTTCATCTAAATAAAAATGAATATATTGAAGCAATTGAATGGAGACTACAAGAACTACAGACAAAGAATAACTTGACCTCAGTTTTGTGATCTGTTTCATGGCATGGAGACTAATACTGAGATGAATCCATGGAGATTTTTGTGTAAAACACCTCCCAACAGAAGTCGTCATGGTTTTACCCATTAAATGTTGGCATTGATTCAGGAAATTTCTCTAGCTATAGAAGTCTCTAATTATTGAATCCACAGTTTAGATCAAAAGAACTTTCCCCTTCAAAATATGAAGGAATACTGACATTGATTTTATTTAAAACATTTTCAAGCAATACAGAAGTAATGTTCACTACAGCAACAAAAACAGCTATTTTGTGTAAGTTACTCAATGCTAGATTTCTTTACGTAGATTATTTATTTATTTATTTTGTCTAGGACAAAAGATTTACTCCTACAATGAGAACCCAGCCTTTCTCCAGCAGTCAGTTATTATCTAGGTACTATTGAGTTCAAGTGAAAGTCATAATTTAAACACACAGATGTAGATTTTAATAGCTTCTTATCAAAATATTTTGTTTTCTGTTTGACTGCTACATTTTATCTCATCTGATTCTTTTTTTTTTTTAATTTTTATTGGATATTTTATTTACATTTCAGATGTAACCCCTTTTCCCCATCCCCCCACCCAGGAACCCCCTATCCCATCTTTCCTCTTCCTACTTCTATTCCCCCCACCCACCCTCCCGCTCCCACCTCCCCACTCACAATTTCCCACACACTGGGGCATCCAGCCTTCACTGGACCAAGGTCTTCCTCACACATCTATGCCTGACAATGTCATCCTTCCCTACATATACAGCTGGGGCCATGGGTCCCTCCTTATGTGCTCCCAGGCTGGTGGTTTAGACTCTGGGAGCTCTGGTTGATTGGTATTGTTGTTTGATTCTTAAGAAAACATTTTATGAGTGTATGTTATTTATCAACTCTAGTCCCAACAGTCAATTTCTCATACCATAGCAACAGGTAAAAAAGAAGCTTAGAAGGCTTAAGCAAGTTCCTATAATCCTATATTTGGCCAAGGATTTAAGATTCCAGAACCCACCTACACAGACAACAATGAGTGGAACAACAATGAGTTGAACAACCATAGCCCCTGACTCGGGAGTAATGTACTTTCAACACTCCACCATTTGATCTAGTTTCTATAACTGCATCATCCAGAAGGAAGTCACGGTCCAGGAAAGTGGAATTTCTGTATCCACTCATTGACTTAGCTACAGTTACCTGCTTTTATTATTGATCAAAACAACTATATCAAAGGTCAACAAACACCCTTGCATTATTGGACAAGAGCAGTAGGAGAAAAACATAGGCATAATCCAGGTCATTTTTCTTCACCTCAGATATGCCAAGTTCACTCAGGAAAATGCACTTTTTTCTTCAAGTTTGACATTTTCATACACATATCCAATGGATTGTGATTGCCTTACCCTGTGTTAACCCTCCTCCTTTACCTATGAAGTCCATCTTATTACCTAAGTACACCATTTAGAGAAAATTAATTCCCTTCCCCCTCTGCAACTTAATTTCTTAGCACCCTGAAAAAAAATTATGGGATATCACAAGCACCTCTTCTATCCGTGATGGATGTTGAAGGGTTCTGCCTTGTGCAGGTATTCATTGCAGCTGTGTTCTCATGGTGGCAACAGCTGTGTCATATCTAGATGGCAGTGTTTCATGACACTATACTCACCATCCAGCTCTAAAATCCTTTCCAAATTTCTCTTCTCAGCCATCTGATGGAAGTTTTGTTTCTGTTAGTTGCTACACTTCTACACATAATTCTGAAAAATTTTGTCAAAGTAACTATTAGTTGCCTGGCAAGTAATTAATATATCCATTAATATTCCTGGGTTATTAGTATAGTGAACATGTATTGAATATGCTACTTTGTTGTCTGAAATGATTACCTTGAAGCACCTACCTTTTGATGCAGTGCATTAATTCCTTATGTGCTTACCTGGAAAGGAAGAGTAGACTCTTCAGCTTTTGCATGGAGATCTACTTTTGCTTGGCTCCACTGAGATTCAGAGAATTTGGTCACTTCACTCTGCTTTAGCAAACTGCCATCTACTGATGTTCTTGTGAAAACAGAGAGACGAGAATGCTCTGATAAACGATACCAAAAGTGCACCTATAGAGATAAGTATAGAGATAAGTTTGTGTGTGTGTGTGTAACAAATATGATATGTAGATGACATATCATATATTTTGTTTATAAATTAAAACAGCAGGTCATCAATGGGTCACAGATGTTGTAGCCTGATTGCCCTCCCCCACTCAATCATAAATAAATCTCTCCCTCAATTCCCTCTCTTCAAGGCTCAGGGAACCCTGGAAGAGAAAAAGGTGTAAGAGCCAAAGGCAATGGAGAAAACCAAGGAAATAAGGCCCTCTAAATCAACGTGACTAAAGTCCTATGAACTCACAGAGACTGGGGAACCTGCACAGGGCTTGCTAGAGCTAAAAGAAATGGACACACATTCCCCTTGCTAAGCCAGAAGCTATCTCCAATAGTAAAAGGAAATTTAGTTTTCCATAAGAAAGTTAGACTACTCTTAAAGTTAGACCACATGCCCAGCAGTTCATGGCCAACAGAAAACAAACTGAATGCCATCTTTAGAGCCTTTTTTTCATTTTTGTCTTTTATTTTTATTTTGTTACATTTTATGTGTAAATTTTACTCTCTTTTTACCATACAGGTCTTCTGTGTGTATATATGGCTCGCTTTTTTAGTATTTTCATGGGATTTCAGAGTCTATGGATGAGCCTGTGTCTGTTTCCTGTGCCTTTTCTTGGGCTTTCTTCCTCCTGTTTGTTTTGTCCTATTCCAGTATATTAGCATTTACTTTATCATATTATGAGTATATTATTATATTATATAATATTATATTACATTCCCTTAGAAACCTGTTTTTTTTTTTTTTAAATAAGAGACATAAAAAAGGTGGATCTGGATGAGAGGGGAGAAGTGGCAGAAGGAAGTGGAAGGAGTAGAGGAAGGGAAAAGTGTAATCAGAATATATATGAAAACAATTTATTTTCAATAGCAGGAAAAAAAGAAAGTAATAAGCCAGCAAGATATCTCAGAGGATAAATGTTATTGCTGCCAATACCCATGTTCAATAACATTGACCAGCTTATGTAAGTTGTACTCCGACTTTCATATATCCGCATTCACAATTCCACTAAGTATATATAATAATTTATTTTAAAAATAAAACATCCCAGAATATTTCAATAATAAATATGACTTTTTCCCTCTGGTTCTAAAATGTGTAATACCACAAAATACTAATTACGTTCATTGAACCTTTCCTATATCTTCCTTTGGGCACCTGTGTGAGTTAGTATTTTTAACATTTGTCAATATCAATAGATCAGATAAAATGTGCCACAACAAAATAAGTTGAGAATATGTCTTCGCCAGCATAGTCATGGGTCTTCCACCTTCCCAGAATAGGTTCCTATTCTCTTGCTTCTTGTAAGTATGGGTTGTGTAAATCATGATTCAAAGTTATAACACTGGGAATAATTATGTATGCTGTTTTATATTCAAACCCCAAACCAGTAAAAACTTTCTCTAAAAATTTATGTTTTCAATACAGCAAAATTATAACAAATAAGTCCATTAATTTTCCTATTATGATATTATTGATGAGCTTGAATGTTCATAGGGTACTATTCATCAATAATTTAAGGCACATAAAATATTAGGAGGCTAGAAAATTTTAATCATTTTACTCCTTAGTCATCATTAATGATAATAGCATTTAAGGGCGATGGTTTAACTATGTACTGGAGAGAGTAAGAGGCATTCTCTGTTTGTTCCTAACATCAGAAGCTCTACCATGAGCGTCAGCACTCATTTGTTCTACCAGGGCCTTCTGAGGTGTGTTCTCAGGATTTGGAACTGTGTGAGGAAAAGATTAATCCTTTCAGTTAGGGAATGATTCATTCTGCATGATTTTTTTTCCAAAACTTCCACAAAATGAGGTTCAGATACACAGTGATTTTTTTTATCCTACCCATTATCACATAGAAAGCCCTAAGGTTGTAGAGACATCTTAAAGTACAATGAAACATTCAAAGAGAGAGTTAGCCAGTAAGAAAAAGACACATTTTTAATGTTCTTTTTAAATTCTTCAGTACAAAATACTAACCACTCTGTGTCCCAATTTGTCATTATATTCCTGTATAGATTTAATTGGCACTATCTGATCAAAACATCCTTTACTGTCCATTTCATCTTAGATTCTGTTGCCATGCTTGCTCAAGTTCAACCTCCGCAGGTAAATTAGAAATGGAAAGGCAAAGGAAAGTGTTTAATTAAATACCATGGAAAGCAAGAACTCCCATTCTCGGAGGCAATTAAATGTTAGATCCCTGCTGTAAGTCTCACCATGTTCCCAGCTTGTGAATATGCAAAAGAGAGTTTCCAACCTGGCTGTGCAGGAGCTGCTCATACCCCATCAGTATTTGGAACTGTCAAACTGTCACTCAGCTCTTCACTAGTGAGAAGTCATTTGAGTAGTTACTAAGCATAAATGCCAAGGAGATCCATATTCAACAGCACAGGAGCTTACAAGTTATATTTAAGAGAATTTGCATTGTAGAGACTTTAATGCATCAGCTTAATACCCAGCAATCTTCCAATGTTGTTTCAGATTTAGTACTGTTAAGGGAGCAGTAATTGAACTGTACATTGAACTGTACATAATACAATTGGGGTTTCAAACAGATTCTCATCAAGAGTAAAAACCCCAAGGCTCTCCATCTAGTATGCATTCAATGGCATGCCACTAAGCTTTAAACTCAAAATCATGAGGCATGCTATAAATTCCTTACAAACTCATTACAATACTTTGTGTATATTGGGCATTTATTTAACATACTGAAGGAAAAAGAGGAATACACAGACTTGTTCATAGGGGTTTAGTTTCTGTAAACATCTAGAGAGGGGAGATGAGAAAAGGGGAGAAGAAAGAAGAAAGGAAAAGAAAGAAAAGAAAAGAAAAAGAAAGAAAGAAAGAAAGAAAGGGAAAGGAGGAAAGAATTTATATCAGATGATGGATAAAGACTTGGATGTCCTTGGGAATCCACCATGTTTATTGGGCATTAGGGAAAATAAGGAACACTAGAATGTATGTGTAATAACGAAGGTACAACACAGTGTAAATATTTAAACATAAAGCACAGCAAAGAGAAAACTTTAGTGTCTTGGTGGTGCTGAGCATCCTAGGTGCTCAGAAACTTCAAGACCCTAATGATTATAGTACTGAACCTAACACAAGGAATTTCCCATCATTGTAGGGCATCGATTTAAACAAAGCTGCAGAGAATGTTCACAATTAACAACTGATATGATCAGGGGTTTCCCAATAGAGAACTTAGTGAGAGGACTGAAGGAGCAGAAAGGGTTATTGACCCCAGGTGGAAAGCAACAATACCAAACAACCAGAGCCCCCCAGGGTCTAAACCACCAGCCTGGGAACACATAGGGAGGGACCCATGACTCCAGAGGTATATGTAAGGGAGGATGGCCTTGTCGGACATAGGTGGGAGAGGAGTTTCGTTTCTTGGTCCCATAAAAAAAAATGAACACAGAGTGGGGGGGGGATGTGAAGGCGGGGAGGGGATAGTGAGGGGGGGTAGGTGCTGTCACTGCCTCATAGAAGCATGAGGAGGGGGATGGGATAGGAGGTTTCTGGGTGGTGGGAGGAAGTAGGCTAAGGGGATAAAATCTGAAACGTAAATACTACAACCAATTTTAACAAGCGGGGAAAAAAAAGTCTTCAGAACCAACATCTTTAAAAAAAAAAAATGTCAGCCCCCTGGGGGGTGGGAAATTTTTTTTTCTTGATACTAAAACTTGTTCTGAGAATTGTATATTGCAGAATACACAGCCTTGGTGTATCTACTCATCAAGCATACTGAGCAGACCTGCCCAAACCTCTGATGTCCTGGAATTCCATCTGGATTCAGTGAAGACACAGCATCAGAGGCTTATCAACTTACTCTTCCCCCCACCCCTCTTCTAAAATCTCAATACCCTTAATCAGCTTGAAGAACTTAAAGAAGAGTCAGTGCCCTATTCCCTGAGCTTGGGGACTAATGTGGTTAATAATGGTCTGTCTTTCTAGGGACAAGTAGTGGTTTTGTTGGAACAGGGGGGATTAGCTAGGACTTATTGCATAGCCATAACCTATTGGTAGAAATCTGTATAATTATTATCAAGATGAAGTTATAATTTCTTAAATGGTACAAAATTTACTTTGATCTCAAATTTAAGGTTTTCATTGGTACGAGCCTCTTATTAATATAAAAATGAGATGAATATTGATACACCCATGGGCATTGTGCCTGTATAACACATTTAGGAATACAATGCCTAGACCCAGCCCTTTTTTAAACTTTTTAACTGATTTGGGACGGTTAACCTATGAGTTAAGGGACTATAGCAAATTCATATTTTTGAGTTTATTGTTAGGGTGTTTCCCATATTTTATTTAGAAATAGCTGAGAGGAGTGAACAGACAACAGTCCAGGTTACCTTACATGGATAGTTGGTTTTCAAAACATCAGAAGTCCATGGAACTGACACTACAAATATTTCTATATTAATGTTCATATTGATTAGAGACCTGTCTGCTCCTGACAGCTTCCTATACTGAATTCTAAGAAGAAATTGAGCATCCTTGGAGTTACTCCAGTTGTATGGTAACAGCCACTAGGCAAGAATTGCCTCTCTCCATCTACAGACAAATTACTGTCCAGAAAATGACACACATGCAGAATAGTCGACTGATTATATCTGCCTAGACAGAGTAATCAGTCCTTAATAATCCTGCATTACCAAGGTCTGTCAGATGATTCTGGGCCAGAAGGCTAAAGATTTGATGCTCCAACGTTCGGTAGTATAGGGGCTTTTCAGGTGTTCAGAGGTCTCTATAAATTGGCTAAGTTTTAGAAGCTATGCTTTGTGCTTCCCACAATTATAGTTAACTCAGTCATTCTGGATTTCTGAATGGGTTGAAAACATATAGCTATTGACCTTAAGAGAAAAGATTTGAGTGGATGGTCGTCAGCTGACATTCATCCTAAAGCCAGGTTCAGAACTAAATGTTTTAGTTAGGATAGATGACAGAGGTGCTGGTTAGTCAACAAAAGGATGGACTGGGTATTAGGACTATTTTGTACCTCACTGGTACAAATTGGCATAATTATGCTCGAATTGTATTTTGAGAGAAAAGTTTCATTTTAACAGGAAGGGTGATGTGTAGGAGGAGCTAAGGTAGGAGGAGTACTGAGAGGAAGAAAAGGAGTAAGAAGAGGAGAAGAAGGAGAGGAGAAGCTAGATGATGAAAGAGAGAAAGAGGGGGGAGACAGGGAGGCAGATATTCATGTATCTCCACCAGTCAAAGATAGTTGTTATATCTAGGTTGGTCAGTGGGTTACACCTCTGATTGAACAATTCCAAACTTATAACGCTTATGATTAACATTATTTTTAAAAAAATGTATAAATGCAAAAAGGAAAAGGGGGCATGGGATAGGGGTTTTCTAAGGAAGGGGGAATGGGGAAAGGGGATGGCATCTGAAGTGTAAATAAAATATCTAATAAGAAAAAGGAAAAAAATTCCAGACTGGAGAACTATAATTAATACAAAGTAGTGATCATCTCTGTTCTGAACTTCAGAGAGAATGTTTACATTGTTTTAACCATGAGTTCTGAGTCAGAAAACAACTACTTTGATGTTTGTTTTGGTTTGTTTTTATTTTGTTTTCGACATTCTGTTTTGTTTTTGACATCTTCAACTCTAAACACGTCTCAGGGTAGCTGAGAAACCTATGTCCAAATATGGAGAGTACATTCCTTTGTTCTGGTTTTCTCGTATGTATTTTTAAAGGAGAAAATTGTGAATTATGTACAAATGAGACCCCATTAAAATAACTGCAAAATGAGGTAGATAATTAAAGAAAAATAACTTAAAAACACTGAACTCTCAAGGTTCATATTATCAAGCTTTCTGTATTCAACAGCAAAATACTAAAAATAAAACACTGTGGTTTTTGCATAACAAATGTGAACTCAGAAAATGTAAGTGCTCACATTAATCTCCTTCATATTTTATATTTCCTAGCTAACTATAACCAGTAACTATATTTCAACATCAATGAGAAATACTGGCTTCTGGTCTGCATGTGTTCTGTTTGTCCTAGCTCCTCTTTGGAGGAAATGTGCCAAGTTTCCACTAGTGGCTGAAGTGACTTTTGAAGCTTCTAAATTGAAGTCCACATTGTGAACAATGACAGGCAGTAGGAACAATGCACATGTTGAAGCCATGTGTTGATCATATATAAAGTACAAGGTAATTCATACAAAATGACCTTAAATTGTGCTATTAGAAAAGGTGACCCAGAAGAAAGCTCATGTTCCTTGAAAGTCCTTTCAAAAACTAGCCTTAATGGTATCAGCCTGATATGACTGTGCAGGGAGAGAAGAATCACATAATTTCATGAGATGGAGACTTTAATCATATCAAAGTGCCCAACCTGGGTTATTTTATTGCTTTTGTATTATTTTATAATGAAGAACATTTACTCCATAAACAGAACTATTATCAATATGTTCTAAATCAGAAAACCAGGCAGGTTCTCGAAGTACCTAAGAAGATAGAAATTTAGTTTGGTTGCTTATTCTGTAACTTTTATGAAAGTATATATTATCATATGCTTATAAATAAGGATATTTAATACAGTGAGAAGCATTAACTATTTGTATCTCTGGCACAAATGGCCTTCCTACTAGAGAAATAGTCTCCTGTTAGTTTCTAGGTGAAAGATGTTATCAAGTAACTCAAACTATTCTCCAGCTCAAAGATAGCTACAATTTAAGCAGATGAATACAAAAAAGAAAATTAAATACTTCTACAAGCCTGTAGTGGGTCTTTGAAGCACTCTCATTTTCCACAAAAATGGGGGAACCATTAGATCAGTATCTGAAGTCACTGGGGATAAAACCTTAGCTATGTCAACATTGACCATCAAGAATGATATTCTCACTGAGATCCATTTGAAAACCACCCACAGCAAAGTTGCATACTTTACCCAAAACAGAAAAGTTTCCTTAACTTTTTGTAAATGATGAAAACCTGGCATCCCAATGACTAGCAGTAATTAATGATCACCAACTAGATACAATGATGAAAATTGCAGGACATCTTCAAAATGAACACACACACATTCATTCATTCACTCACACATACACTCCAACACACATATACACAGACACATAAAGACAGACACACAAAGTCTCACACACAGAGAGACACACACATACATACACATACATACATATACATACATAGACACAAACAGATACATACACATACCCATACATACACATATATACACACAGAGACACATACACTCACGTATACACATATACATACACACACCATACACACATACACACACTCATATACATAGACACAAAAAGACAGACACATACATACAAAGTCTCACACATACAAACATATAAATACACACATTCACACAGACACCTAAATATAGACACACACAAAGACACATATTCACACACAGATATATACACATACACAGACACAGAAACACATACACTCATGTATACATATATACATACACACAGAGACACAAACCATACACACATAAACACACACACATACACTTGTTCACACACAAACAGACACACACACACACACACCTGGGTTTTCAGTGACTTCAATGAAACCTAAGAATATTATACACTCATAGTACGTGTTTCCAAATACATGGGATGAAAGATAATGAACACATCCTAGTCCCTTGCACTTCATGACTTCTGTGTCTATAACTCAGTGTACGACTTTGAATTAAACCTAAGCTAGCTTGGAAAGTATTCTTCTAATTGAGGAGAATTACTTCTGGGGTTCCTGAAAAATCTATATCATTCTATCATATAGGGTTTAATTACAATGAAGGGAAGGTAGAAACACATTGAGGGCATCTGGATAAGGTGGAAATAGAGGGGAGATAAGCGGTGGCTTTAATCTTCATTCCCACAAAGAAATGGGAGGGGGCAAAAATTAAAAACCAAAGCAAACCAAACAAGAAACTAAAGACAGCCTGTTAACAGCTCCAGGCACTTGGACTCAGAATTATCCCAACCCAAAAACATTACATTTATGCTCTTGGGTGATAAGTAACTCTTCATCAAGGATATCTAAGTAAATGGCTATAACCACATATTTAGAGGCATGAATTTACTGTGTGTTGCAGAATTAACCTTGTCATTATTTTCTGATCAGTAAAGACTTAAACACTAACTGAAGTCTTGAGTCTTAGAGGTGTGCTCAACCTCTGCAAAGGATGGAAAATTAACTAGATGAACAGCCCTGTGTGATTTAAGTGTTATGTGCTATAGAAAGTCAAAGAACTCTTTAGTGATTACCTATTGTGCTGGTTACTGTTCTCATTGCTATGCCCACACGTGTGATAAAAACGATGAGTTCAAAAAGGGTCAATTTTTGTTCATGATTTTAGGTTACTAACCATCATGACAGGGATGCTACACAGCATACACAGACTCGCTTTGGAGCCAGATCCACTCCATGTCTGCAGCTTTCATTAAAGGATATCCCACGATACTGCTTTGCCCCAGATGCTGGGTTCTCCTTTTCAACTTAAGGTTTCCCTTCCTAGCTCCTAGCCTTTCCTTCTCTGCAGGGACTATGACTCTGCTGCATGACAGATGAGACTGAGTACCTGAATGTATTGTTTGTGTGTTGAAAAAATGGTTGTGAGTCCTCAGCTCTCACTTTTGTATTCTTTCAGAACCCCAGCTTATGGGATGGGGCCTCCTACAGTTGAGGAAGGTCTTCCCATATCTGTTAAGCTTCTCCGGAAACACCATCACAGATATATCCAAAACTGCATTTCCATATTGATTCGTAATCCTATCAAGTTGACTATGAAGATAAACCATCACACTATGTGCCAAATACAGGACATTGCATAATTAAATGTTCAGTCTCATGGCGATATTAAGGTAGTTCACTAATGCTTATACTCTCACTAGAGAGACTATTTCCAAAGTCGTCATGGTCAAGCAATATGTATTATGATTAAATGTGGCAAACCAGACATTTAGATCCCTGATGGCCACACATATGCCATTCTTCTGTGTTGTGCAGAAGTGAAATGAAAATTTTACTCCTGGTTGTGTTTTTGGCAGTATTAACAAACTTAAAGAATATAAAGTCTCAATAAATTATATATATATATATATATATATATATATATATATATATGTTCATCTTTTCTCATTATTTTAGTTTTTCTCTCAACAGGCATTTACCTTACTGATTTATCTAACCTACTCAATTTACCCTCCTGAGCAAACTAAGTAGTAAATTATGCAAAGAATATTCGCTTTACATTATTCAAAGGTCCATGTGAAAGGAATATAAAATAATAAAAGCTATAGTAGGCCCTGTAAAAGAACAGTTTAAGTGATGCAACACCTTTCAGAAGGACACAGCATTTCAGGCTGAAGCCACTTCTACAAACCTCTTAAAGCATCTTGAAAATGATAAGAAAACATGGTGTGCATTTGCTACCAATGCAATCTGAGTTCAATAGCTCATAACCACAGAATGGCCAAATGATGCTCAGAAGAGCTGATTACCTGGCAGGGAGTAGAGGTGGTGTGTGATTTGGTAAGGATAGGACTGCCGAGCCTGGCCACTGCAGTGGACTGCTGTGGTCCAAAATAAATAAATGACCCTGGAAAGAGAAACAGAAACAAATTTAAACTTCCATAGTTAGTTGCCAGTTCTGGTGTACACTGAGCACTTTGCCTATTGGTCTTATGCAAATGTCATTCAGGTGAAAAAAAAATCACATTTTCATGTATCGACCATTAGGCTCTGGAAATAACCAGAGAATTTCACATGTATGACATTAAATATCTAAAATAAAATTTAATTGATAAATGGTAAACTCTGCATCCAAATTAACTAAACAAATATTTTTATATTGCTTTAACTCCTGTCATAGAGTTTGAAATCAAATTAAATGAAGCTTGTAAATTTACAATTAGATATTCAACATGCCCTTAGGAAACTCTCTTGGGAGTTTTATTTTTAAGTCTCTTTAAAATGCACTGAAGGAGCTGTGTGTATACGATGAGTCTGATTCCTCCTGGGGCTTACATGTTTGACATTGTTGTCTGTGCTGGAGGGGAAGAGAGCTTAATTAAAGATCTAATCTGAACATTAACAAAATAACTGCCTTTAGATTTTAACTGATGTGGATGTACTCAGAGCAAGTGCATAGGGGATAGCATCCTTTAGCAGCACAGAAGATACACACGCACTGTGAGCTGCATCAGGGATAGCTTTCTTGAATATTGAAAACTTACAAGGAAAGCTATGCCAAACAATGTCAGTGTTTGATCCTGCCCTTTGGTAATCACAAAGTGACAGGCTGAATAGAGTACAAAGGGTTTTTAAGCAACTTATAAAGCTAACTGGTTTACTTGGAAAACACCTCATTCAGAATAATTTTCCCTGATGCAGGTCAATTACAAAAGGGCTGTATTACAAAAGGGCTGTATTACAAAAGGGAAGGAGATTTCATATACAAATATACTGTTTGATAGATTCCTACCTGTGTTTATGCAAACAATCCCATCACCTCACATTTGACAGATCATATACCTGTTTGAGGCAATAGCCTGGAACTAAGATGGTGCATGCTCTAAGAAGGGAAGGACCAGGCTCTTCATGAACATAGGTGAAAATCATAGGCAAACAAATATGTGGTGCATACACAAGTAAAAGATAAATGAAACAAAAGTAACCCAAATAAGTTTGGCTCGGGAATGGCTAGTTGCTGTAGTATGTGCAAATGAATCTCTACAATACACAAAAATAATAATAATCTGATGATCACATGACTATCACAGAAGAAGCTGAAAAACTCAGACAAATTTAACACATGTCTATGTATGTTAAAAATTAGTACATTGTGAGTCAATAGAAATATTACAGACAACTGGATTGAGCAAATGTGGTACATAAATTTGAATTATTGGCATTATTCTAGAGATAAGAATAAAACAAGCCCAACAGCTAGCATTTCTATTGAGCAATTCCTAGAGCCTTTATCACATGCTTGATAAAAAGGAATAGAGAAAGAGAGAGAGAGACAGAGAGAGAAAGAGAGAAATTAAACTATCTAGACAACTACACAAACACATAACACACATGTACACACACACAAAATAATTTTTTATTAGATATTTTATTTACACTTCAGATGGCATCTCCTATCCCCATTCCCCCCCCACCCCCCTTAGGAAACCCCTATCCCATGCCCCCTTTTCCTTTTTGCATTTATACATTTTTTTTAAACTAATGTTAATCATAGGCTTTATAAGTTTGGATTTGTTCAATCAGAGGTGTGACCCACTGACCAACCTAGATATAACAACTATCTTTGACTGGTGGAGGTACATGAATATCTGCCTTCCTGTCTCCCCCCTCTTTCTCTCTTTCATCACCTAGCTTCTCCTCTCCTTCTTCTTCTCCTCTTCTTACTCCTTTTCTTCCTCTCAGTACTCCTCCTACCTTAGCTCCTCCTACACATCACCCTTCCTGTTAAAATGAAACTTTTCTCTCAAGATACAATTTGAGCATAATTATGCCAATTTGTACCAGTGAGGTACAGGATAGTCCTAAAACCCAGTCCATCCTTTTGTTGACTAACCAGCTCCTCTGTCATCTATTCTAACTAAAACATTTAGTTCTGAACCTGGCTTTAGGATGAATGTCAGCTGACGACCATACACTCAAATCTTTTCTCTTAAGGTCAATAGCTATATGTTTTCAACCCCATCAGAAATCCAGAATGACTGAGTTAACTATAATTGTGGGAAGCACAAATCATAGTTTCTAAAACTTAGCTAATTTATAGAGACCTCTGAACACCTGGACACTCGCTCTACTTCAAAATGTTGGAGCATCTGTTCTTCCGCCTTCTGGCCCAGGATCATTTGACAGACCTTAGTGATGCAGAATTATTAAGGGCTGATTACTCTGTCTAGGCAGATATAATCAGTCGACTATTCTGCAAGTGTGTCCTTTTCTGGACAGTAATTTGTCTGTAGAAGGAAAGTGGCAATTCTTGCCTAGTGGCTGTCTCACCACAACTGGAGTAACTCCAAGGATGCTCAATTTCTTCTTAGAATTTAACATAGGAAGCTGTCCGGAGCAGACAGGTCTCTAATGAAAATGAACATTAATACTGAAATGTTTGTCATGTCAATTCTAAGGATTTCTGATGTTTTGAAAACCAGCTATCCATGTAAGGTAATCTGGACTGTTGCCTGTTAACTCCACTCAGCTATTTCTAAATAAAACATAGAGAAACACCCTTATAATAAACTCCAAGTCCATGAATTTGCTATAGTCCCTTAACTCACTAGGCTGACCATCTCAAATCAGTTTAAAAAAGTTAAAGAAGGACTGGGTCTAAGCCTTTGTATTCCTAAGTGTGTTATACTGGTACAATGCCTATGAGAGTAACAATCTTCATCTCACTCTTATATCACTAAGAAGCTCATGCCAATGAAAACCTTAAAATTTGTAAATCAAAGTAAATTGGTGCCATTTAAGTATTTATATCTTCATCTTGATAATTAATTATACAGATATTCTACTAATAGGTTATGGCTATGCAATAAACCCTAGCTAATCCTCTCTATTCCTGACAAAAACACTACTTTTCCCTAGAAGAGACAGCCCAACATTTACCACCTTAGTCCACAAGCCCAGAGAATAGGGGCGCTGACTCATTCATTAGCTTCTTCAAGCTGATTATGGGCGTTGAGATATTAGAAGAGGAGTTGGGGGGAGAGCAAATTGACAATCCTCTGATGCTGTGTCTTTGCTGCCTCCAGATGGAATTCCCGGACCTCAGAGGTTTGAGCAGGTCTGCCCAGCTTGCTTGTTGAGTAGATACACCAAGGCTGATCATTCTGCAATATACAATTCTCAAAACAAATTTTAGTATCAAGATATTTTTTTAAAGAGGGCTGACATTTTATTAAGAATGTTGGTTCTAACTGCTTTTCTATTTTTTCCCCTCTTTTATTGGATATAATATTTACATTTCAAATTTTATCCCCTTACCATATTTTCCCCACCACCCAGGAACCCCTTATCCCATCCCCCCTCCTTCTGCTTCTATGAAGGTGTTTACCCACCTACCCCCAGCCCCCCTCCCCACCATCAGATTCCCACCCCCACCCCCCCAGTGCTCAGCCTTCAGGGTACCGATGACCTTGTCTCCCACCTATGTCCAACAAGGCCATCCTCCCCTACATATACAGCTGGAGTCATGTGTCTCTCCATATGTGCTCTTAGGCTGGTGGTTTAGACCCTGGGGAGCTCTGGCTGGTTGCTATTGTTGCTCTCCTCATGGGGCCACCAACCCTTAAGGTTCCTTCAATTTACTCTCTAACTCCTCCATTGGGAACCTTTGATCAGATTAATGGATATCTGTGGGTATCTGTCTCTGGGTAGGTCCGACTCTGGAGGACCTCTAAGGAGACAGCCTTATCAGGCTGCTGTCAGCTTTCCCATCCTGACATCCCTATCAGCTATCAGCGTCTATTTTTGGTGACTGCCCATGGAATGAATACCCAGATGAAATGGTCTCCCAACAACCCCCCCTTCAGATTCTGTCCCACACTTTGTCTCCATATTTGCTCCCTTGGGTATTTAGTTACTCCTTCTAAGAAAGACCTAGGCATCCTCACTTGTTCTTTCTTCTTCATGAGCTTCATGTCGTCTGGTAGTTGAATCTTTGTTGTTTCAAATTTTTGGGCTAATCTCCACTTATCAGTGAGTAAATACCATGTGTGTTCTTTTGTGATTGGGTTGCCTCACTCAGGATGATATTTTCTAGTTCCATCCATTTACCTAAGAATTTCTCGAATTCATTATTTTTAATAGCTGAGTAATATTCCATTGTGTAAATGTACCACATTTTTTGTATCCATTCCTCTGTTGAAGGGCATCTGGGTTCTTTCCAGCTTCTGGCTATTATAAATAAGGCTGCTATGAACATAGTGGAGCATATGTCTTTGTTATTTGTTGGGGCATTTTCTGGGTATATGCCCAGGAGTGGTATAGCTGGGTCCTCAGGTAGTGCTATGTCCAATTTTCTGAGGAACCGCCAAACTGACTTCCAAAGTGGTTGTACCAGCTTGCAACCCCACCAACAATGCAGGAGTGTTCCTCTTTCTTCACATCCTCGCCAGCATCTACTATCACCTGAGTTTTTGATCTTAGCCATTCTGACTGGTGTGAGGTGGTATCTCAGTGTTGTTTTGATTTGAATTTCCCTGATGACTAAGGATGTTGAGCATTTCTTAAGGTGCTTCTCGGCCATTCGAGTTTCCTCAGTTGAGAATTCTTTGTTTAGCTCTGTACCCCATTTTTAATGGGGTTATTTTGTTGTTTGGCGTCTAATTTCTTGAGTTCTTTGTAAATATTCGATATTAGCCCCCTATCGGATGTAGGATTGGTAATGATCTTTTCCCAATCTGTTGGTTGCCATTTTGTCTTGTTGACAGTGTCCTTTGCCTTACAGAAGCTTTGCAATTTGATGAGGTCCCATTTGTCGATTCTTGATCCTAGAGCATAAGCCATTGGTGTTCTGTTCAGGGACTTTTCCCCTGTGCCTAGGTATACATCTCACTAGACGCTGAGAAAGCATTTGACAAAATTCAACATCCCTTCATGTTAAAAGTCTTGGAAAGATCAGGAATTCAAGGCCCATATCTAAACATAGTAAAAGCAATATACAGCAAGCCAGTAGCCAACATCAAACTAAATGGAGAGAAACTTGAAGCAGTCCTACTAAGATCAGGGACTAGGCAAGGCTGCCCACTCTCACCTTACCTATTCAATATAGTACTGGAAGTCTTAGCTAAAGCAATTAGACAACAAAAGGAAGACAAAGGGATACAGATAGGAAAGGAAGAAGTCAAAATTTCACTATTTGCAGATGATATGATAGTATACTTAAGTGACCCTAAAACTTCCACCAGAGAACTCCTAAACCTGATAAACAACTTTAGCAATGTGGCTGGATATAAAATCAACTCAAACAAATCAGTAGCCTTCCTCTATTCAAAGGATAAACAGGCAGAGAAAGAAATCAGGGAAATGACACCCTTCACAATAGCCACAAATAAAATAAATTATCTTGGAGTGAATCTAACCAAGCAAGTGAAAGATCTGTATGACAAGAACTTCAAGTCTCTGAAGAAAGAAATTGAAGATCTCAGAAGATGGAAAGATCTCCCATGCTCCTGGATTGGCAGGATTAACTTAGTAAAAATGGCTATCCTGCCAAAATCAATCTACAGATTCAATGCAATACCCATCAAAATTCCAAATCAATTCTTCATAGAGATAGAAAAAGCAATTTACAAATTCATTTGGAATAACAAAAAACCTAGGATAGCGAGAACTATTCTCAACAATAAAAGAACCTTTGGGGGAATCAACATTCCTGACCTCAAACTCTACTACAGAGCAGTAGTGATAAAAACTGCATGGTATTGGTACAGAGACAGACAGGATGATCAATGGAATAGAATTGAAGACCCAGAAATGAACCCGCACACCTATGGTCACTTGATCTTTGACAAGGGAGCTAAATCCATCCAGTGGGAAAAGGACAGCATTTTCAACAAGTGGTGCTGGCTCAACTGGAGGTCAACATGTAGAAGAATGCAAATTAATCCATTCTTATCCCCTTGCACAAAGCTCAACTCCAAGTGGATAAAGGACCTTCACATAAAGCCAGATACACTGAAACTATTAGAAGAGAAGTTGGGGAAGACCCTCGAATACAAAATACTTTTTAAAAAATCAAATAAATTTGCTATTATATATACAAGCAGCAGCTAAAAAGAATTTTAGACCATTGCATTTATAATGGCTGCAAACACCTATAAGATATGACAACAGACTTTTAAAACCTCTACACTGAAATCTATGAAGTACTTAGTGAGATTAATATTTTCTCAACAAATAATATTAATAAATATTATCAAGTAATAATAATAAAACCTCTTAAGATTTTGGTTTTATTATGTTTAATTTTGTGTATGTGTCTCTGTATGAGTATATGCCTGCGATTACAACTACCTGCTAAGACCAGAGTTGTGTCATCTCCCTGAAGCTAAGATTGTAGGCAGTTGTAAGTCACATAAACAGGAGGTGGGAATTGAATTTTGGTCTTCTCCAAGAACAGGATGTATTCTTCACTTCTGAGTCCTCTCTGCAACCTGAACTCTTATGTTGAGTCATAAGCATGTAAAATAGGGAACACAGAAGAGCATGAGGCTGTATACTGTTTGTCACTATGGGGAGACACGTGTACCCAAACTGTGTCCTTTTGCAGTAGAAAAGGGAGCCAGCTCTCACAGATACTATTCCTTAGATTCCTGTGTTCTGACCTGTGTGTGAATTGATGAAAGAACTCTTTGAATATAAGCACTGGGTGGCTGAACACTTATTTCCTATAGGTGACAAAGGACCAGAAAGAGTATTAGTCCCTAACCAATGGCTTGGAAAATATAAACATTGGAAAGATCATACAAGAAAGTGAGAATATATATCAATCAAAACTGAGACAAGTACAGTCCAAATCTCTTCAGTTGATAAATAAAAAAAAAGTAAAATGTGGTTTGTCCACACAATGGAATATTACTCAAGTGTTAAAAGAAGAAAAATGACTTTATTATCATGAACAAATTTTAAATCATTGGTGCTAATTTAAGGAGGCAAGAATACACTATAGTGTATGAACTATTTATCTGGCACTCTTTGGACAATAAATTTGGGATAGACCTGTGTCTGGGTACAGGAGAAGCATCAACTACAAAGTGACATTTGGGAGAATGGAATCACTCTACATCTATATATTGTTGATTACTGATTGTATATACTTTGAAAACTCACTGTGCATGCTGACAGGAGCCTGATATAGCTGTCCCCTGAGAGGCTCTGCCAAAGCCTGACATATACAGAGGCGGATCCTCTCAGCTAACCATTGAACTGATCACAGGGTTCCCAGTGGAGAAGTTAAAGTGAACACTGAAGGAACTCAGGGTTCTTCATAGGGTTTGTGCCCCCACGAAGAGAGCAACAATACCAACCAACCAGAGCTCCCAGGGTCCAAACTGCCAGTCTGGGAACACACATGGAGCAAGCCATGACTCTAGCTGTATATGTAGTAGAGGATGGCCGTGTAGGGCATTGGTGGGAGAGGAGGTCCTTGGTTCCCTGTAGGCTGGATTCCCCATTGTGGGGGAATTTGAGGATGGTCAGGTAGGGATGGGTGGGTGGGTGGGTGGGGGCACACACTCAGAAGTGGGAGGAGAGGAGATGGAATAGGGGGTTTCTGGGTGGGGAAATTGGGAAAGGGGATAACATCTGAAATTTAAAAAAAAAAAAAATATCCAATAAAAACAATTCTCCCCAGATTTGTGTTTGGCACACTTCATTGTAAATCTCAAAGTGAAAGCAAGATGATGTTCAGTGAGCATAAAAATGATCTGGACCCCCAAGTGTGTGATGAAAATGTTAATGTGATACTGAGGTGTGTGATTACATAGAAAAGTAAACAAAGGAAAGAACTAGAGAGAAAAGCCATTATGTGAGCCTGGGAGCATCACAGAGCATTTTCAGAACATTGTACGTAGTTATGGTTCCTTGATTTTATGAGGATATGTAAAAGTTGTAATGATGTTTTGCAGTATATAGTCTATAGTATTTCCAGGTTTTACGAATAGTGATAAATTCTTGTTCTCTGTTTCCATATAGAAGATGGGATTATTTTCCTTTCTGTTTGCCTGACTTGGAATGCTTAAAGAATAGAAGCAGGCCTACAGTGCAGTCTATTATAAATGTTATCTCCCTCTTTACACAATCCCTATAACATTTTTTAAAAAACACAACAAAATTGGTGATTATCTCAAGAATGCTCTTTTCAGGATGCACAATTAGCTATTAATTATTAATTAGGTCACAAGGAATTAAGGCAGGACAAACCAAAGCTCCATTTAGTCTGTAAATGAAAACAGAAATACAGTGCTTCTATATTTCGACACGAATAGAAATGCTTTTAAAAGAGAAAATGCCCTACCTTGGCTTGTGCTCAGTGTGTGATCAGCCTCAAGAAACAGGTGCTCTCCACTGCTCAGGCCTCCCATCACCTCCCAGTGGAAATCTTCTGTGGGAAATGGATCCCAGCCACAGAAACCAGACTCAAAGTCCCAGGTCAGGTGACTTGCTGTTATGTGTGAAGGAAACACAGATATATATGATGACAGGTTTGTCATTACAAGCAATATTTTCGCTTTTAAACGGAATTCTCCCTGAATGAAAACAAATCAAATACAAGATAGTTAAACGAAACTTACATAAATTAATGTAACAAAGTAGTGTATTTACTCCCCTCTCTCACCTGAAACCCATTTCTCCTGGATATGCTTTCCGTGCCTGCGCTCTGAACAGATAGTTTAGCAGGTATGGTTATTGATATAAAGTAAAAGTAACTCTTCAAATGAGAGTCTATTCTGTTTATTGACAGAATCATAAAGTCCTATAAACTTGATATGGTTCCTTACCCATTCCCAAAATGTTTTCTGGCCATCCTCTGTGAGCTTAGTTGGCTGTAGATCACCTCATGTCACTTCTAAGTCAGGAAGTGAAGTGTAAAAATAAGACATAAAATATAAACTTGATCTCAAAGATGTACTGTAAAATTCTCAAGTCTTGGCTGCAGCCTAAACCTTTTCATGTATTCCCAGGAGATCTCCCAAGCCATAGGGATACTTCCCCTAAAACAGACATTTCCTACTATAAAGTAATGACATCTCTGGCTTGGTCCAGAATCGCTTGCATTTTATGTCTATTGCCTGAGCATCATAATTAATAGGTCTCATTATCCTCTTACTTTCCCTAATTCAGTTACATCTTAAATATTACCATTTAGGGACAATGAATTACATATTGTTGCACAAAGGAATCAAGTCCCTATAAATGATTCTCATCTTAGCAGCTGGCAGTTACTTAGCGCAATCATACTACTTACTTGCAAGGCAGTGTGTGGGAAAAGGCGTGCTCCTTATGATGCCTGCATCCCCAAACCTTTGAGCAACTAAAAGGGTACAAATTTTCAAGATGAAAATGACATTGGGCTATATGAATGTTGCAGTTGTCTGTGGGAAAATATTTGGAATCAGGCCTTTTATCATCCAAATGTTTTATCAGTTAAAATGTTGGGTTACAGAGATGGCTCAGTGGGTAAAGCACTTGTCGTGCAAGCATGAGGACTTTGGTTTGGATATCCACAAACATAAAAGGCAGGTATAGCAGCAGCAGCATGCCTCTCTGATCCCAGCCCTAGCCAAGTAGAAGAAGGCATATCCATGGAGCTGGCTAGTCTAGCCATTCAGTGAGCTCCAGGTCCAATGAAAAGACACTGCATCCAAAAAAGAGAAGTTGTGTTTTGTGTTTTGATAGCATTAGGATGTTGATTTTTAAAAAAAGCCAGAGAACTTCAACATGTCTTTCAAAGTCCATCCAGAGGTTGACGTTATAGTTTGTCTTAAACTAAGTTTGTATACAAACAAAATAAGAAAACTAGGTATATAGTAATAGAGGTAAACACATCATTTGAATCTTCAGTTTCCGCATATGCATAAGTATCTGCAGGCACAAACACAGGAACACATACATACACAAACACACTAAACACAGACAAAATAAATACATAAATAAAAATAAGCTATATCAGCTATAGTCCCTTCCACAGAACACTAAACATGAGCTGCTCTTTGAAAATTAAAATTAAATTTTAGAATCCATCACCATTAAGATTTGGGAAAGCAACATGAAAACATGGTGAACTATGTGGGTGTTTTTATTGATGATACTTGTTCTACTACATTTTGAAGGAATGGATTTTTGCAAAACTAAATATTTTATGCCTTAGTTGCTGTATAGTATAAAACCTGATTAAAGCCCCTTAAGTTGAGGTTTTTCATTAATAATATTCCTCTTATGTAATTCAATAACTTTCAGGTGAAGTAATAAATACCAGAAGTAGTGTGAGAGAGATCGCTTAGAGGTTAAGAGCACTGGCTGCTGTTTCAGAGGAACTTGTGTTTAATTCCCAACACCCAAATGGTAAATCACAACTGTCTGTAACTCTCATTCCAGGGGATCTGACACTGTGACACAAACAGATATGCAGACAAAACTATAATACATAAAAAAATAATAAATAATAATAATTAACAAACCATTTAAAATATCAGAAGAAAGTAAGGTCAAAGAAATACTGACAATTTGTCATACTTAGTGTGGAAAATGTTACACATCTGTAAAGTTGAAAGAATATATCTCTGTTATAATAAATTATGTTAATTTTAAACAGTAATTTTGACTATTTGTTTACTATCAACTTGCTGTAATTACAGGGTACATTTCACTACCTCCAAATGATGCCCGATACTGTTCAAAGTTTCAAAGAAATTTCTCTCCAACTTAATTTGTTAGAGTAATAAAGCTTTCTCTTAAATATTTAACTGTGGTATATTATGGGCACAAGAAAAATTTCATTGGTAAAATATATAGATCATAAAAGTAAAATATTTGTGAATCTTTTAGTTCAGCTCTTCATAATATAAGGAGACATCTTGTATGGGAGTTGATGGCAACATCTTATTTAATGACTGTATACTGGATGCTAATAAGAATAGATTATGAATATGTAGTTGGCGTTTATGAAACCCACATGGACCATTCCTCTGAATGTCATATACAGTTAAGTATAGCATACGTCTTCCTCGCATGGTTCTTAGTACCTAGCAATATTTAAAATTGAAAAACCTCTAGAGACAATACAATAGTAAAACAAAATTCATGGGTCAAGATCCATAGTCTACATGTCATCCACTTAAGTATTATATTTAACTTCTCAAATATTCATAATTCATATTAGCATTTTATTAATTCATTTACTATGTTGTAAGATGGCACAGGTTCATCTCAAAATTGCCACAGTCTCCATAGCCATAGAATTATAAGCAGGCACATTAACACTGTCTTAAATACTCTACAGATAAAACAAAACACTTCCTCCAGACAAATTTCCCAGCTTGTTTTGGTTTCAAAACAGATCTGTGTATTCTTCTATCATTTTGAGAACACTCTATAAATATAAACATGTGTGCTATTACTTAAAAAAATAATGTAAATAAATATATGTGTGAAGTTTAATAGGATAGACTTGACTAGATACTTTCTTGATAATTTCAACTACAAGGTTAGGAAGCATTAACCATGTGTCTACTGTTGAGAAAGGAAAACTGCTGTACATTCCCAGAGCTCTGTGTCCACACAAAAACAGCTTCAACTGTCCCTTCTCCACCTCAGTTTTCTATGTCTAGGAATCTCACAAGTCTAGTGAGGTTCCATCTCATCAAGTGGGAGCCACATAAAATTGACTCCTCTAAGTCTGACTTTTTTTTTTTTTACTTTGCAGAGTATGACTATGCAGAATGTGTCTCAAAATTAATATATTTTACGAGACAGTTGCTTCAGAATCTGCTTACTCTCTTAGCATATGTTCAACACACATCATATTTCAATAAATTTTATAGAAAATTTTAGAAAATTTAATATAAATAAAAGAGATAATGAAAGGAAGATGAAGGAGAAGAGAAAGGAAGAGGAAGGTAAAGAAAGAGGAAGAAAGCAAAAGAAAGAAGGCCAGAGAAAGGGAAGGGAGAGAAGTTAAGTGGAGGAAAGAAGGTAACAGAGCTGGATGTGTTTCTCACCTGTCACAATAAATATCTTTTCCTGTACCCATATGATACTATAGTTAAATATGTATGGAAGCATACTGATGCATAATGGATGAATAAATTTGAATATTGTAAAATGTGCAACATGATGATTTGTTACATGTATATATTGCAAGGTGCTTATGATAAACAAGGGCGGTAACACACATGCCCCTTTCCTAATTGTCATTTGTGAAATTGTCTGAGTATTAAGAACATACTAATCTACTCTCATTCTTTTAGTGAATTTCAGGTCACCACTATCAGTAGGTGTAGTGGCCCTTCTGTAACGGGATCATCTTATCAATGAGATCTGTGGCCTATCCCTGAACCCTCAGGAACACTTATTTTCTTGATGCTCTCAGAATGACCCATTCCATTACATGTACAGTTGCAGTCACACACTATACACTTTCCTTTTCTGTCTCCTTTCACTTAGCAGAGCCCTCTCTTGTTACACATATTAGCTATTCCTTTGTTTTTATTCCTCAGTAAACTTTACACAAGCCTCATATCATTTTAAATCTATTTATTAATTGACAGTGGATTAAATTGTTTTATTATGGCTATTATGCATAAGGTTACAATGAATGTGGGATGCAAATACAATGGAATATTCCCTGTGTTTGCTTTATCCAAGATCGCAATGACTGACAAACCTCTGCTCTGTCCTATAATGGCACTTTTAGGTGTTGTAAATAGCGAGGGCTTGTGGGCCTCTTTTGTGGGAGACCACCAAGTCCTTTAAAGCCTTTACTTTGTCCACTGCTTTTGATATATCGTGTATTCTTCCCTGAGCTGTCTTCCTTTTTAGAAATATCTTTGTAAGACAGTTTGCAAAGCCATGCTACAATGCATGATTTGGTTCCATAGGGCTGGTATTGGACCCATGGTTCTGTCTTTTTGAATCAGTTTCAGGATGAATTTGCTGTTCATGTCCATAGTGTACGGGAGAAAAGCAAAACACCAGAAAACCCAATGGTGCTTTCCATATACCTGCTACTTCTCTTACTCAAGATGAAGAATCTCTAGCTGTTCCCTGAGAAGCAGTTGAAGGGAAGACTTCTGGCTTTCTCTTTTTATTCCATCCCTTTTGCCTCTTCCTATGAGATGGTGCCATTGACATTCAAAGTGGTTTTTGTTCCTCAGATTACCTGTTCTGGGGAAACTCTAATCAATCTCCCATGGGATTTTATATCCAGCCCAGTTGACAATGAAGAACTAACAAAGTATCCATAAAAATATTTACACAATATAGTAAACTTGACATACATGAATATGTATGTATGTGTGTGTATATATGTGTGTGCATAATATGACTATATACCTTTAGTATATCATTCTGTCAAGTGGATCTCAACCAAGCATGACAAATTTTTGTTGAACTAATGAGCTTAAAATATTTGGAAAAAATTAAGGCTAGTAAGTAGCAATATTTGTTGATAAGAATGGAGATCTGTCCTTCTATTAACATAAAGGAACTAACAGAATAGTCTGAGATGGACTACATTAGAAAAATTATAGACAAATATTTCATGACATATCAGCAAACAAAAAATTACAAAATTAAAAGATCATCTAATGTTCCAGGGATTTATTTGATTTAGGATTCCCCGTAAAGTGTTGGGGGTGGCCAAGAGTCATTTACCACAGGGGAAACAATAGAAGAAGCCAAGATTCCAAATGAACAATTAAAAAAGCACATACTTTCTCTCAGTCTTTCAAATTAAAAATAATAGAAGCTTTTAAGAAATATGCATTCATTTCCTAAAAATAAATGAATTAAGTTATCTATAAAAATATTTAAATAAATCATAGAAATGACTCTCACATACATTACAGAAAATAAATTCTCTTTACTCTCTTTGAATAGAAAAGAAAGGTAAGTACAAACCCCACTGAGATCCCACTGGTTAGAAGATTATATGCTTAAAGCAGGTTGCTGGAGGTATTAATTGGACTTCTGTATATAATCAGGCCCACCTGGGAGTATTCTTTTGTATTCCCATTTTCTTCTCCTGATATTCCAATGTTTTTAATAAAGTCTTCACTAGAACACCAAGAAAAGCATGCTGTGCAAAGATCTTTGCATTACAGGGTGGCATTTCTCTTATTGCAATATTTCCCCCTACATAACAAAATAACTCATGAGTATAAAACATTACAGGAAAATAAATGTCAAAATTTAATATGTTTTAAAAGCTCCTGATTTGTAATGCAGAAAACAGATTCATTTATTGGCTTAGAACTTATAGTTTCTAAAAAACATCCCATGAATCTTAGTTGCTAAGCAACCTAATATGAGAACTGCCATGTGGCTTCTAATGTAAATTCCATTTGCATTGAAATATGATGAGGTTTCAATCATTGCAGGATTTTTCCTGTCAGAAGTACTTCATATCAGGTCTGGAGGGAAGGTGTTGGCCAAGTGTGGCTTTCCTGAAGATGACAGATGGCTGGATGTGGCTTCTACAGTCACTATGGCTAAAGGGGAATCAGTGATACCCCCTGTCCTTCTTATTCTCCCTCATCAATTTCCAAGATAATTACTTAGAGGGGAAAACACAACATATTTAACTTTGTGTTACCATTCTACAATATATCCATGAAGAAAGTTAGCACGATTTTTCTCACAGGCTTTTTCTTCTTTAACGTATACATGTGTGCATACATTCACATGTGTACACCCACACATTAACACACAACACAAGCACACACATAACATCAATAATAACAATTCACTTGAAGAACAAAGCAGAGTGTTTAGTTATTTTAACAGCAAACACCAAGAGTTAAATTCACAGAGAGGTTATCAAAGGAATATTCTAATAAGAGTTTCAGAGTGAGAACACAATTTCATGTTATGGCAAAGAAATTAGATGTTCCCCAAGGTAGCCTAAGACCCTAAAGTCCCACAGTCATGAATGAAAGCAGGTAAACAATTCCAGTAGGAGTTGACTTACCACAAGCCTCAGAGTCTTCATCAATCCCATTGGAGTGGTCCATTCCAGAGTCGCAGATTAAAGAGTGAGTAAGACACTGTCCACTGGCACGAGTGTATTCATTTACAGAACAAAGCTGCTGGGAGTAGGTCTGTCCACAGTTGTAGACTAATAGCTGATCAATTCCAATGAAACTTTTCTCACTCAAAACTGTGCCTTCAAAAACAACCTTTATGAAAAAAATATGATGAATTTATACCCATAAAATAACAAAAAGGGGGAAAATTGAAGAAGGGTCATAGAAATAAATCACTGAAGAAAACACTCTTTTAAATATAGGCAAATGCAACTAATGACAAAGTTACTGTTTGACAAATCTAATCTACATTCCTAAGGTTAATAAGCACAATGGGTCCATGCAGGTCTCTGAGAAGCCAATCAAAAAGAAACAAAGATCCATTTAACCGTGCATATGCCCATACAACTTGTATTGCAAACTTGTTATTCAAGTATCATCTTTAGAGTTCACTTTTTTATTTTCAAACAGAAAACATTATTAATTCTATAGAGCTCTAACTGTATCTGTTTTAGAAAACTACTAAAATTAATGCTTGAAAACTTATAGAGAAATATCAGAAAAGGACAAGAAGCACAGTTAAGAATTAAAGATTTGAAGAGAACGAGCACTAAAAAATTACACTCACAGAAAAGTGTTTTCCAAAAGCAATGTATCGCCAATCACTAATTAAAGGGACAAATCCCATTTTGTTTCATTGATCTCCTGGCTTCTTTAGAGATACACAGTGTTAGTAAGTGGCTCTATTTTTCATTGCCATCTGATTGCAGAACGAAGTCAATGCATTAAGGAGTGCCCAAAGTTCTACCAAGAACAATGGTTAATGAACTGCATGAGAATGTACCAGAAACAGCTCACTGGATGGCAACCAATTTCCCTCTGTCCAATTCAGTAGCCACTAGCTACCTGTGAGTAGTTTAAGTGGATTGAAATCAGATGAGAATCCAATTTCCGAGTCACATTAGCTCTGTTTCAAGTGTTCGGTGCGCTTACAGGTATTGACACGGGCTATGCAGCAAGGTTTTCGGAACTGTAGCATTCTCTTTTGGATGAGAAAAGAAGGCTTCAAAGACCCAGGAAGTAAACCTCAGAAGTCTGGGAGAGCCAACACAAAATCCACAAGATTATAAATCCCTCTTTTCATGAGATTATAAAATCAGTGACCAGCTGCCAGGGTGAAGTGACTCTATTACTGGCAGAGTGGCCTGTGAGAGTTATTCTGCCTGCCAGTCCTGGAGACCACTCTCACAGTCAAGATTTTGTGTGCTCTCTCACCTACCCTGGCTTGGCTTTGGGGAATGCAGGCTGGCTGCATGTATGATATCCTTACTCCTGTGAGTCAGCTTTCCTCCACAATTTTCTTTTCTTTAAAAAGAATTATTTATTTATTTTATGTATGTGAGTATACCATCTCTCTTCAGACACACCAGAAGAGGGCATCAGATTCCATTACATATGGTTGTGAGCCACCATGTGGTTGCTGGGAATTGAACTCGGGACCTCTAGAAGAACAGCCAAGGCTTTTACCTGCTGAGCCATCTCTCCACCCCATCCAGCCCCCTCCACATTCTTCTAAATCAGTCCAATTGATCTGTCAAGTTTACTTTGGTGAAATCTTTACTAGTCTCTCTTGTCATTGGTACTGGTTCCTTCTAGGAAAAGTAGGTCCCCCTCCCCAGGAAAAGTCACACAACAAAAGACAATTTATTCCTCTAGAGAATCTCGATTACTATTTCAGTAGAACATTACAGAACTTTATACAAAAGATCTATGAAAATAATCATAATACAGGTAGACCCCATTCAGCCTCACCCAATTTAGGTTTTCTGCACGGATGTTTATATTTTCAAAGACACCATTGCACCTAACCAATGGATAGAAGCTGCTGACCCCTGTGGTTGAATTAAAGAAAGGCTGAAATAAACTGTGGAAGAGGGCAACCCCGTAGGAGGACCAGCAGTCTCAATTAATCTTGACCCCTTGAGATCTCTAAAACACTGGAGACCAAAAAGGCAGCATACACCAGCTGGTATGAGGCCTCCAACACATATACAACAGAGGACTGCCAGATCTGTGTTCAATGAGAGATGATGTATCTAACCTTCAATAGACTGAAAGCCCCAGGGAGTTTAGAGGTCAGGTGTGGTGGAGGATGAGGGGTGGGAACAGCCTCTTGAAGACAGGGGTGTGGTTGGAGGTATGGGATGTGGAACAATCTGAGGGTAGATGGGGGGACGGAATAAAATCTGGAGTGTAAAAAAATAAATAAATATTTTAAAAACTATTTTTGATCAAATATCAGATGGCAAATACATTTAAAGTTTTGCTTCAGGATATAATACTCATTTCAAATCCCATATGGTGAGAAATGTATTCACACAGTTACATCATTCGTCCATAATCAATAGTGCATATGCACATGCATTATTGGGCCAACAGCTGTATCTTTTCAGAGCACCAAGAGACCAGATATATGATTCATTTCAGCCTTCAAAATTGATGAGTTTAAACTTTGATCTCCAAATACTGCTATTTCAAATTCATATTTTAGTTTCATCTGCTATGCACATAGAAACTTATAACTCCAAAATATAGTCTTTAATTTTTGTTTTATTTTACCTTTCTGCCAAATTACAAGACCAATTCTATTGTGTAGAAAAAAAATAAACGGACTGAGTATGTCCTCCAGAGGCTATAAATATCAACTTATAAAATAACCCAAAAGAGTGTAATATAAACCTCAACATCTAAGACTGATATAAAATAATACTGTGCTTCAATACTTATAGACTCAGAGCATATGCAGTTGTAAAGGTCCCCATGGGTATTCATCCTCATTTAAGGAGAGGTGCATAAATACAGTAAGACTATAAAACAAAGCTAGATTTGTACATCACACATACAGCCAATCCTTTAGACTCACACTTTTAACATGAGCCTATAGACCACATACAACACAGAATCTCATCGGTTTGATAAAGAGATCATCTATCAACCCTTCTATACATTTCAGGTGTATTATAGTATAGATAGTAGTTTACTATCTATCTACATCATGGTGGAAATTGTTTGCCTGGGTCAATGCTGGGAGCTGGAAAGCACAATGCAAGAACAGATGCAGAGTGGAAAAGGCTTGAGCAAGAGTGGTCCCTCTTAGCATTTCCTCTGCTCACAGAAAACTTGCCCTGTTAAGGACCAAAGGTAGTACAAATAAAGTCTGTCTCCAGAGACACAAGTCTACTTTTCGAAATTAAATTTAGCAATGGATGATAAGTTATCTATTAACAAAGTAAACATTTAAGTTCTAACAAAATTTTATTTGCTTTTATACCTTAAATGTCTTCAGGTCTTCTGGTATTAACACATCTGCTTTCACCCATGTGTTGTAATTTGATGTATTGAATGTCCAAGTCCTTTTCTCTTCCTTTGAATTAAAATAGAAATATGTTACTAATTTCCAGAATTCCACTGTCCTGTTTATATTCATGCTTCCCTAACTACACTTTGGTGAGGTTTAGGTATCTTTATGCTATTAAGTCATAAGAAATGAAACGTTCTGCAGGTAATAATGAGGTAAACAATACTTTTGAAGGAAAAATAAAGAAGTAATCATATCTGTAGGATAAAAACTATAAACAATATGCTTGACTTTCACCAAAATGCCCAACAGTAGGAATATGGAACCTGAAGAGACCACCTCCAGTAGCCAGACAGAACCCCCATTGGAGGTATTGGGGTCCAACAAACCTACCCACCTACAAAGCTTTTGATCCAAAATTGGCCCTGTCTAAACATTTCAACTTATTAATTCATGTTAGTTGCACAGGACTTGGTATGAAATTTTCATATATGCACACAGAAGACACTCACCACATCCAATACATATCTTCCTTTTTTTTTTCTCCCTTGCTAAGAGAAAATGAGCAATTGCATTTTTGAAATAAAACTTCAAAAAAAAAAAAAAAAACAACTGGTAGAATTGCCAACTTAAATGCTGGTCTGATTACATTGTGCAACAGTACTGTGAAACCTCAGAGAAGACTCAATAAAATACATAGCTGCATATGCAGAACCATCTTGTTTTTTTTTTTTTTTTACTTATGAGAGAATTGATTCTAATTCCTACACAACGCCATTATTGTCTGAAGAGTATATTCATGTATTTGACACTTCTGCCAATTTTACCTAAGAACCATCAGCCCTTAGAGTGCTATAATGATCATTTATTTTAGCAATGAGAAGCAAATTATTACTATGTGTTTTGACTTATGATCTTGAGACAAAGTCTATCCTATGCTGCATATCAGAGCTAATAGTACTGATCACTGTGATCTTAGGACCATGCTTCCACACTTTGAATTAATTCTATGCTGCTTCAAATATTAGCAAGAATTCAAGATATTTTGATGATTCTCTGCAGAAAATAAACCAGATTTTCATTATATAGGGAATCATGATTTTTCATGAAATCCTCTAGTGCAGATACAGGGCTGACAGAATTGGCTTAGGCTGAGCTCTGTCAATTGCTTCCAGTATGAAATGAAAGGAAGGAAAAAAAAAACAGTAAACATCTACTTCTTAAATCTTATGCTAGGAGGCAAGTGCTCCAAGCCGTTAGGCTTCTCCTTCCTTTACACATCTCATCCATGTCCAAGACTTTCTTAAAGAGCAGTGCACCCTCTGTTGTTTACCTCAGATTCCCAAGCCTCAAATATTTAAGAATATCTTTTAGAGATGATAAAATATAATTTTTCTCCTTTTTCACTCTTACCTAGTCCTCTGAGATTTTCACAGGGCAGAGACACTCACTATGTGGTGAGAGTGGAGAGCTTGCATGTCACACTAAAATGATTTAGTCATAAGAAATTAAGACCTACAGCAAATTTCCTCACTAATTATTTCCACATAACTTCACTTACTTAGCATGAACACACTTCTTCTACAAATGCTTTTACTGACAGTGTATGGCAAATTACACCCACTGATTCCCCCAATGATCATTTTAGAAAAATAATTTAAAACAATTTGCCTTCCACAGAATGACTAATTGATTTTCATCTATTTGAAGGTAAATTAATTTAGTTTTATAAAATAAACTGAGCAGAGTTCTTTCAAAATTTGAATGCTTTTCCAATATACTAACTTAATAGTATATTATCAATGAGTTTGAGATTTTTCTGTCTGAAAACACTAGTAATTATAAAGAAAAATACATTTGGTAGGATAAGCCCCTCCCGGATGTCTCAGGGTAATCCACATTAATTAGACAATTATATGTCAGTTGCAGGCAATTTTTTTTGTCTTTTCATGCATAGCTTCAAGGCCACTAATAGAAAGATACTGTTCATTTTTATTATTATGTATACTGAGATTTTCAAAAATCCATCACTGATAATTTGAGTAGATTAAAATACTCCTGAAAAATAAAGCATATATGATTGATATCTCTATTGAAATGTATGATAACATCTCACTTTGGTACCCTGAATGGCAGCCTTGTTTCTGGTTGAGCTAGGTTTGAAACCCTATTGTCCCTGCAGGGTCCCCTGCAAGGGGCGGTAGGCATTTTGCAACACTCCTGAACACCAGGCTCCTGACACGGGGCCTCCATAGATTTGTGTCTTTCAGTCACATAAGGGCAACACCCCTACTAGCCACTCCACAGGTAGAAGGCATGACCACAGGTCATGGAGACTCAAGATAGATCTCCATTTTAATGAGGCACCTAACGGCTAGAAGGACTTAGCCAATTAAGCTTTCCTTTCCAGATCCTCCTCCCTACAAAAGGTTTTTAACCTCAGGCCCACCCTGATAAAGGAGAGTATGGTTTCTCATCTACTTTTGTCCATGACAATAAACATCTTAAAACCATAGACTATTTCTTTTCATTGGGATCAGCCTGGGGAACAATAAACAGGCTTTCACCTACAGAGCCACCATCTAATCTCCTGCAGATGACCACCAACCCAAGCCAGCCACCCAGGACCAAACCAACAGACCGGACCAAAGCGACAAGCCATTAACTCTCATCCCCGAGGGGTGCAGCCTGAGTTTCTCTCCCTTTCTCACCCTCTCCCCTTCGGCCATAGACCAGTCCAACCCGTGGGCCCCCACTTTGTGCTCAACTCTTCAGCGGCTTCCAGCGGTGCCTGGGTGTCCAACAGCCTGAGAAACAGATGGCCCCAGGCCTCCCTACAGGCCCGGGGAACCCCCTCCCCGCTCTGAGCTAGGTTCAGTGGCCTCTGGAACCTCAAACTGTGCTTCCCCACACCCAGAGTGGGGTCTTAGGCTTCACATAGTCAGACACCTACCCGGTGCCTGTGTGGGGTTAGTGCAGTCCAACTCCTGTGTCTCACCTCTCAGAGTGGCCCTCCGGTGGCAAGGCAGATGTGAGACCCACTTTAATCCAACATCTCATTGCATGTGTAAATAAGTGTTGATAAATTATTTACCATCCTATATAATGATTCCATAGTTTTAAAGCATTTGTAGCCATAATATGAACTTAATACGACCATTCTAGAAGTATTTGCTATTCCCTGGTCAGTGGGAAAAAAATGAAAAACTGAAAGATTACTGAAGTATGAATGGTAGAATAGCACATACAATGTGCTATTCTAATGGTTTGGGGATTGTGAGGTGTTGTTTGCATATTTTTCCATGTATAAGGAAAGTTGCTAATGTTACAGAAAATATAATAAGCTAATTTATGCCAATCTCCCAAACAGCCAATTTAATTGACTAAAATGTATTGAAGAAATGTAGTAATATTGGATACCAGCATATTATTGCAAATATGTCTCAGTGACACATTAAAGAAGGAGCCATGCAAGCTGCCAATGGAGAAAGGTCATCAATAGTTATGTCCAACTATAATGCCAATGAACCATAATGACCAGAAAGGTAGGATATTCTAAAAGATGCAATAGTGGTACTTATGTCCTAGGTATAATCAACAATCACCTATCTGTTCTTCAGGCTAGTTTAATAGGATGTAACTCATGCCTGGCTCTATAAATTTAGCCAAGTACCTGCGTTGTCCTTAACCAGTATAATCTCTAACTGTATCCTAGATGCATATCCTTGTATACATAGAAATGTGCAGATCTTACCTCTCATCAAAGAGGCTTCTTTTTTCAATAGAAAGAGATCATTACAAAAATCCACAATGTACAAAAAGCAAAGATCACCCGATCATATGGTACCTGTCCTCAATTAATACATTTATAACACAAACCTTACACCTAAGACTTGTGGAACATTAAAGAAGACAGTAGAGTATGATTGCAAAAGCTAGAGTTAAAAATTGTTTTAAATAATGAAAAAATATATGTGAAGTGAAATATACACAAAAGAGGTAGACAATCAAACATTTGCTGTGATATACTCTCTTTAAAAAAAATCATGAAGTAGTTTTGGGGAAAAAGATGGGCTGAGTGGCAGTTGGATGAATATGATCACTGTGTGTGTGTGTGTGTGTGTGTGTGTGAATTTCTCTAAGGACTAATGAAAGTATTGTATTTTAAAAAGAATACTAGTAAAATTTTATCACAGTAACAAAGAAAAGCAGTCTGTCATATATTGTAACAGTACCCATACAATTTAGTGTTTTGGAATTCTGAAAATATTTCTGCAAGGAGCAAACAGAAGGAAACAAAGCAGATATGATGAGAACTGTACAAAAAGCAAAGCAAAGGTTAGGTAAAATGGATTCCTCCTCCATCCTCAAAAATCCTTCTAAAAAGCATTCTTATCTTTCAGGATAAATTAATTATCTTGACACATCAAACTTCAGAAGGGAAAAGAACAGAATAAAATGCTGCTGACAGGTTTTCTATGCCACCAGACAAGCCTATGTGACAAATATGTTTTTTTTCATTCATTAGTCAGACTGAAACTATGAGGAAATTGGGTTTATCAACTGGGTTTATCCAAAGCATCCTGAAACAAAGGAAACTTGTTTACATAATCTTACTGACTCTCCAATGCTGGATTTTCTGATGTGTTTTTTATTTTTAGATGATTGTAATTATTCCCTGTGATTTTTTTTATTCCTATCAATAAGTAGACTCTCCATAACAATTAAGATTTTTAGAGTGTATTATGGAAATATGAGTTGTAGCTAATTCCATTCCATTAGATTGGAAAGTTACAAATTTGTTTCACTCGCCGGGATAAACATAATGTTCATTCTATATAGCAGTGTGCATTTTAATTCAACTCAGTTTAATTCAACTCAAACCTAATTTAACTCATTTGTGTTTACTCGGTAACGATGAGTCCTCAAAACCGTATTTACTGATTAGAACAAAGAATTTATTTTCATCATACTTATGATTTTAATGTGTAGATATAAAATCTCACATAGATTATATCAGAACTCTAAAACAGAGTTAACAATGTATAATCTCAAATATATATTTCTGTTAGACCCCCTATGTCTTAAATGATTTCTAAGCTTTTGAATTTTTATGTATATGTCACAAGTATTTTTAAATTGATAGTATTTGACTTCTCAAATTTTCTTAAAATGTATAATAAAACTAGAAAAAAGAATATCTAAATCTAGTGCTGTATAAATAGTTCAATGATTAATCAGAGTACTTGCAATAAGTCCTATTGAGGATATAGTTGAGAAAATTATTGGGAGGCAGTCTTGGCCCTTATTACAGAAAGAGAGTAGGCAAGAAAACCAAAAACCCCTCTCAGTTTTTGTGTGCTACAGACACAGTCTAACTCACATAGCATACTCCAAGGACACACACTCATGTTAAATAAGTATTTTATGTTCTGGATCCTCACCATTATTAAATTCTATCATTGTTCCTGAGATGGAACCTCCTTAGAGGAACTTGCCCCACTCCCTCCCATATTTTCCTCTTTGTCAGCTTGGGGAAATTGCAACCTGCACACCAGAATTCATGACAGCAATTAAATGAACCACTGAGACCAGACCATGGAACTAGGAGTCACACAGATCCCTGGAAGGCAGACAAATAGGGAAAGAAGCCACAGTTGGATAAGAGAGATGGCACATTTTCTGACTTTTTCACCTTTATGACTTGAGACAAAGAACTTTTCTTTCCTTGTATCCCCACCCCATCCTCCAGCAGATGACCAGTCTAGACTGGTCAAATAAGTTCAAAACTTGAGCTCAACTTCTGTACCCAATGTTTTGGGCTTATCAGCTTCCCTTTCTTTGTTTAAATGGATGAATGCTGAACTGGAGAAACAAGACCCTCTTAAGGCCACAAACCACCCCCAAGCCCTCTGTCTTGTAGAAGGATTTCTCTCAGTGTGCCTGCATGTGTGTGTTTCTTCATCTTTAGCAGAAGCAGTGTTCATCTATAGTAGACAAAAAAAGAAAGAAAGAAAGAATACTTTATGCTCTTGCAGAAGTCCTGTAATTAGTTACCAATACCATGTGGAAGGGAAAGGGTTGATGACCATTTAACTTCAGCTACAGGAGACCCAATACCTCCTCTGACCTCTGAGGGCATTGTACACATGTGGCACACATGAAGACAAGCAGACACACACATACACATGAGTAAAAATAAACAGAATGTTTGATGTCTATGAATGACAACTAAAAAGACAAATGAGTAAAGTCAGAAATGTCATATATTCAATGGACTTTAATTCATCACTCTTTTTTCTTACCTTATCATTGTACAGCCTTACTCTCAGGACACTGTTTTCCATGGTGTAATAGAACTGAAGATAGCAGTTGCCATTCGTACAGTGACATACAGAGCTGTTTAAATATGCACTGCTCTCTATGGGTCCTGAAGTAGATGCACGACTGGCCCTCATCCATACAAAGTAACCTAAATGTAAAGATAAGAGAAGGAATTTAGAAAAAAAAAGTTGTGGGTTATATTTTTTTTAACAAAAATATTAAGGGGTTTTCAAAACCAGGCTTAAAGTATTTTACTTTAAAGAATAGGAAACCTAAAAATTGATTGCACCAATTACTGATAAGCTTTAATATCACATGTCAGCTCACTCCTGATTTCTCAAGTTAATGTTTAATGGCAACTTCAGTAATGGATTTTAATATTTTTATAAAAGAAACATGTGGATTAAAAATTTGACACCATTAAGTTAGTATACTATGCTGAAGACCAGTCTCAGTCCTTTTGAAGTTCTCGAGAATGGGAGGATTGGATCGTCATGAAATCAGAGTCTCAGGCAAGGATGCAGGTGAAAGCTTACAGGTGACTCATTTCTGTTCTGAAGCTGTGCTTGGAGACAGCTTGAAGTTGATCTCTCTCTCTCTCTCTCTCTGTCTCTCTCTCTGTCTCTCTCTCTCTCTCATTTTCTCTCTCTCTCTTGTAGTTCACCTCAGTCTTTTATTGGTTACACACTTCCTTGTTATACAATAATACATAATCAAAGGTCTTTTCATTATTTTTTTCAAGCCCATTATTTTTCCTGAAAACCCCCATGGAACTATGCCACCAGAAAGTACAATGCACACAAAAAGTCACAGTTCAATGTCTGCTAAAGCAGGTTACACATTAACTTTTAACTCCCTGAAAAACCTCCAAATCACAGGTCATCTGGGCATAAACATGAGGTTACAGCATTAGCCTGAACACAGAAAGGAGCTAAACAGGTCAAAATAATATTAACATTTCTAACATCCTAAATTTGCAAAAGATCTCTTTATTAAGCCCATTCAAATATCTATTTGTACAATGCATTTCAAACTCTTTTCCAGATGCTATATTAAGTCCTCTTGCAGCTTCCCCAGGGCTCCCTCAAAAGCTCAAATTCTATCTCTTATAATGTGCACCCTAAATTCCTTAGACTAGCAATGCAAGAGAGTCAAATCAGTGTGTTTCAATCTTTCCAGGAAGGTCAGTTCCAACAGCCTCCTCATGAGTTCCAAATTTTTCTGTCCATCCTTTATCTTTTTATTATACATAAACCTTCCAGTTTCCCTCAATAATATTTCTGGATCAAATTTTCTATTATTAGATATATCGCCTAGTGGGGGCTCTCACCATTGCTCACTAGTCCATTAGACCCACCTATTTCTTTCTCTATCTTATCCCTTGTACTCTTTATGGACATCACTGTCCTTAGTGACCCAGGACCAGTGTTCTGCTAAAGCTTCATGTTTCTCAAAAACATTTCCTGATTCAAATATTTCCTGATACAACTCAATCATCATGAGTTGGATAAGATTTCCCAAAGAACAATTAAGGCTGTCAGCCTCCACATCCAGAATCCTTTGTTTCATTTGTCCATAGCCATTATTGCTATAGATATCAAAGCCATTTCCTTCTCTGGTAATGCTCTCAATCCCTTTCTCAGATTTTTTTTTTTACCAGCGTTGTATTTGAGGAAGACTATGGTATAGAAAAAGGCAAAACAAACGAGCATACAAGAAATAGCAGCACCAACTGTATACTAGAAATCCAGATATATATTATTCCAGTTGATGGAGCTCCCGCAGCCCAAACTATATGATGCAGCCATGATGGCAATCGTGTTGCACCTGACATTTATAGTGTGGATATGTGTGTGCCCATGTGTGTATGTATCTTCATGGTGTGAGTACATGTGTGTGAACAGATGGAGGTCAGAGGACAATATCAGTCATCTTCCTCAGTCACTGTCCACCTTCTTTTATGAGACATGATGTATTCTGAGACAGGACCCAGGTCTTGTCAATTATGCAAGGCTTGCTAGGAAGAACATCTCAGAGAACTGCCTCTCTCAGTCCCCTGGGCAGCATGCCACCATACCTGGCTTTGTTTGCATTGATTCTGGGGCCCAAAAGGCAAGCACTTGACTGATGGAGCTATCTTGCTAGCCCAATATTTTCTTCTAAATGCCACAGTGCATTTTTTCCTTTGCTCAAAAATTTATTATTTTTTCTTCTCAGACTTACACATCTTTTACACTATCCTTTTCTAGTTTTCACATAAAAAATCTTGACAGTTTCAAGTATACAATTTAAAATGCTGTTTTTCTTTAAACCCTTATGGAAGGAATAGTTATCTACATACACTTATTAGCTACACCTATAGATTTTGTAGTAAACAAAATCATGGTCAATTTATTTTCACATATTTAAAACAAATTTGGACTGTTCTTGAGTCAATAATATTGATAATACAAAGAACAAAGACATTCCTGTTATCTATTTTACAAAAGTAATATAAGAAACCATTCTCTGAAGGTTAATTAATATTCCTAGAGCTACTTTAAAAAGTATATAAAGTATCATATAAAATGTTGTGTATCAAGCATGGGCTATTTCATTTTAGTTGTTGGTCACTGGGATCCCATATGAGGCTCCATGTATTATAGGGTACAGCTATTGCTCTCGGCAAACAGAAGTAAGGAAATATAACAGCAACTTTACCACAGAGATGCAGAAATGCCAGTAATGTCTGTGAAGAGTGAAGCCTCAAATCTGCCTCAGTATTCTAGGGAGGTCCTGAGCAGCTAAGCAATGCCATGACAAAAATCACTAAGCAATGTGCAAGTGGAGAACAGAGGGAAAGCAGGATAGACTGAAGGAGGATAAAGAAGAAAGCCAATGTCACTGAAGACAACTTATGAAACTCTTCTGATTTCTGAACCACATGTAAGGGGCTTGAAATTTGGTGCTTGTATCAAGGTAGCAAGAAAATGATGCATAAACTAAAAGGCAACAACTTTTAATGGCTACAGCAAGAGGCTGAGGTCAGAATCCAGTTTGTTTCCTGTAACTGCAGAGGAAATGGACACAGAGATTCCCAAGGTACCAAAGCCACACGTTGCAACTGTGAAGATGGAAAGTAGCCATTTTAAATGTCTTTGAATCATCCTGATGCATCCAACTTCCATCACTACTAGCATTCTACATTGGCAGCATGTTGGAAGGGCAGATATAACTCTCTTTAGCCTTCCTGTCTGTCCTCATAGACAGATTGGTCAGCATCTCTTTGAAAATCGCAAGGCAAAAGTACAAACTCCATAGAAAACTGAGTCTCAAACCATAGAAGTGTAAATATTTCCCCTTCCCTCAAAGCATGCAACCACCTTGGAGCTCCTGTACTTGTATTGCACAGCTCTATATTATTTAAAAACTAATCTGTAAATGATCCCAAAGGCAAAGGGTAAAACAAGGGTACTGAAACAAATTAGCTTCAGAAATTACCAGCTACTGCACACAGTAAGCTATCTAACAATAAGTGGGATAAACTCAGTAATTCCAACTTTTAAACTCATATATATATATATATATATATATATATATATATATATATATCAAATCAAATTATTTTGAGTTTGATATTTGGAAAACTCTACAAGGCATACTGACAGATCAGAGACAGTATTCAAACCAGACATACTCATGTTAGGAAATCTTGGAATGATGAGGCTAGAAACCTAATATAACTAGAACTGATATGCTAACATCACTAATTGAAGTAACAGAAACAGATAATGTGCTGATTAGTTTGTGTCATCTTATAATAAACCTAGACACGCCTAAGAAGTAGTACTTTCAGTTGAGAAATTGCCTCTATCAGATTTGCCTGGAGTCATGCCTATGGGGTTTTTCTTCATCAATAATTGATGTTGGAGGTCTCAGCCTACTATCGGTGATGCCATCCTTACATACTGGGCTTGCGCTGTGTAAGAAAGTTATCTGAGCAAGCCATATGAACAGCATTCCTCCTTGCTACAGGTTACTGCCTGGTCCTGCCCCACCTTCCCTAGATGACAGGCTGTAACTTAAATCCAAATAAATCCTTTCCTTCCCAGGTTACTTTTGGTCATGGTGTCTTATACAGCACAGACAGCAAACTAGAACAGGGAGCACAGGCAGAGAGATGGAGCATTTAGGAAGCAGAAAGTAATAATGCTAGAGTAAAAATCAATGTAGTGGAAGTCACGAGTGTCTGTAGAGGCTTTGTTAGTAAACTATAAACTGTTAAGAGAAGAATCACTGAGCTTGAGCCCACTCATAGTGCTTCTAATACCTAAACAAAAATAAATTAGTATGGAAAAGGAGTATAAGAAGAAAACCAAAAAAAAAAAAAAAATCAATAAAAGCAATATTTGAAACAATTGCAATAGACTATCTCCAAATCACAGATCATAGCCCAAAAAAGGCAAAATAAATACCAAGAAAACAAAACAAAAAAATAATAAAACTAGAAAAAAATCTCTACAGACACAAAATTCCAACTAAGGAAAAAAATTGAAAACTCTAACAAAAGTCAGAGAGGAAATATTTTACCTATAAAAATTATCTCTGGGGTTATCAGGTGTGGGGAAGGGGAAAGGACTGGGAGATAGAGTTGGGGGGACATCTCTGAGAGTAGCTAGAGTTCGAGGATGGGGGAGGTTCCCAGGAATCTATGGGAGTGATCCTAGATGAGACTGCTAGCAGTTAGGGATATGGAGACTGAAGTGGCCACCTTCTGTAGATAAGGCAAGATTTGCAGTAGAGAGAGAGAGGGACACCAACTCATTCATAAAACCTTCAAACCAAAATTTTCGATGCCTATAAGATATGCAGGGATAAAATGGAGTACAGATTATGCAAATGGCTAACCAGTGACTGCCCCAACTTGATACCCATCCCATAGGAGAGAGCCAGCCCCTAACACTATTAATGATACTGTACTATGTTTGCAGACAGAAGTCTGTAAACATACCATCAGATATCTGTCATCTGAGAGGCTTCATTCAGCAGCTGATGGAAACAGATGCAGACATCCACAGCCGAACATCAGATAGAACTTGGAAAGTCTTGTGGAAGAGTTGGGGGAACAATTGAGGGAGCCCGAGGGGTCAAAAACACCCCAAGAATACCTATAGAGTCAACTACCTTGGACCCATGAGGGCTCACAGAGACTAAACCACCAACCAAAGAACATGCAGGAACAGGACTTAGACCTCCTACACTTTTGTAGCATATGTGCTGCTTGGGCTTCATGTGGGTCCCCTAACAAGTAGTGCAGGGATGGTCTCTGACACTCTTGCCTGTCTTTGTATCCCCTTCTCATAGCTGGGCTGCCTTGTCTAGCCTCAGTGGGAGATGATGTGCTTAGTTCTGCAGAGACTTCATGTGCCAGGGCTGGTTGGTACCCATCAAGGGCTTCCCCTTCTCTGAGAAGAAAGGGAAGAAGCAATGGGGGAAGGGGCTTGTGAGTATGGGGCTTGGAGGAAAAGAGGGGGTCATGTACAGTAAGTAAATAAATAAATGAAAAAAATAAGATAGACAAGCAAAAGAAAAAAATCTTTTCAGAAATTGTAAAATTGAGAAAAGAATGACGTGCAACGTTTAGTGTTCAGATTTGAAAATAACTCCTAGGAATTATGACTGGCAAGAAGTTGCTTCATGGGCATACCTAAGGAGAAGAGTGGGTCTACAAAAAAAAAAAAGACACTTCTCCAAAAATAGAAGCTCAATGTGCAGAAATTTGTAAAGATAGTGGTGATATGCTTGAAAAGTACAGAGGGAAAAAAAGACAGGAAGGAAGGGAGGAAGGAAGGAAGGAAGGAAGGAAGGAAGGAAGGAAGGAAGGAAAAAAAGAAGTCATGACAAACTTAGCAGCAACCTTCTACCTCCCTACATGGAAAGAGGAGGAGCAAGCAGAAGCTTCATCTAAAATGAAACCCAGGAAATGCTGGTGAAGGTGCTAGCAATCCTAGCCACAGGAGAAGCCAGGGTTCTCACAGTCTTCCTGAGACAGTGATTCCTGTGGATGGATAAACAGTGGACATAGTCTTTTTCTCTTATGCCGTCTGACTCTGGGTGCCATCTTCATTGAAGATCTAGTGGTTAAAAGCCAACTATCCTCCTGGCTTGAGAACAAGAAATGAATGTAGGCTGGGGAATCTGAATGTAACTTATGATGTCATCCATCCAGAGAGTGATCAACACTTAGTAGGTCTGAAATGTATGAATACACGCTCATTCTGGTTTTAGGTCTGTATAAACTTTACTGCTATCATTGCTTCCACTATTGCAAACATATTTTGGAGAGCAAACACTGCCATAACATAAGCCAATCCAGAGAGGGAAATCTTGGAAAAATTGAACCTGCCCAGTACACAGAATGCAAAGCTAAACTTGACCACCAGAGGGTTCTGGCACCCAAAGTAAGGAAGTTGCTGAAATGACAAGCAATTGACATTTGTACAACAGAAGTTCAATACCACCTAAGTCCTATGGAAGACAGGAGTTCACAAGTCCACCTAGCCCTCATGGGCTACTGTGCCCATAGCTAGCATGCATAACATAATTTATTTTTGAAGAGATAAGAAAGATTAGCCAAAGCAATCAAAAAGGTGAAAAAATTGACTAAAATCAATACAACTGAAGATGAAAAGGAACATTACTAAAATTCCACCTAAATCCATCAGATCTTTAGGCAACATTACAAAAATGTATGTTTCAAACACTGAAAACACACAAATAAGGTGAGGAAAGCAAATGATAAAATATACATTATGATCTTCATAAAATATGAACCTAAAAATCTTCAAAAGAGTTTAACCTACAGCTCAAGGATAAATAAGTATTATAGAGTAGATGAAATTTTCAAGACCTTCCTCATAGTTAAGAAGATGAATGGCTAAGGTAAGTTGGAACTGCAATGGGAGGATCAAATAAGGAAGAGGAGAGAAGTGGGCAAAGGAGGAAATATATGGAGGGACAACTAAATCTAAGGCCCATGAAGGAGCACATGGAAACTTATACAAATCAGGAGACACTTCTTTAATATATACATATATAAAGTCAATCTAAATGGAATTATCAAGTAACAGGAGAGTCAGAATCCCAACTGGACATCTCTTGTCACCACATAAAGGGTTATATCTAATTGAGTTCTTGGCAAAAGGGGTCCCATAGGAAGCCACAAATGACCTAGGTTGTTGTCAAAGGCATTTGTGGCAATGCACAAACGGACAGTAAAGCCCTATTGTTGAAGACAACATCTATACAACTTACTAAACATGGGGAGGTCCAGTTGATACCTACCTGGAGCCTTCAAACCTACAGACTAATATTCATGACACTGAAAGGCACTCTGCACACTACAAGGAATAGGTTAAACTCCAACCCATCTATAAACCCTTTGGTCTACAACGGTATCCTACTGCAATATACTGGTGCAAAAATAGCACAAAGCTTGCGGGAGTAATCAACCAATATTTGATTTGATTATGACCCACTCTATGAGATGAAATACAATAGGTAATGCTATTTGTGTAATCAAGAACCTGAGATCATGTAGGCCATAGGCAAGAAAAAAAAAACAATACCACTGTTTTGATAAAAGGATAACACTTAATGACATTCTTCTATACTCATAGGTCACCACATTTCTCAACTATCATCAGAAAAATTTTGTCCTCTGCAGATGGGAACAAACATAGAGTCACACAGCAAACCACTGTACAGAGAGTGAGACACACAGCCCTAAAAGGGATGTCTACATCATATTCCTCCCCTTAAAGCTCAGGGAAACCTCTTGACGAGAAGGCAGAAAGAGTGTAAGAGCCATAGTGTGTGTGTGCGAGTGTGTGTGTGTGTGTGTGTATGAATGCTTCCAGTTTTATTTTGTTTTGTTGTTTTCTTTTATATGGGATTCCTGTCTATGAATGTGTGTGTATGTATCTATGTATTTCTTGTGACTTTATTTTGCTTTTTTTCTTCTTTGTGTTTTTGTCCTACTCATTTGCTTTAGTTTTATTTTGTTTTATTATTCCTTAGATGACTTTTTTCTAATGAAAGACAGAAAGGTGGATGGAGATGGGAAAGGAGGTGGGAAGGAACTGGAAAGCACACAGGAAGGGGAAACCATGATCACAATATATTGTATGAAAAAAAAATCTATCTTCCATAAAAGAAGACAGAAAAAATACTAAGAAAATTTATTTCTTTAATAAAAAAGTTTAGTATATGTGTATGTGTGTATGTTTGTATGTGTTTGTATGTGTTTGTTGTTTGCGTGTGTCGGTGCCCACAGAGGCCTAAAGAAGATCCATGTCTCCCACATCTGGAGTGGAGGCCTCTTTGAGGCAACCCATGTTGGGGCTGGAAACTGAATCAGATTCCTTTTGAGAAAGCAGATGTTTTTCACACCTGAGTCATTTCTCCAGCACCCACTTTAGGTTTTATTAAATAAATTTAGTATTTGTATGTGCATATTAAAATTAAGACTATCAGGCTGGTGAGATGGACCAATAAATAAAGGTGCTTACAGGGCGTGCACAAACTTGGTGACCTCTGTTTGATTTCCAGAGCTATATGGTAGAAGGAAAAAAATTCTCATGCGTATTCCCTGGCATACTTGTACACATGCATGCCCAGATTTACACACACACACACACACACACTACATACAACAGTATAACAATAATAAAATATTTAATTAAGAATATATATTGAAAGACATATCCAGTAACATTTCCAAAATAGCTGGCAGGAAAAAAGCAAATAATAACTGAGAAAAGGCTCCAAGGTGGGAAAAAGGTCATAGTACCTTATGCTAGAATAAGAGAAGAAACCCTCGTACTGAAGTGCTAAAGAAGAACAAATAGACTAAAAGACTTTTACTTTACATATACTGACACATCCAGATAGTAAGAAAATAATAACATTAAAAAGTCAACAGCTAATGAAGCATAATTTTTCTTTAACAGTGTTAAAAAACATTTTGTTTTTCACTTTCGGGATCTATTGTATAATGCACTTTTATTAATATGTATGCTTATCAATACCCCTGGCTTAAAGACTTAATGCTAATCACAATAAAAAAGAATTCTAACACTCATGCAAACTGCATTACAGTTTCTTTGGTACCTTCATTATGGCTGCTTTGATCCTGCCAAGGTCCAGAGTCCAGTGAAGGGACCTGTCTTGCTTTTGTGCACATCCAAGAAGATTGCCCAGCAGATGCTTTGGTTGACAAGCCACAGGTGTCAAGGTCAAATCCACAGGTCTGACACACTAGAGAAGAGAGCAAAGAGCCTTGGTGGATTATTACGGTCTCCTAGGGTGACTGCTTAACCACAACTGTGAGTTATAACAAACTCAGAAAGCTTCTGTAGAAATCCAAGTGCACATTACTCTCTCGAACTTTTAATTCAATAAAGCTTTGGATCCAGGCAGCTTTATCCAACATTCTAAAACTGGGACATGGTGCTTTCATCTAAAAAGTTTATGCTGGAGAAATACATAAGTGCATTACAAAAAGGCATCACTTACTGTTTTAAATAATTTTGTGTTTTGATCAAAATCATAGCTATCCTGGAGTGTATGGTACCCACATTGCCAGACACAGCTGCAAGCATACCTAAGCCACTCTATTTACAAAAGCTTTTAATTTGATAAAAATTTGCATATTCTTTAATAAGAACCATTGTCTAGAAATGAAATTTCTAGTTTCTCTTGCACCATAGAACTAGAATAAATTCTAAAGTTTAAAGTTTCTTCTTAGCTACTTTATGGAAGTATAACCATTTGTCTATTTACCACTCATCCTCGAACTTGAACTTTATTTTATTATTGAGTATTTTATTTGTTTACATGTCAAAAGTTGTCCCCCTTCCCAGTCTCCCCTCCGCAGGCCCTTCATCCCATCTCCTCTCCCCTTTGCCTCTATGAGGATGCTCCACCACTCAACCATATACTCCTGCCTCACCCATCCAGCTTCTCCCTTTGCTGGGGCAACAAGCCTCTACAGGACCAAGCACCTCCCCTCCCACTGATGTCATATAAGGCAGTCCTCTGCTATAGATTTAGCTGGAGCCATAGATCCACCAATGTACTCTTGATTGGTGGCTTAGTCCCTGGGAGGTCTGAGTGGTCCTGTTAATTGATACTGTTGTTCTTCCTAGGGGTTGCAGGCCCCTTCAGCTCCTTCAGTCCTTCCCTTAACTCTTTCATTGGGGTAGCTAGGCTCAGCCTGATGGTTGGCTGTAAGTATCTGCATCTGTATTGGTCAGATGCTGGTAGAAACTCTCAGGGAACAGCTATAACCAACTCCTGTCAGTGAGTGCTTCTTGGCATCAGCAATAGTGTGGGAGTGGGGTGGGGGAGTAGGGGTTGGTGTCCACAGATGAGATGGATTCCTAGGTGGGGCAGTTTTTGAATGGCCTTTCCTTCAGTCTCTGTCTTTCCTTTATCTGACATCAATGGGAGAGAAGACCCTTGGTCCTGTGGAGGCTTGATGCCCCAGGATAGGGGGATGCTAGAGTGGTGAGGTGGGAGTGGGAGACTGGGTGGAAGAGCACTTTCATAGAGCCAAAGGGGAGGGGAATGGAGGGGATGTGGTGGGGAGTTGTAGAGGAGTAACTGGGAAGAGGGATGTCATTTAAATGATCAAATGTCAAATAAAATGATTAATAATTAAAAAGAATTGTTTCCTCTATCCTGGGTTTTTGTTTTTCCACATAAAATTGAGATTTGCTCTTTCCATGTCTGTGAAGAACTGTGTTGGAATCTTGATGTGGATTGTGTTGAATCTGTAAATTGCTTTAGGTAGGATGACCATTTTTACTATGCTAATCATATTAATCCATCTTCTGAGGTTTTCTTCAAGTTCTTTTTCAGGGATTTGAAGTTCTTATTGATTAGATCTTTCACTTGTTTGGTAAGAGTTACACCAAGGTAATTTATACTATTTCTGGTTATTGGGAAGGGTGTTGTTTCAGTATTTTCTTTCTCAGGCTGTTTATCATTTGTTTAAAGGAAGGCTACTGATTTGTTTGAGTTAATTTTCTATCCAGCCACTTTGCTGTGTATTTTTTATCAGCTGTAGAAGTTCTCTGGTATATTCTTGAGGGTCTCTTATGTATATTATATCATCTACAAATATTGATACCTTGACTTCTTCCTTTCCAATTTGTATTCCCTTGATCTACTTTTGTTGTCTTATTGCTCTAGCAAGAACATTGAGTACCATACTGAAAAGATATGGAGAGAGTGAACAGCCTTGTCTCATCCCTGATTTTAGTGGGATTTCTTCAAGTATCTACCCATTTAATTTGATATTGGCTGATATTTTTGGTGTATATTGCTTTATTATGTTTAATAATATCAATATCAAACTTCTGATCTCATCGATACTTTTAACATTATGGGGTGCTGTATTTTGTCAAATACATTTCAGCATCTAATGAGTTGACCATGTATTTTTTTCTTTGAGTTTGTTTATATAGATGATCACATTAATGGATTTTCTTGTATTGAACCATCCCTGCATCCCTGGGATGAAGCCTACTTGATCGTGGTGAATGATGATGTTGATGTGTTCTTGGATTTGGTTTGCCAAAATTATATTGAGATTTTTTGCATCAATATTCATAAGGGAAATTGATCTGAAGTTCTATTTCTTTGTTGGGTCTTTGTGTGGCTTAAGTATCAGTCTAACTGTGGCTTCATAGAATGAATTATGTAGTTTTTCTTCTGTTTCTAGTGTATAGAATAGTTTGAGAAGTGTTGGTATTAGCTCTTCTTTGACAGTGTGGTAGAATTTTGCACTAAAGCCATCTGACCTTCTTCTTCTTCTTCTTCTTCTTCTTCTTTTTTTTTTTTTTTTTTTTTTTTTTGGTTAGAAGGTTTTTAATGACTTTTTCTATTTTCTTAGGAGATATGGGACTGTGTAGCTAGTTTACCTGCTCTTGATTTAACTTTGGTACATTGTATTTGTCTAAAAAGTCATTTACTTCATCCAAATTTTCCAGTTTTCTTAAGTTTAGGCTTTTGTAGTAGGGTCTGGTGATTTTTTTAATTTCCTCCATTTCTGTTGTTATGTTTCCCTTTTCATTTCTGATTTTTGTTAATTTGAATATTGTCTCTGCACCCTTTAGTTAGTTTGGCTACCTGTCTTGTTGATTTTATCAAAGAGACAGCTTTTATTTTGATTCTTTGAATCACTCACTCTTTTCCTAATTGGTTGATTTCCACCCTGAGTTTCATTATTTTCTGCCATCTACCCCTTTGGGTTGTTTGCATCTTTTTGTTTTAGGTATTTCAAGTGTGCTGTTCAGTTGCTAGTGTGGGATCTCTCCAGTTTCTTTATGAGGGCAGTTAGAGCTATGAATATTCCTGGTAATACTATTTTTCTTGTGTCCCATATGTTTGTGTATACTGAATATTCATTTTCATTGAATTTTAGAAAGTCTCTAATTTCTTTTCTTATTTCCTCCCTCACCAAGTTATCATCGAGTAGCAATTTGTTCAGTTTCCATGGGTATGTGGAATTTCTGTTGTCTTTGTTGTTATTGAAGTAGAGTCTTATTCTGTGGTGATCTGATAGGATTTATGAGATTGTTTCCATCTTCTTGTATCTGTTGACACTTGTTTTGTGACTGATTACATGGTCAGTTTTGGAGAAGGTACCATGAAGTGTTGAGAAGAAGGTAAATTCTTTTCTTTTAGAGTGAATGTCCTGTATATATCTGTTAAATCCATTTGGTTCATAACTTCTATTAGCTTCAGTGTGTCTCTGTTTAGTTCCTGTTTCAGTGACCTGTTCATTGGTGAGAGTGGGGTGTTGACATCTCTCACTATTATTGTGTGAATCTCAATGTTTGTTTTGAGCTTTAGTAAAGTTTTTTTTTTTTTTTTAAATGTGAGTGCCCTTGCATTTGGGGTGTAGATGTTCAAAATTGAGGTTTCATCTTAGTGGATGTTCTTTTGATGAATATAAAGTATCCTTCCCCATCTCACTTGATACCTTTTGGCTGAAAGTCTATTTTATTGGCAACTCACACTTGTTTCTGGGAAGCATTTTCTTGGAAAACATTTTTTCTAGACTCTTACTCTGAGGTAGTATCTGTCTTTATCATTGAGGTGTGTTTCTTGAATGCAGCAAAATGCTGGATCCTGCTTGCATATGTAGTCTGTTAGCTTATGTCTTTTATTGTGGAATTGAGTTTTCTGATGTTGAGAGCTATTAAAAATATATGATTGTTAGTTCCTGTTATGTTTGTTGTTGGAGGTAGAATTATATGTGTGTGATTTTCTCCTTTTGGATTTTCTATAAGACGATTAATTTCTTGTCTCCCCTACCCCACCTTTGGTGTAGTTGTGTTGGAACTTTTCTTTAAGAATCTTCTGTAGGGCTGGAGTAGTAGATATGTATTGTTGAAATTTGGTTTTGACATGGAATATTTTTGTTTCTCCATCTATGATAATTGATATTTTTGTAGGTTATAGTAGCCTGGGATAGCATTTGTGTTCTCTTAGGATCTGGATGACATCTGCCCAGGATCTTCTGGCTTTTAGAGTCTCTGTTGCAAAGTCTGGTGTAATTCTGGTAGGTTTGCCTTTATATATTACTTAGCCATTTTCCCTTACTTTCTTTGCTCTGTGTATTTAGTGTTTGGATTATTAGAGGAGGATTTTCTTTCCTGGTCAAATCTATTTCATGTTCAGTAGGCTTCTTGTACTTTTACAGCTATCTCTTTCTTTAGGTTGGGGAAGTATTCTTCTATAATTTCTATTGGAGATATTTTCTGGCCCTTTGAGCTGGGAATCTTTGCTCTCTTCTATTCCTATTATTTTTAGGTTTTTTCTTTTCATTTTGTCCCAATGTGTCCTGGATGTTTTGGATTAGGAATTTTTTATGATTTGTATCTTTTTTGACCATTGTCTCAATATCATCTAAGGTATCTACTACACCCAAGATTCTCTTTTCTATCTCCTGGATTTTGTTGTTGATGCTTCCATCTGTAGTTCCTGATCTCTTTCCTAGGTTTTCCGTTTCCAAGGTTGCCTCTCTTTGTGATTTCTTAATTTTTCTACTCCCATTTTTACGTCTTGGACCATTTTGTTCAATTCCTTCACCTGTTTGATTATGTTTTCCTGTATTTTTGAGGGATTTATTTGACTCCTCTTTAAGGGCTTCTACCTACTTAACTGTGTTTTCCTGTGTTTCTTTAAGTTTAAAAGTTATTGATATCCTCCTTAATGGTCTTTATTATCTTTGAGGGATGAAATTTTAGGTGAGCATCATGCTTCTCAGATGTGTTAGGGTATCCTTGCTTGCTGTGGTGGGAGAGCTAGGTTCTGAAATTGGCTTCTATTGCTTATAATCTTGCACTTGCCTCTCACCATCTGGTTATCTCTGATGTTACCTGACCTTGATGTTTCTGTATAGAGCCTGCCTCCTGTGTTCCGTGGTTGTAGCAGATCTCCTGGAAGATCTGTGGACCTAGCTGCAGCTGGTCTCCTAGGAGACTTGCAGACTGTTGCTCTAGCTGCAGAAGATCTGGGAACTCTATAGACTGTTGCCCTGGCTGCAGCAGATCTCCTGTGAATCCTGAAGACTGTTGCCCTGGCTGCAGGAGATCTTCTGGAAGCCCTGTAGACTGTTTCTGTAGCTGAAAGTAGATCTCCTGGGAGTCTTGCAGACTGTGTAGTGTTGAGAGAGAGTAGGAAACAGGATGATCTGTACCCTAGCAGGAAGAGAGATGGGGTTCACATGTAGGGTAGGAGTCCCACATCTGCTTGGGTCCTGCGGGTTCCTGCTGCTGCAGTTATTTGGGTGGTAACCTGTTGCCCTGGATGCAGCAGATCTCCTTGGAGGCCTGTAAACTGTACAGTGTTGAGAGATTGGGAAAGACAGGGTGATCTTCCCCAAAGCAGGGACAGCCAGGAAGGAAGAGGATACAACTTAAATTTTAAATTCAAAAATTGTATATGATTATAAGACAATCTTTAATGATGTGATCTTATAAAACATCATGTTAGGTAGATGTGTTTAATCTTACCCACTGCTTTATTTAGCTGTAGTCATTGACACCCAGCTAAAATTAAGACATTAAAGTCAGCAAGAGTTGGCATATACATGCTCCTATAGCTGGTCTTAAGGTTTTACAAATTGTGTTCGTACCAACAAGATGAGCATCTCAATTTGACATTCATATTTCAAGCCTTCATCTGCAGAACCAATTCGACAGAGCTTTGTAACTGAACACCTTAAGTCCTGCTTGGTATTCAGCACTCCATGACATGGTAAAATCTCATCTGTGACATTTACAGAATGGTTATAAGTAACATACAAGATCCCTTGGAAATACTCACATCTCTCTCAGGATGTTAACATTCAAATACTTGGGTAGCCAGATTATATATGATCAGAGAAGAGGAGATAGAGAGACAAAGACAAAGAGACAAGAACAAGGAGAATAAAGCAACATGTTACTGGATCTACAGTTTAATCAGATCAGTGTCAGTCAATCCCCAGACCAAACCATTAATGTTTTCATATCTACATTGACATTTAAATGAAGAGTCTAGGACTATAACTTGGCAAGAGAATGAACATGGTAGATGGCATCCTCTGGAAATGAGGTCTACATTTGAACAACCTTCTCTGAAACCATTTTGCATTTTGGCTAGTTTGGTGATACAGATTAGACTTAAAAGGAGACTTGATGTTCTCCCTGTTCCTTCTGTTACTAGCAAAACTTGCTACTCTCAGGTTCAGAATTACTAAATTTGGCTCTCTTGACATTTGTGCCAAGGTTGCAAATGGTACAGGAACTCTTTGGTCTTTGAAATTTTGGGCTCTGGCCATTTCAACATTCTCTTTCACATTATTTCTCAGTTTGATGACTTCTTGGATATTGGTTCCTGAAGAAGAACTTTGATGAAAAGGCAAAATCTATTGAAACTTCAACTTACTTCTGCAAGTGCTGCCAATTCACCCAGATTCCAACTCTTTTCCTTAGTCTTGAACTTGTCCTGGTGATGAAGAGACACAACTCTATTTCTTAATTTCAGCATGATAACCTCTGATAACACAGAATTCTCCTTCTTATAACTTCAAGTGGTCCACTCTACAATAATCACCTGACATGTAGAGTTGGATTCTTCTAGTACCTCAACTATAACAAGACAGTCATATGTTTCTTAGTGACACCAGTGAAGAACAGGTGGCATATATAATGGTATCCTATAAGACCATACCACCTACTAATCTGAAATTATCTTAGCTTATTTGAGAACATTTCATGGTGTTTGCTTATTGGCAACTTTATCATGCCAGCCACCTAATAGCCTACTGACTTACAATGTCTTCAATTCTCTTTATACTCTGTCATGTCTTCATTTTTTCCTTACAGTTGTCAAGATAGGGTGCTCTTCTTTTTTATCTTTCCATGTACTTTTAATATTCTAAAAGAAAAACTAAATATAACACTCTATCTGGCCCTGCCCACATTTCTACAACTAAGAGGCATAAAGCGAGAACACATTCATGAAAACTGAAATTAAGTTTATATTTGGGACTATCCAGTTCCTTCAGCATGGCATCCCCATTCTTATCTCTTCAGTCTTAGACAGCCTTTCTGTTTTCTACAACATCATCATTGCCAGTTAATTATCTCAATTCACACAGTGGGAAAATGAAAGAAATGAGAAGAGACTTATACAAGCCACACCCTTTCCTGCTGTATACTCCATACCTTTTCCTGTCAGCTGCCCATGCTCTTCTCTGGACACATTTTTCATTTGTACAGAAATTGTGTATATTGCCTATTTAAAGATTCACTTCAGAAGGTTTGTCCTCTCTCCTCAATAGCTACATGTTCTTTTTCCTTATAAGATCATTCCCTTTGGTGTCCAAACAACAGCATTTCATCCATCTTCAAAAAATTCAAGCCTTCAACTTATTCTGTAAGGACTGCAGATTCTCACAAACTCTAATTCTTTTCCTGTACTCACTTTTGAGCTTGTCCTAGTGAGATTATTTTCTTAATGTAAAATTTCTATTATATAAAATCACTACCTAGGCCACTTGAGCTGTATGCTTCAGTGTCATTTTGTATATCTGCAGTCATACAATAAATACAGTCTGTACTTCCAAAATACTTCATCATGAAAAATCAAACAAACAAACAAACAAACAAAAATGCACAAAAATACCCATAGTTGTTACTGGTAAGGTCTCTTTCTCTGTACTGTCTCAAAAACTACCTTGTTTCACTTGGGATTTTTCTCTGCGCTTTTCATACAAATAAGATGTTGTGCACGTGGTCTTCTGAATCTAGCTACATTCTGAATTTTAATATTTTTGTTTGAGTTACTGCATTATATAATCCATGCTGACCATAAACTCCCCATCTTCCCATCTCTATCATTCTTTCCAAGGTCTAGGAGTAGAGGCATGAATCCCCAGGACATACTATACTAATAGAGTCAAAGATGACTTTGAATTCATGACACTTCTGCTTTTGCATTTCTTCTAAAGAGAATCCTTTCAAAAGATCCTTTCTGTGATGATCTTTTAGTAAACCAAGCTTATCCCTGCAGGCCTTTGAATTTAAATATCTTGCTGAAATGTATATTGTTGTTCTCTGGATCCTTTGGCCTTTCTGCTCAATTACTATCTGTACACTTAAGGTCAGCATGCTGAGTGTGCTATTTAAAACTTTACTTGTTCATCCTCACCTCTGGTGTTTTATCTCAGTCCTATGTTCTTTAACTCACAACTGGATACAAAATGCATTTCTTATTTATTTGTTTACTAAATGCAATGGTTATCAATTGTTTTTAGCTATTGTTTACCTAAATGCCTAGAAATATATTTGGCAGACTACAGATGTTAAATATATATTTTGTTTTTTTAACAAATGAGCAAATAACTAAAGGACCAAATTGAAGTTACTTTAGGGCCTCTAGAAATCATCTTATATTTTATTTGTGATGAAAGTGGATCAATTGGTAATAAGAGTGATTTACCAATACATGCATAATTTGGTTTTTCATAATGAGAGTTTGAAAATGATGAATATGCAAATTGTCTTAAAAATAAAGTACACTGGAAATAAAATTGCACATGCAATTTAGAAAATGATGTCAATAAGTGAAGCCAGGATCCAACAATAACAATTACCATGATGCAATTAAAATGGTAATTTTGTGGGCTCATATCAGTGCTGCAAATCTTCCCTTTAGAACTCTTATTATTGGGCATAATTCAATGAAATATTATATATCTCTATTTATCATTATTTATACAAGACTTTAAAATTAAAACTAGCAAAATATTTAAGTGAAAATTCCATTTAATTGGAATGTGTTTTATATAGATAGGTATTAAACATCAGCTTTTTTTTTTTTTTATAAAAGTTTAACTACTTTTAACATTCCCCACCTCCAATCAAATGTATAAGCACAAATAAAGGTTTGTGTTTGGATGTTGTTCACATACATTGCCAATAAATCTCCAGGAAACTCATTTTATTTTAATGTATCAATAGAGTAGCTTGCAATCACACATAGATCTATTCATTCCTTCTTCGCATCTCTCTTCTCCCCTCTGCCTCCCTTTCTCCTCCCTCCCTCCCTTGTCTGTTACAATGTACTGTCACCTTAATTTACAGAAATACTTCAGAGTTAGTTAAAATCTCTCATCAATAGAAGGGAATTTTGCCATCCATTTCAAGGCATCTAGACTAATGAAGTCACATGTCTAGAGAAAGCCATCCTTCAAGCTTATCTTACACAAACAGGTTGTATGCAACTGGCCAGTAATTCTTATTCATTAGATAATAAATTCCAGGTCTCAAGGCTATTGCAGTGAAAGTTACAACTGACATCCAATTTTGACCCTACAGGTTTTAAACACTTTTTGTCAGTTTTCTTTAGTTTATAATAGATTTAAATTAATGATTATTGTTTCATAAAATGTTACTGAAAGGTAACATTTAAACGTAAGTAGGATTTTAGTTAACTGAATAATATTTATGCATCATGAAGATTCTAATTAAGCAATGATTTGTACATTAGTGTCATTTTACAAATGATACTGAAGCAAAGTCCTGAAAACCCAATCAAAAATATTCACAGAATTTCACAATATTCTGATTATGAGCCACAGCTTGCAATCATTATAAAATTATAATCATCAATTTATTCAAGAATCAATCTGTTATTCAAGAATCACTGATTAAACACACTTTATTTCAGCATAGTCACAGCATTCATTTCTATTTTGTGCTTCCCATTTTTGGAGAGTCCAATTGATATTTTTTTCCAAGAGATGTACCATGAGCTTTGTATCCTGGAAAGGGCAGAAGTTCTATAGAATGAAATTTTTAGAAGTGTTGGAAATGTCTGAAAGATTTCTCTAATACGAAAACACCCCTCAATTTTATTGTCTCACCAAAGAATTAAGAAATTACAAAAATAAGAATAATTATGTATTTCTATAAAATTGCTATTTTATAGTATAAATTAACATACACTAAAATTGGATTCTTTTCTCCAAACATATAATTACAAAGATGTACATAAACTTTACTGTCTGCAGTTTTCAAATTCAAAAAGGTACCACTTTTTTATAAATTTCTTTTTAACTTATCACTATGAATTCCACATTTATTTCTTCTCTCTTCTTTCCTTCTTTTCTCTTTCTTTCTTTGTATTATATTGTTTTGTTTGTTTGTTTGACTTTTGAGATAAGGTTTCTGTGTAGGTCTACCTGTCCTGACACTTTCCTTTGTAGACCAGGCTGGCCTTGAACTCACAAAGATCTGTCTGCCTCAGTCTTTCAAGTGCTAGAACTAAAGGCATGTGCCATCACTGCCCAGAATCTCAATCCTTTTCTTTATGGTTGTTGTTCTGTTTTGTGATATAGTCCAAGTTATACCTAATCTTTGATCCTCCTGCTTCAGTCATGGGAGAGCAGTGACCACAAGACTATCCCACTATGCCCAGCTTTTTCCTTTCTGTGATTTTGATTAATACATGTATGTATTAATGATTAGAGTACAGTTGACAATTTTATTACCTTTTTTTGTCTCTTCTGAGCTTATTACCCCTACCATACTTTTATCCTCACTATTTCTATTGGCCTGTGACTGGATTATTTCAACATTTGAATATTTTGATCTATTCATCTTTCAAATACCTATTGTCTTGCATTTATTAAAATTCTGGGATATGCATACTTTAACATTTTTCTTAGTTTATGTAAGCACTTCTAGAAAAAATGGAGAAGTCTTATGCCCCTAGAAATTCTACATCACTTACTTTATGCCAACATTAGCAGAGTTACATTTCCATATATTGATTGTACAAAGTGATATAGAAATCTTCCAACAGTGTGTGTGTATACATATACTATACATATACATACACTATACATACAGATACACACATACATATATATGTGTGTGTGTATCTATTTAACCCATATGCCATCTTGTAACTACTTCTGCTTTTAAGGAAGAAAATTGCTCTATATCTAAATATTTTTTCAAATTTATTTTTCTTCTTTTATATTTGAAGTTACTTGTTTTGATCTAGTATTGTTTTAAATTTTATGTTTCTGCTTATACCTAAAAAAATTGTCATAGCATTTCCTTTTAGGATGTCATACACAAACAGTAAAAATATAGAATAAAAAAGACAAAATGGATTTTAGCAGACAGCAGAAAATAAAAATGTATTCCTAAATAGGTAGATATTTTAGTTTCTGAAGCAAAACTACTTACTTCGCTCATAAACCATTGCCCACTGCTTATCTCTATTACAGGAGAAAAGGTGAATATTCAGGAGAATTTTATGCTTCCCATCAAAGAATGTCATCCATATAAGAATTGGCTCACCAATGACACAACTAAAAATACCTTCTCTTCCTCTCTTTCTCTTTCCAGCCCCCAAATTGAAGTATACATAGTTGACCCACAAGCATGTGGGGAATATGTGGAAAATACTAAAATGTCACTTTATTCTTGAGGTTCACAACAAGGAGAAAAAGAGTACTTATGCATTTATTTTATAAAGTCATTTAACCATATTTATCTGTATACATACTACCAAACACATGCCTACGCCTGGCTTGCATCTGAAAGGATTTTCTGAAGGAAATGCCTAGAAGACATCCATTTGACTTTGCCTCCATGTCTCTGGTGGCCTCATCCATTCCCACTCTCAGAACTTCAGGAAACTAAACTACTACTCTCTTTAATTGGGATTATGCTTCTTGTCCAAGAATCAGGAAATAACCAGAACTTATGTTTTGTAATTTCATCTCTGTTTTTAAGCGTGGCCTTTCTCATTTCACAGAAAATGTCCTGATATTTAAAATGCAAGCCCTATTTTAAGTGTTCTACTAGGTCTTGAGGGAAGCGCTGGACACAATGGGCCCACACATGGTACTGATGATTAACTGTGCTCAGTCTGTTATATTGCTGCCTCGAGTTGGCTGCTTGGTCCAACTGGAAATTTAATGCTTCTTAATTTAACTACCTTTCACACTCCTGCCATTTACAGAATGTTTCTGCACACCAGTGCCAGTCCTGGGCAATCACACACTAAACCCTTTCTCCATTGTCAACCAGGCATAGTACTGATGAGTTTTCCTGCCAGACCTTTAACTCTGCTTAACTACACCCCTACAAAAAAAAAAACAAAACAAAACAAAACAACAACAACAACAACAACAAAAAAACCCACTTCATTTGTAAACAAAACACCAAACTGTTCTGCACCTTCATCTTCAAAGAACATAACAGGTCGTTTTACCTGAATCTTCAATTCTTTTTTCCCCATTAATTTATTTATTCAGTTTACATCCCAATTACTGCCACGCCACCTCCCACAGTCCCTTCCATATTCCCCTTTTCCCTTCTCCATTGAGAGGGTTGAGACTTCCCCCCCCCCCCCCCCCCCCGCGCAGCCTGGATATTTCTTCATCTTGGCACATCAAGCCTACAGCAAAAAGTCACTGGCAAAAGTCCAGCATCAAGAAAAAGTCCGCCCAATGTCTGTCCTCATTGCCTGTTTCTCTTTTGAGAATGATTAACTAGACTGGCCAATAAACATATCCAGTTAGAGATCACTAGTTAGGTGCATCTTCTCCCACTGAGGCCAGACAAGGCAGCCCAGTTAGGGGAAAGGATTCCACATACAGGGAAGAGCTTTAACAACAGCCTCAACTCCAGTTGTTGGGAGACTCATAGGAAGACCAAGCTGCATATCTGCTACAGTATTTCATAGCTTTCCTGAAGGTGACACCCTTTCTAACATCCCATGAATAATAAGTCTAGACTGATGCTACCAAACTTCTACTACAACTATTATATTACTACTGATGATACTACTATGATACTTCTAACACTAAAGCGTTGCCCCTTCCTAACTACTGATCCTTTTATGTATAAAATCTTATTCCATGACATCCACCTCATCCCAGCTCTGTCTTTCATGCACATCTGACACTCGCATTGATTGAAGACCTCAGTCTTGAATTCTAATGTCATCTTCTCTAGTCCCAGTTTTTACAGTGGTGTATAAAATTAGCAATATAAAGGCACATGTAGAAAACAATAAAACAAACAAAAATCTTTAAATGTGAGAAGGATGATTCTGGGAGGGTTAATAACTTTCAATTCCATGGAATCTCAAGTACATTATGACTAGAATGACTTATTCTGTGAAACATTATAGATGTTGGTGGTGTACTAGCTGACCTCAGGTTTTTCTGCAATGTTCATTGAATGTTATCATCTATTTACTCTCCTCTTCATCTTCCTCCTCCTCCTCATCCTCTTCTTCTTCATTCTCTTCCTCCTCCTTCTGTTTTCAAAAGGCATTTGAAATTTTCACTCAAAATTTTACATTTATCTTTGAAATATGTAGTGTGCCCCTTCTACCTTGACCATTATCCCAACATAGCAACTACAGACAATTAGGAATTGCTTTAGTTTACACAAATAACAATGGAGAGAATATTCACATCTGAAAGGATAGTAAAGTCTTACAGGCAAGTTCCAGTGTCAAGTTACATCCAATGACATTCCTGTGAAAATTTGTAACATAATATGTAATGTAAATAATACAGTATCACTGGCCAAATTCTAATAGAAAATAAGAAGAAGAATAAGAAGAAGAAGAAGAAGAAGAAGAAGAATAAGAAGAAGAAGAAGAAGAAGAAGAAGAAGAAGAAGAAGAAAAGAAAGAAAGAAAGAAAGAAAGAAAGGAAGGAAGAAAGAAAGAAAGAAAGAAAGAAAGAAAGTCAACCAATGTCTGACCTCATAGCCTGTTTTCTCTTCAAGGATGATTAACTAGACTAGCCAATAAAGATATCTAGTTAGAGATCACTTTGACTGACCCAAATATCTGCAGAATATAAAGAGAACACTTATGTGAACAGGGTCAGAAATAAATGTCTCATATCAAAGACTAAGTGAACACTGGCTGTGTTCTTGATTTTACCACATAAGGTAAAAGAAAGAGATAATGAGAAGGGAGATTTGAGCAGAAGAGCAGTCAGCAGTGGGGTAGCTTACCCTACAGTTCTGATAGACTGCATTCTTCTGGTCTAATCAATGTTTTCCTCTTTTCCCAAAACATCTTTGTTGTTAATAATCTGATTATGTACTTCTAAAGCTGCTTAGAGTAAAATCTATTCCCCTGATTTATCTATTTCACTGTATCCTATAGTGGTTTCTTGTGTGATTTACAGTGAAACACCTTTAGGTGTTTCAGTATTTGAGGGACTGTTACAGATCCCATAAATCCTACGTATCTGCAACTACTATCTTATCATGGTTAACAAAATCTTTGTTCTATCAAAAGAGAACCAACATTCTCCTTGGATCCTGAATTATTAATTACCATAACTTCCAGATATTTGAACTAAGTTTAAACATGAAACACCTTTTTGACAAAATAACATCTACATTTTGCATGTAAATTGAGTCCCCCAATGATTTATTTTATTTTATTTTTGGAGTTTGAGCCTCTGTGTGACAACATTAAGAGATGTTGGGGTCATAAATGGTGGATCTTAGTCAGGGAGTCATTGAACCAAATGGTACATTAACTATAAAAGGGATCTAATGTACTTCTTGAAGGATCCCAGTTAGTTCTGATGAAAGGTTATTATAAAAGATCAGAAAACCAGATTCCTACCTCATATTTCTTCCCATCATAAGCCCTTTTCCTCTTAAATACTCTTTTCTATGATGCCATCTACAGTGATGTATTTATATCAAGAAGTCATGACCAAAATTAAGCATATAGTTTTGAAGCTCTGGAACTATGAGCTAAATTAACTTATTTTCATTATATAGTGCCACTACTAAAATAACTATTTTATTCTGGTATATTATATTAAATTACAATGCAATAAAAAGGTAAAGTAAAATAATGTATATTCATATATATAATCATATATATACATATCTATATATATTTCTTGCTTATTTGATTAAGTTTTTAATCCTAATAAATTATAATTTCAATACTAAACTTTCCATTAGAAAAATATAAAAAGAGAATTGAATATTAATTGAGTAATATAATCAACTGGTCTTAGATTTGTCATACATAGTTTATCAATGTATTTTGTTTCATCCCACATAGAAGATAGATTACAACTCTGATTTTCTTCGAGTTGGTACCTTGAAGTTGATTATCAAACTTGTTCTCTGATGAGGCCATTTCAAGAGTATGAAAGTCAGTTTTCTACCAGCCTCCTGGAAGGCATGGAAATCTCTAGTTTAGATTTAGCTAGCCAGTATAAAGATCACTAAGAGATTAAAAACCAACACTAAATCATCCTACTTCATCCTTTATTGCATCAGAGTTTGCAAAAGAGCCTATCTTCACTTCCAGGAAAAGCAAGTCATTGCTAAACAGTGTATTAAAGGAATAAAAAAAAAATATCTACTATTAAAACATCACAGTAAAACAGAACAGATGAAAGTCATTTCAATGCTTAAATTTTTAAAGAATAAGAATCAATACAAGAGAAATATTCTTACCATCTGCAGGCAAGCAACCTGAACTGAAAGATATGTCATCGATAGCCATAACTTCCTCCTGTCCATGAGTTGCAAGCATCTGAGCTTGAAAAATGACCTGCACAATAAGGGTAAAAAAAGAAGACAATATAGGAGGTTTCACTGTCTCATGATGTTATAGAAGAAAGCTTACAAATACTATACAAAATGGAAGTACTCAGGTAACTCATGGATTCCAAAAAAAGGGGGGGGGATCAAAGCAAATATTTTCAAGAACAAAACTGTGTAGCCATCATTGGGCTGCAAATATCTGGTGTGGATTAGGGGACTTGTCCAGGAACTCATGAAGATTCTCTTCTACAGTCACTTACGTTTTAAATTCTAACACATGCCATGTATGTCTTCACATATTTACCATTTATCAAGCTTTTGAGCCTAGGTTTCATCTTGACCCCTGGACCTTGGCAATTTGTTTCAATTTCACTTCTAATTCTTCACATTTTACTCACAATCTTGCCTGAGTTGTCTTTGTGTTAGCATCTTTTACATTGTCAGCCGTTAGTTGAGTCAATGTTGAGAAAAATGGCTTAAAATGAGTGAGTTTAATGTTATGATGTATAGATATCCTAAGTCTACATGGCAGAAAATATCCTGCTATGATGAATCTTAGAAATCCAGGAAGAATTCACTCCAGAATATAACTACCTAAGTCAACAGACAATAAGTGCATTGATGGGCATTTTATACCAATCTCACCAAGGAATGCCAATGACATTTGTGGTTTCACTCAGGTGTATGTTAAGCAAGTATAGATTATTCAGCCTTCTTCATTATATAAACACTATCACTTCCAAAGCTCAGCGTTCCTTCTTGGGTTAATTATTAGTATGGATCCACCAAAACAAATCCCTATCCTGAACTGCATTCACATTGACACTATACAACATGATGTGCCAGTATGATTTCTTACAAGAAAAATGTTGCCTGACACTCTATTAAAAATCCAATAAAGTATGTCCAACACCTGTTGAGTAACCTAAAATACAAGCCTAAGAAAATCATATTCCATCACACAAAACAGAAAACTGAAGGATTGCATGGAAACCACAATCATACGAAAGATATAAAAACCATTGTTAGAGATGATTTCTAAGTAAAGAAGAAGTATGCTTCTCACATGCGTACGTAAAATAGTCCTCATAAAAATAACCCATATGAGAGGCTAAAGCAATGCTTCAGTGGTTAAGAGCAATAGTTACTCTTCCAGCGGATCTGGATTTGGTTCCCAGCACCCAGATAGCAGTTCACATACATTTCTGAAACCCCAATTTTAGGGGACACAACTCCTTTTCTGACCTCTGCAAGTATCAGATATGCACGTGGTTCACAGACTTTCATTCAGGTGAAACACTCATACACACAAAATAAAAATAAGTCTAAAAATCAATAAATAACCCACATAATATATTTGTACAAGGAAAACAACTTTTACCCAAAGCAGTAACTGAGATACACATCAGTGGGGGTTAGTAGTTGCCTTACATTCCTGTGGCCCTGGTTACTCCCCTCAACGCCCATTTAGCCTCATGCCATTTAATCCTAGACTTCGGGAGGGAGAAACAGGAAGATTTGAAGTTCAAGATGAACTTTGTTGTATACAGAGTCAGAGGCCGTTCTGAGCTTCATGAGACCCAAAAATCAAAAGAAAGACAAGGACTGGTTGGAGAAGAACAATGGCTACTCTTCCTAAGCACCAGAGTTTGACTCCCAAAACCCTGATGGTACCTCACATCCATCTGTAACTCCAGTCCCAGAGCATCCAACAACCTCTTTTGTTTTCCACAGATATTAGGGAAGCACATGGTATATAGACATGCATTCAGGCACTCACAGATACACATAAATAAATACATAAATAACAAAAGGAACAAATAAATAAAACTTTTAAGAAATAAAACATACTGGGTACATAATTGACATTAAAGATTATTAACTCATCTCATTACAACAGATTTTAAGATATGACAGCTATTCTATGGATTATTCTTGTGAATATGAACTTTAATATTTCTATGCGTCGTTCTTTTAATTGTCTGAGAACTTTCCCAGATGTCTGTGTTTTCTAGCTCCTGCTGAGTTAAGCATCTCCTGACAGTCACCATATTTAAAGTTACAAATAGCAATAAATGTCTGTTCCATTGCCGCCCTCATTTCTGCTCCTTCTTAAAAAATCACCCATCATCAGAGTTTAGCTAGTATCCAGCCTGAGGAAATACATATTTTACTTCACAAATGTTTGCCACTCTCCCAGGCTGTCCTTCCCTGCCTCTGCCGCCTGCCAGGCATTTTCCCTCGAATGAGAAAAGTTACCTCTAATTCATAACACACCGCACTCTCCCTCCAAACTGAAGCTCTCACTTCACTCATTTGCTGACAATGATCAGACTGCAACTCTGCGATGCTCGAAACTCCAAAATGACCTTTAGAATCGCTTTCTCCTCGGGTCTCATGTCTAATCAGCCAGGACCTATTAAGTCTATTTTCCTTCCAGCCTTGTCTCCACTCCCATTTCCTTGTGCCTGATCTATTGAAGCTGCCTTTAAATTGCCTTCCTGCCCTAATCCTCTCCTCATTAGAGTTTGCAACAGATATTATATGTTTATTTGGCTCAGCTAAATCACAGGCAAACTTCGTATAACTGAAGAAAAGTTATTGTGCAAATTGTCTGCCATTTGAGGCCCCAAGCTCAGCCAAGGAAAACCTTAGTCTTAAAAGAGAAACAGTTTCTCTAAGGGAAATTTACTAATGGATCTGAGAGGCTACAAAATACAAAGCCCGTCAGACTTAACTAAATAGACCCACTAAATAGATCTAAGCAAAAGGATTTTTCTCCCTGGGATGTTGGTTATTATCTAGAAAAAAAATCAAAGTAAGTAAAACCCCAGGGTAATGAGAAAGAGCCAATTCCTATGAAGGGCCAAAGTCAGGGACTGTGCTGGCTTGTGGTGGTGCTATTTCCACAAAATATGATATATAATATTCTTGGTTTTATCCAAAGTTTCCTTTCAAACATGTATGTTATTTACATGGTGTTAACGATTTTTTTAAATGAAACAAAATAGCCCCCAAAAAAGGAAAGAAGAAGGTAAATGAAAAAGAAAAGAAAGAAAAGAAAGAGGGCAGCAGATTGTAAGAGAGGCAATGGAGTTAGAAGTTATGACATGGCAGGAAGCAGGAATACCCTACACTGATTCAACAATAAAATGAGACAAGTTTATTTGCCCCCAAACATTTTAGAGAAAATGATCTCTGAGTGGAGACAAGAAGTCCACTCTCAGAACACTTGATTTAAATGTTAGAGGAAGATGTAATATCAAATCAGTAAGAGACCTGACTTACCAGTAAGTACCTGACCAGAAAACATACAGTTACATAACTATGTAGATAAATGACACAGAGATAAATGATAGAAAGGCACATATAATTAAAGCTTCCTTAATTCATACTGTATATTCAACTATTTTCCAATTAGTCTTCTTTCTTTTCCTTGTGTTTTCAGACACTGTCTCCTTTGAAATACTAGGCCCAAACATGAACTTAGATTCTCTTGACTCAGTTGTCCAAGTGCTGGAATTATAAACATATGACAGTGTATCTAGCATTTATTTTCCTTTCTAAAAATTTAAAACAATATTAATAATATTATTATATTATAATTAATATGGATCTGCAGTATTTTAAAATGATAGAAATTCACTAACAATGCAATAGCATTGCAATTTCATCCAGCATGTCATATAAAAGAATATTTACTGATTTTAGAGGTTCTGATTTTTATCGCCTTCCTAAAATAGTTTAGTTAGACACAGTATAGACAATTATTATCATCCAGTGACTAAATGATTGACATCTAAAACCAAACTTCTGTAGACTTTAACATGGCATGGTTACATGATAGGTTTTAAACTCTGTAAAGCTTAAAGCCTCAGTGGAAAAATGGGGGATAAATCATTATTCCCCCTCAGAGTATTCCCTGAGGGGCCAGTTAGATTGTGGCATGAAGTACTAAGCACAATCCCTTCACTTTAGTAAATATTCGATAAATGTTAGTTGCTACCATGCCCCAAATGTTTTCAAAACATCTATGAAATGCTGCCATCATTGTTCATAATGCCAACTCCTTGTTTATGGACCAGTGCATCCTTGGAAATTAAAACACTTCAATTTTATTAAGAAACAAAACTATCATTTTTCAGATAGAAAAAGGGCCCTGGGTAACAACCAGCTTCAGGGGATTTTCCCAGAACTCACATTAACCTGGGATGTAGCTGTCACTGACTGAAATAACCTATCCAGCTATTTTTGAAGAAAGTATGTGTGACTTTAAACTATCAGTCAGCATGGAGGGAAAATTGCAGAGAATAAAATAATTCCTGAGGGCTTCCAAGTTGCTGAAGCAGCAGATATAACGTGAAGGCACTGATTACAAAATTCCTAAAATAGTCTTCTCACAAAAGCTCTTCAGGAACAAGAGAGTGGCTGACGGTGGTCCCTATTATAAGCACAGCACATCTCTGAAGCTCACCACACAGCACTGAATGAACATCTGTTTACTTGCTGACAGGACAAAATTAAAGGTATCTGCTGCCTTAAAGCATGGGTATAGCCTAAGCATCACAGCAGCCTTGTGCTTCAGTCCTCTTAACAAAGCTTTTTAAGTTACAAGCACTATTTTTCCAACAGCAATAAAGTACTTAGGGAAGCCCATTACTATACTGAGAAAACACTGATGCTAAGTGAAGTTCCTGCTGCATTTAAAGAACTCCCATGGATAACCTCAGTGTTCAAGCCATGGCTGAATTACCCTACAGGTAATATAGTCTGGGATGTTAAGTTCTATATTTATCTTATACACACTTTGACTGACAAACTCTATAGTGTTTAGAAATGGCACCTGAAGTAAGCAAGGTCCATTAAGTAGCACTTTTGCCCATCATCCAAATCTATGTCACCCTAATATAAAAACCTCAACCTAAAGATATAGACAATTATACACTAAAAGTGTATTAATTTGGCAAAAATCATTAGAAACTTTCTTAGTACTCACTGTTTTTAAGGTTTAGAAAAACGGGCAATGAGTTAAAAATGCATAAATAAGATCTTGTCAGTCATTAAAATTGACATAATGTGGCAAATCTCATCCAGTTGATGGGGGCCATTCTTAATAAAGTCAATCTTGGATGTACCATGATGCTTAGGTAGACAAGAGGGCTGAAAGCGCATAAGAAATATATTAGAATCATCTCTAAGATTGAATCACGGCTCAGTGGCCATAACAAACACTGGTCTCCAGGGTAACTCACAGCACAGCACACCCAGCTAAAACCACTGTAGCACCAAATATCTGCCCCCCCTCCCCCCATTGATACCAAACATCCCTTAAAATGGTACTTAAAACATTTCATGCATCATCCATAGCACATGTCAAGTATGTTGTGGGGTGGTGGGCTGTGAGAAGCAGCTAGGTGCTTGGTCGAGCACGAGCTTGGAACACCGGAACCTTATTGGATGGCAGGAGTTCAGCTCAGCTCCCAGGCCCTGGTTCTTTTCATTTAGCTTCAGCCCTCCAACAACCATTCCCACAGAGAGGTCTATGGCCAACAGTCACAAGGAAGCCCATGGATTTTTACAGGCTTTAATGTCTTGGCAGATGGTGGATGGATCTGGATGCACCCCCCTCCCCCAAACCCAGAGCAGAACTGAGTTAACTAGGGAGGAAGAGAGGAGGAGGGGCTAGGGAAGAATGCTTAATTGGCTCCACCCTCTGGCCTTCAGCTACCTCATTAGTATGTAAATCTCTCTATGGCCTGAGGCCTGTTGGCCATAGACCTCTCTGTGGGAGGGGTTGTTGGAGGGCTGAAGCTAAATGAAAAGAACCAGGGCCTGGGAGCTGAGCTGAACTCCTGCTGTTCAATAAGGTTCCAGTGTTTCGAACAAGCACCCAGCTGCTTCTCACAAACCACCACCCCACAGTATGCCATGTAAGTAAAATTCAAATGATCAAAGCAATAAACATAAAAACTGTGTCTAATGTAAGATGTCTCCCATATAAACAAACAGGAATGTTTAACTTCAATAGATTGCAAATCCTCAAACTTTAAAACTATGCCCAAACATAGAACTACTAAATATACATAACATTTATCCAGACACTAAATTATTTTTGATATCTTCTATGGATAATCTTTTAGCTTAATAATAACTGAAAATTTCAAGTAGAGTGATTTCATGACATCAACTAAGAAAATATGTCACTCATATAAATTTCATTCAACATTTATGGCAAGCATAAGTACCTATCATTGCTCTGTACTTTTCCTCTTAGTCACTCAAAATTAGCTGAAAATTTGAAAAATTGAAGCTAGTTCATCCCATATAGTTAAAGAAATGGATATATGAAACCAAATAAGATATTTTAATATGAAATTTATTTTTAGATGATTCTTATAGATAAGAAATTAGGGGTAGTTTACATCTCTCAATCTTTATCAGAGAAGCTTCTATTTACAATAGGTTGCCATTAACACAGAAACCCATAAATGGCAAATGTGCAGAGAATAAGGACCTGTGTCATGTTCTACTTTAAATGGGACATCTAATATCACACTCACTTCCCCCAACACTATGGGGTCATCTATGGGAGAATTTTAAGAATTAAAAATAGTAGATATCTTCAGCAAAAATATTTGCTGGTCAGGGCCTTTGCACACATCAACTTAGAGAATCAGTTGCTATATATCCAATATCTATTTACTATCAAACAAGTAAAATGCCAACATGAACAAGGAGGAGCTCATGAAATACTACCCCTACCTGAGAGGCTATTGGTAATGTATGGATTCTAGGGAAAGGAGAGTCACTTTTCCTCAGGGATCCAGCCACTGAGATGCTATCCATATGGTCCTACATACATGAACATACAGGCAGCATTAGTGGTCTCAATGTTCTGTTCTGTTCTGTTTTGTTTTTGAACACATGAAGTTGAAAGAAAAAAATGTGTAGAGGAAGTTGAAGGAATTTCAGGGGAGGAAATAGGAGATAATATTTCACCAAAAAACATTACATGCATATGTGAAATTCTCAAGCAATAAAAAAGCAAAACTAAAAATAAAATAATTGATTGCTACATTAGTCTAACAATAAATCATAAAAGAAAATCTACTTGAGCTAAATCAGTCCATACATGGGCTTAAAAAATAATTTCTTAAAGAATAATATGCTTTAAAATCCTTCTCATCTTTAACTGAAAAATTTTGCTTGGCCATCCCAAATGTAAAAATATGCAATACTTTCTCAAGAAGTCTTATAATAACCATTATATTATAATTTCTGTCATGCATAAGTTTTATTAGGTTGCATGAATAAGCTTGTCTTTTATAGGCTTGCATTGGGTTTAATTCATAAAATTATTTAGAAAAGTAAAGACTGTGTTGAAATGAGCTTAATCATGAGATGAATATGAGAATTATTCTACTCCAACAGCATTTGGAATTAGTATGTAAATTAAAATCTCTTTGCTTATTATTCAAAATTATCCTCTTCTTTCAAATGCATGAGAAAAGTTAAAGAGAAAAATGATTTTGTGGAGGAAGAAGTATAAAGAAAGAGGAGTAAAGTAAAGATGAAAATAAAAGGTTTAAAAAATTGAGGAGATAATTTCACAGGGTTTTATGAGGTTATAGTTAACCTATATATTGCTGTATCTTAAAATATATTCATTTAATTCATTAAAGTCAAAACTTTGCAATGAAAATGACTTTTAGGTGACTAGCTATCCTAATTTGACTAAGACTTGAAAACAAGGAAAATCTTAGTCCCTGGAGATAAATCATTCATGTGACTTTTTAATTTGCCTGATCTGAAATCTGAGTTCTTACAAGTTTTTCTGTAATGACATAGTTGGAAAGAGCAGTGTACCTGAAACTGTTGCGAGCTCTGGACTGTGATGACATTTCTCTCCCACCGACTTTGGAGTACTTCTGTTTTTTGCCATAAATGCTGAATAGGATCTCCACATATGGTTTGAAAGTCTGCTATCAATTTGCTATTCTGGTGACTGGAGAAGTTATAAAAGGTAATCTGTAAAAAAATTAAATAAATAAAAATTGGTACCCAAATTATTGTGTTAAGAGAATTGTCAAGTGTGTCAGAACTTGAAATGTTTTCTGTATTCAAGTACCTGACAAACATGCTGGTCATTAGTTGGAAGGAAAATTCTGCTTCTTAAATTTGAGGAGACGGAATCCACTCTGGAGACCAGTGCAAGGAAATGGGCTGTGATGAACAAAAATTATCAAATTAGACACAAGCTGATCACTGGTACCTTATTGTAAGCACCAAAGGTGATTATGGCTGTGTTTAAAGGATTAAAAATTAAAATTCACATAGGTGAATTGACTAATATTTTACATTTTATAAGGTCAATTTAAAGAGCTAATGATGATTATACACTTTATAACATTATTATGGGCAACAGTCCAAAATATAATGAGATCACATTTGACATAAGAAGTGACAACTACATAAAGAAATTATACAATTCTCAGACTGCCTACTAAAATAAGCACTTCAGCAAGAAATCCAATGAGAACATTATTTTTTGTATCTTTGTCACAAAAGGCTTGGGTGACATGACCCTTGCTTTTTTCTGAAACACAAGGAACAACACAGATCCATGATATTTTCTTGAATGATGTATTGACATAAATATGTATTAACATATATACCACTGTTTGGAAGCTTATAATAAACTACATACTGGGTTTTCTTGAGACTGTCAGAGAGTTCCTGATGTGCTTTACCAAAGCTATCATGGCTGATACTGAAGCCCCTGTTGTCTAATACTCTGTTTTATACATTGTCGCTTATCAAATGAATGAAGCAGAACAGAGTTGACAGTGATTTTAAGAACCCATCTATCCAAGTCACTCAGTGGTATTTTAAAAACAGACTAGAAGTCAAATGTAATTGTCACATCATTGCATCAATAAATAGTAATATTATGAAGACTATCAACCTCATCTTTTCTGGTATTCTGGTAGAGCAATTGGGCATCCATTAGCTTGTTCTTAGAGCAATATACAGATGTTGAAAAAATTACTAATTTATAAGCATAAGCAATTTGGATATAATGTTGGTTTTAAATAAATTACTAGTTCTACAAATGGAAACCAGTGATATTTAAATTATTGCTTGGGAATACTCTTCAGGATACATATCATTCATATATATATCATATGACCAGAAAATGAAAAGAGAGGAAGCACACACACAGACACATAAGTGCAGACATATACTATTAGCACCATCATCATTATCACCACCACCACAACAATAACAACAACAACAAATTGGCAGGAATCCACACACACTGCTCATTGATAACTCTCAACATCAATGGTCCCTCCAGACCTCTGTCGGATCTGCTGTTGTGTGGACCCCGGATTTTGCCTGAGACATTCTGGAGGCTCCACGGATCCCACAGCCAGCTTTAGGTAGGAAGAACCACATACTGCCCTAAGCCCATAGCTGGGTGTTGTGAGCGCTCAGATTCCAGCAGATACCCCCCATCCCTGCCCCTGCGGAGTAGCACTCCCCTGCAACTCCTCTCCTGGATCTGAGGCCTGGAACAGACCTCTCCCTGGTCTGCTGTTGTGTGGACCCCGGATTCTGCCAGAGGCATACTGGAAGGTCCACTCAACCCAGAGCCACAGAGGAACAACTGAACTCAGAGTGTCAGACAACATGTCCTGAGATATTCTAGAGGAGACACTGCACCCAGAACAGCAGACACCTAGCTGGACTGCTACCTTGGAGGCACAAAATCCTGAGGCATCCTAGAGGTACCACTGTAATCAGTACACCTGGAAAAGATCACAGAGATATCTGGACCCATAGGAGATCAGACACAAGTGAGATAACTGGAAAGGCAGGCTTCAGTCAGAGACAGCAAGTACAGGCAGCACTAGAGTTAACCAGATGGCAAAAGGCAAGCGCAGGAATGTAAGCAACAGAAATCAAAGTTACATGAATTCATCAGAATCCAGTTCCCCCATCATAGCAAACCCTGAACACCCATTCACACTAGAAAAGCAGAATTCAGAATTAAAATCACTTCTCATGATGATGATAGAGGACTTTAAGAAAGACAAAAATAACACTCTCAAAGAACTCAAGGAGAAAAATGGTAGACAGATAGAAACCCTTAAAGAGGAAACACAAAAATCCCTTAAGGAATTGAAAGAACATGCATCCAAACAGGAAAAGGAATTAAACAAAACCATGCAGGATCTAAAAATGGAAGTAGAAACAATAAAGAAATCACAAAGGGACAATACACTGGAGATAGAAAACCTAAACAAAAAAAGATCAGGAGTCATAGACACAAGTGTCACCAACAGAATACAAGAGATGGAAGAGAGAATCTAATGCGCAGAAGATACCATGGAAAACATTGACACAACTGTCAAAGAAAATGCAAAATACCAAAAGCTACTAACCCAAAATATACAAGAAATCCAAGACATAATGAGAAGGCCAAACCTAAGGATAATAGGAATAGATGAGGGGGAAGACTCCCAACTTAAAGGACCAGTAAATATCCTCAACAAAATTATAGAGGAAAACTTCCCTAACCTAAAGGAAGAGATGTCCATAAATATACAAGAAGCCTACAGAACTCCAAATAGTTTAGACCAGAAAAGAAATACTTCCCGCCACATAATAGTCAAAACATCAAATGTACAAAACAAAGAAAAAATACTAAAAGCAGTAAGGGAAAAAGGCAAAGTAACATATAAAGGCAGACCTATAAGAATTACACCAGACTTCTCACCAGAGACCATAAAAGCCAGAAGATCCTGGACTGACATCATATAGACCCTATGAGAACACAAATGCCAGCCCAGACTACTATACCCAGCAAAACTGTCAATCATTATTGATGGAGAAACCAAAATATTCCATGACAAATCCAAATTTACACAGTATCTCAACACAAATCCAGCACTTCAAAGGATAATTGGTGGAAAACTCCCAACACAAGGAGGGAAACTACAACCTAGAAAAAGCAGGAAAGTAATCTTCCAAAAACTGTAAAAGAAGGTAGCTGCACAAACATATCTCCACTGACAATAACAAAAATAACAGGAAACAACATTCATTTCTCCTTAATATCTTTTAATATCAATGGACTCAATTCTCCAATAAAAAGACATAGACTATCAGACTGGATACGTAAGCAGAACCCAACATTCTGCTGCATTCAGGAAACGCACCTCTGTGGAAAGGACAGACACTACCTCAGAGTAAAAGGTTGGAAAACAATCTTCCAAGCAAATGGTCCCAAGAAACAAGCTGGAGTAGCAATTCTAATATCAAATAAAATCATTTTTCAACCAGAAGTAATCAAAAAAGATAAAGAAGGACACTTCATATTCATCAAAGGAAAAATGTACCAAGAGGAACTCGAAATTCTGAACATCTATGCTCCAAATGCAAGGGCACCCACATACATAAAAGAAACTTTACTAAAGCTTAAAGCATACATTGCACCCTACACAATAATGGTGGGAGATTTCAGCACCCCACTCTCAGCTATGGACAGGTCATGGAAACAGAAACTAAACTGAGACACAATGAAACTAACAGAAGTTATGAACCAATTGGACTTAACTGACATCTATAGAACATTTCGTCCTAAAACAAAAGACTATACCTTCTTCTCAGCACCTCATGGTACCTTCTCCAAAATAGACCATAAAATTGGTCGCAAAACAGGCCTCAACAGATACAAAAAGATTGAAATAATCCCTAGTACCTTGTCAGACCACCATGGACTAAGACTTGTCTTTGACATGGACAAAAACAACAGAAAGCCCGCATACACTTGGAAACTGAACAATGCTCTACTCAATGATAACTTGGTCAAGGAAGAAATAAAGAAAGAAATTAAAGACTTTTTAGAATTAAATGAAAATGAGGACACATCATATCAAAACTCTTGGGACTCACTGAAAGCAGTACTAAGAGGAAAAATCATAGCTCTAAGTGCCCACAAAAAGAAATTGGAAAGAGCATACATTAACAACTTGACAGCAAACCTGAAAGTGTTAGAACAAAAAGAAGCTAATATACCCAAGAGGAGTAGACGGCAGGAAATAATCAAACTCAGGGCTGAAATCAACCAAGTTGAAACAAAAAGAACTATACAAAATATCAACAAAACCAGGAGCTGGTTCTTTGAGAAAATCAACAAGATAGACAAACCCTTAGCCAGACTAACCAAAGGGCACAGAGACAGCATTCAAATTAATAAAATCAGAACTGAAAAGGGAGACATAACAACAGAAACAGAGGAAATTAAAAAAATCATCAGATCCTACTACAAAGGCCTATACTCAACAAAATTGGAAAATGTGGAGGAAATGGACATTTTTCTAGACAGATACCAGGTACCAAAGTTAAACGAGGAGCAGATAAACCATCTAAACAGTCGCATAACTCCTAAAGAAATAGACACAGTCATTAAAAATCTTCCCACCAAAAAATATCCGGGGCCAGATGGTTTCAGTGCAGAATTCTATCAGACATTCAAGGAAGACCTAATACCAATCCTCTTCAAGCTATTCCATAGAATAGAAACAGAAGGAACACTACCCAATCCATTCTATGAAGCTACCATTACGCTCATACCTAAACCACAGAAAGACCCAACAAAGAAAGAGAACTACAGACCAATCTCTCTTATGAATATTGATGCAAAAATACTCAATAAAATTCTTGCAAACCGAATCCAACAACACATCAAAACAATTATCCATCAAGATCAAGTAGGCTTTATCTCAGGAATGCAGGGATGGTTCAATATTTGGAAATCCATCAATGTAATCCACTACATAAATAAACTCAAAGAAAAAACCACATAGTCATCTCAAGAGATGCTGAGAAAGCATTTGACAAAATTCAACATCCCTTCATGTTAAAAGTCTTAGAAAGATCAGGAATTCAAGACCCATACCTAAACATAGTAAAAGCAATATACAGCAAGCCAGTAGCCAACATCAAACTAAATGGAGAGAAACTTGAAGCAATCCCACTAAGATCAGGGACTAGGCAAGGCTGCCCACTCTCACCTTACCTATTCAATATAGTACTGGAAGTCCTAACTAGAGCAATTAGACAACAAAAGGAAGTCAAAGGGATACAGATAGAAAAGGAAGAAGTCAAAATTTCACTATTTGCAGATGATATGATAGTATACTTAAGTGACCCTAAAACTTCCACCAAAGAACTCCTAACCTGATAAACAACTTCAAAAAAGTGGCTGGATATAAAATCAACTCAAACAAATCAGAAGCCTTCCTCTATTCAAAGGATAAACAGGCTGAGAAAGAAATTAGGGAAATGACACCCTTCACAATAGCCACAAATAAAATAAAATATCTTGGAGTGAATATAACCAAGCAAGTGAAAGAACTGTATGACAAGAACTTCAAGTCTCTGAAGAAAGAAATCAAAGAAGATCTCAGAAGATGGAAAGATCTCCCATGCTCCTGGATTGGCAGGATTAACTTAGTAAAAATGGCCATCCTGCCAGAAGCAATCTACAGATTCAATGCAATACCCATCAAAATTCCAAATCAATTCTTCATAGAGATAGAAAGAACAATTTACAAATTCATTTGGAATAACAAAAAACATAGGATATCGAGAACTATTCTCAATAATAAAAGAACTTCTGGGGAAATCACCATTCTTGACCTCAAACTGTATTACAGAGCAGTAGTGATAAAAACTGCATGGTATTGGTACAGAGACAGACAGGAAGATCAATGGAATAGAGTTGAAGACCCAGAGAGGTTATATGGAGACCATTCCACCTGGGTATTCATTCCATGTGCAGTCACCAAAAATAGACGCTGATAGGGATGTCAGGAAGGGAAAGTTGACAGCAGCCTGATAAGGCTGTCTCCTTAGAGGTCCCCAGAGTCTGACATACCCAGAGGCAGATACTCACAGCTAACCATTAATCTGATCAAAGGTTCCCAATGGAGAAGTTAGAGAGTAAACTGAAGGAGCCTAAAGGGTTGGTGGCCCCATGAGTAGAGCAACAATACCAACCAGCCAGAGCTCCCCAGGGTCTAAACCACCAATCTAGGAGCACATATGGAGAGACACATGACTCCAGCTGTACATGTAGGGGAGGATGGCCTTGTTGGGCATAGGTGGGAGATGAGGTCAATGGTACCTTGAAGGCTGAGCACTGGGGGGGGGGGGGGTAATCTGAGGGTGGGGAGGGGGATTAGGGGGTAGGTGAGTAAACACCCTCATAGAAGCAGGAGGAGGGGGGATGGGATATGGGGTTCCTGGGAGGTGGGGGGAATGTGTAAGGGGATAAAATTTGAAATGTAAATATAATATCCAATAAAAGAGGGGAAAAAAAGCGGTTAGAACCAACATCCTTAATAAAATGTCAGCTCTCTTTAAAAAAAAAAAAATATCTTGATACTAAAATTTGTTTTGAGAATTGTATATTGCAGAATGATTAGCCTTGGTGTATCTACTCAACAAGCAAGCTGGGCATACCTGCTCAAAACTCTGAGGTCCAGGAATTCCATCTGGAGGCAGTGAAGACACAGCAGCAGAGGCTTATCAATTTGCTCTTCCCCCCACTCTTCTTCTAATATCTCAACGATCATATTCAGCTTGAAGAAGCTAATGAAGAGTCAGCGCCCCTATTCTCTGGGCTTGGGGACTAAGGTGGTAAATGTTGGGCTGTCTTTCTAGGGAAAAGTAGTGGTTTTGTGGGAATAGAGAGGATTAGCTAGGGTTTATTGCATAGCCATAACCTATTAGTAGAAATCTGTATAATTAGTATCAAGATGAAGATATAAATACTTAAACGGCACCAATTTACTTTGATTACACATTTTAAGGTTTTCATTGGTACAAGCTTCTTATTGATATAAGACTGAGATGAATATTGTTACCCTCATAAGCATTGTACCAGTATAACACACTTAGGAATACAAGGCTTAGACCCAGTCCTTCTTTAACTTTTTTTAACTGATTTGAGATGGTCAGCCTGTGAGTTAAGGGACTACAGCAAATTAATGAGTTGGAGTTTATTGTTAGGGTGTTTTCTATGTTTTATTTAGAAATAGCTGAGTGGAGTTAACAGGCAACAGTCCAGATTACCTTACATGGATAGTTGGTTTTCAAAACATCAGAAATCCACAGAATTGACATGACAAACATTTCTGTATTAATGTTCATTTTCATTAGAGACCTGTCTGCTCCTCACAGCTTCCTATATTGAATTCTAAGAAGAAATTGAGCATCTTTGGAGTTACTCCAGTTGTGGTGAGACAGCCACTAATCAAGAATTGCCTCTGTCCTTCTACAGACAAATTACTGTCCAGAAAAGGACACACTTGCAGAATAATCGACTGATTATATCTGCCTAGACAGAGTAATCAGCCCTTAATAATTCTGCAGCACTAAGGTCTGTCAGATGATCCTGGGCCAGAAGGCGGAAGAACAGATGCTCCCACGTTATGTAGTAGAGGGAGTGTCCAGGTGTTCAGAGGTCTCTATAAATTGGCTAAGTTTTAGAAGCTATGCTTTGTGCTTCCCACAATTATAGTTAACTCAGTCATTCTGGATTTCTGACGGGGTTGAAAACTTATAGCCTCATAGCCAATCCTGGCTATTTACCTTGAAAGAAAAGATTTGAGTGGATGGTCGTCAGCTGACATTCATCCTAAAGCCAGGTTCAGAGCTAAATGTTTTAGTAGGGATAGATGACAGAGGTGCTGGTTAGTCAACAAAAGGATGGACTGGGTATTAGGACTATCTTGTACCTCACGGGTACAAATTGGCATAATTATGCTCTAATTGTATTTTGAGAGAAAAGTTTCATTTTAACAGGAAGGGTGATATGTAGGAGGAGCTAAGGTGGGAGGAGTACTGAGAGGAAGAGAAGGAGTAAGAAGAGGAGGAGAAGAAGGAGAGCAGAAGCTAGGTGATGAAAGAGAGAAAGAGGGGGGAGACAGGGAGGCAGATGTTCATGTATCTCCACCAGTCAAAGATAGTTGATATATCTAGGTTAGGTAGTGGGTTACACCTCTGATTGAGCAATACCAAACTTATAAAGCCTATGATTAACATTTTTTAAAAAAATGTATACGTGCAAAAAGGAAAATGGGGCATGGGATAGGGGTGTTCTAAGGGGGGAATGGGGAAAGGGAATGGCATCTGAAGTGTAAATAAAATATCTAATAAAAAATCCAAAAAAAGAAAAAAAAAACCCATCAATGTTCCCAATTTCTAAATAAAAACACTCAAACTAATAAAAGGGATGCAAAACCAGAATGTATTCTTCTGCCACATCCAAGAAACACTTTAATCTCAAGGATAGACATTACCTCATGGTAAAGGGTTGGAAAAATATATTCCAAGAAAATGGACATAAGAAGAAAGCTGGCATAGACATAATATCTGACAAAACAGATTTCAAGACAAAACTAATCCGAGGAAATAGAAAGGACATGACATAGTCATCAAATAAAAAAATCCACCAAAATGACATTGAAATTTTTAACATCAATTCATCAAACACCAGGACACTCAAGTTCATAAAACAAACACTACTACACCTTAAATCACATATTGACCCTCACACATTGAGTTGACAGGTTATCCAGACAACAACAAAAATCAGAAACCCTCCAGCTAACTGAAGTGATAAGTCAAGGAGACTGAACATTTTACAAAAATACAAAAGAATATACTTTCATGTTAGCACCAAAAGGAAGTTTTTCCAATATTGATCATATACTTAGACACAAAGTGATTCTCAGCAGATATTTAAAACATTGAAATAATACCATGCATTTTCTCTAGCTACCAAGAATAAATACTACAGGATATCAACAGAAAGCTTACAAACTCATAAAAACTAAACAGCTCATTATTGAATAAAAATGGGTAAAGACAGAAATTAAAAAAGAAATTAAAGATGTTATAGTATTGAATAAAAATAAATACGAAATATACCCAAACTTATGTGGCACAATGAAGACAGATCTGAGACTCCTAAGTTCTAAGCAGGACTGAGTGCCTTCATAAAACAAACAAACACAACAAAATGGAGAGACAGCTCACCTAAAATCTCTAGGACAAAAAGAGAAAACCACACCGAAAAGGTGTAGACAGCAGGAAATAATCAAACTTAGTGCTGAAATAACAAAATAGAAACAAACTACTACAAAAATACACAAAAAAATCAATAAAACAAAGAGTCAGTTCCATGAAGGATGACCCTCTTCACCCTTTCCTCATGTGGACTAGGTCAGTCTTGAGCTCTCTATGGTACCCACTGACTCCACTAAGAAGAAAACAACATAACTTAGTTTTTTGTAAAAGAAACCATGTTCAAACAGAAAAATAAAAATTTTACCTAAAACCAAGAGAGTGAGGAGGAGTAATAAAAAGAATCTAGACTTGATTTTAGGGAGGGTAGTACAGGAAGATGACAAAGATGGTAACTGTGAGGATGTCTTTACATCTACAAATTAACCAAATAAAGGTCTATTGTTTTTCTGAGGGCATGGAAGAGTCAGTTCCTTGACAAAATTAATAGGATTGGCAAGCCCTTAGCCAAATTAACTAAAAGGTAAAGAGAAAATTCAAATTAACAAAATTAGACATGAATGAGGGAACGTAAGAATAGATACCAAGGAAATCCAGAGAACCATAAGGACATACTTTAATAATCTGTACCAAATTAGAATAGCTTTAAAAGAAATAATTTTTCAATATATACTACCTACCAAAATTAAATTCATATCAAATAGGCAATTTATACAGACCAACAACTCCTAGAGAAATAGAAGCAGTCATTAAAAGTCTACTAACCAAATAAAGCACACAACCTGATGATTTTAGTACAGAACTTTACCAGACTTTCAAGGAAGAATTAATGCTCACACTCCTCAAATTCTATTTTATGAAGTAGAGAGGAAAAGAACACATCTCATTTGTTTTATGGGGCCACCATTATCCTGATACCCAAACTACATAAAGATCTAGCCAAAAAAGAATAGATACCAATTTTCCATATGAACACAGATGCAAAAATTTTCAGTAAAACATTTGCAGATGGATTCCAAGAACACATTAAACATATAATTCTCCATTATTAAATAGGTTTCATCTTATAAATGCAGGAATGGATTACCACATATAAATTGATAAACATAATCCACTACATGAACAGGTTGAAAGTCAAAAACAACATGATCTTTTCATTAGATACATAAAAGGTCTTTGCAACATGAAACTGAAAAGGTTCTGAACAGCAAAGGTTCTGGATATATATATATATATATATATATATATATATATATATATATATATATTGCATGTAATTGAGTTGTTAGCCAAGGGTTTTCCATGGGAACTCTCAAACAACTCAGACAGTTGCAAGTACTGTAGGTTGCTCTCCACAAACTGATGGCATGACCCTATCATTAGAACTAAGAGGCAACCTAAAGAAAGCACTGTTTTTGGTAGATTTGGGAACTTCTAATAACAGCTCATTTTGGAGTGAATGTGGAGTAAGTGACACACTCATCTATTGCTGGTGGGACTGCAAACTTGTGCAGCCTCTGTGAACATCAGTGTGGTGATTCCTTAGAAAATCTGGAATGGATCTACCTCAAAATTCATCTATCTCACTCTTTGGTATATACTAAAAGGATGGCACTTGCTCAACCATGTTCATTGCTGCTCTATTCATAATAGCCAAGAATGCAAACAACCTAGATGTCCCTCCAAAGAAGGATGAATAATAATAAAAAAAAGTAATGAATCTACAAAATGAAACATTACCCAGCCATTAAAAGAAATGAAGCCATGGAATTCACACGTAAAGTTATAGAACTTGAAAAAAAAGTCATTCTGAGTATGGTAACCCAAACCCAAAAAGAGAAATACAGTATGTATTTGCTTATACCTGGCTATTAGTTTAAAAACCAATGATAACCAAGCTAGCACAATCTATAGAGCCATAGAGGTTATATAACAAAGCTAGTACAATCTACAGAATCATAGAGGTTATATAATCAAGTTAGTACAATCTATAGAACTATAGAGATTATATAGAGAGTAAAAGACTATGTGGGTAAACGGATCTCCGTAGGAAAAAGAATATGATAACTCTGGGTGGATAGAGTGAGAGGAAGCTGGAACAGAACAATCAAGTGAGGAAAGAATACAGAAAGAGAGAGCTAAAATCAAGGAACATTGAGGGTCATATGAAAACATAATACAGTTGAAGTTTCCTAAAATATATACAGATATAAGACATTCTAAATGAAATGGTCAAATAACAAGAGGCGGATCCTCAACTGGAAATCTTTTGGCACTAGATGATCCTTCCAGTACTGGATATATATTTTGCACCTAATTGAGCTGTTAGCCAAGGCTTTTCCATGGGAACTCTCCAACAACTCAGACAGTTACAAATACTGTAGGTTGCTCTCCACAAACTGATGGTACGACCCTATTCTGAAGATGACACCTGCACTGCTATTTGAGACCTACTACATGGGGAAGTCAAGCTGGTGCCTATGTAGAACCTTTGCTCCTGTGTTCAAGCATCTTTCCTGCAGGAAGGTACCCTGCATGCTACCAAAAGTGAACTATAAATACCAACACAGATACAGACTCTTCAAACTTCAATCTGCCTGCAAGACATGGTACCACAATGGTTACATAAAGCTTGTGGGAGTATCCAACCTATATCTGATTTGACTTAAGGCCTACCCCTCAAGATGGAACCTATATCTAATCCTACTTGGTGACAAGAACTGAAGACTACATAATTGAAGGACCAAGCGTAAAACCAAATACTACTGTTTTACTAAAAGAACACAGCAATAAGATGATTCTTAATGACATCTTGTTATACCCATAAATCAGTGTTACAGCCATAGTTCAGTCACCATCAGAGAAGCTTCTTCCTGCACCAGATGGGAATAAATATAGAGACCCACAGCCAGGCATTATGAAGAGGATGAGAGACCTTGGAACATTCAGCCCTAAATGGAATGTCTCTATCAAATCCCTTCCCTCAGGTCTCAGAGAACTCTGCAGTAAAGGATGTGGAAAAAGCATAAGAGCCAAAAGGAATGGAGGACAGCAAGAAAACAAAATCCTCTAAGTCAAAATGAGCAACTTTCAGAACTCAAAGAAACAAAGGCAGCATGCGCAGGGCCTGCACAGGTCTGCAACTGCTGGGATCCTAGAGCAGAAAGAAGTGGACATGTCTCCAATTCTCACCTAGAAGCTATCTGCAATTAGTAACCACTTGCAAATGAAATTTGGTTTTCTTCAAGAGAGCTTTTTAGTTTGTAGGGAAACAAACTATTTTAGTAGTAGACCACAGGTCCAGCCGTAGATTGTCATTAGAAAGAGAATCCAAGGGCATCATTGGAGTTCCTTCTCTCTTAATATTGTGTTGGGGTTTTTATCTTAAATTATCTTAAATTTTTATCGTAAATTCTTTAAAAGAATTTACAGGTCTTTTGTGTAAACATTATAACTTCCAGTTTTGTGTTTTTACGGGATTTCTGAATGTGCTAAATGACTGTACGTCTGCATCTATCTCTTTATTTGGCCTTTGGTGGGCATCCTTCCCCCATCCCCCAGTGTGTTTATATTGTCATATTCTCAGATGGTAGTTTTTGTTTTATCTCTTTTTATCATTATACCTCAGCCTCCTTTTTCAAGGAGAAACGTTTTTTGGCCGCCCAAAGTGGGCCAGCTTAGGTCCCAACATTTTTTGGCACCTGAACTTGGGACCAGCTTAGGCCTCAACAGGGGTCGATCCAGATGGAAGGAAAGTTGGAGAAGGAACTGAGAGAAGTAGAGGGAGGAGAAACTGTAATTGGGATATATTATATGAGAAAAAAAATCTATTTTCAATAAAAGAAAAAAAATCCATGGCATAAAGATGGGAAATAACTTTCATCTGTCAAGAAAATTGCTTAATTATATTTGCTTTAAATTTTGGATTTATGTATTTTATTTTCCTTGTATGAGTGTTATTTATTTGAGGACTATGACTGTTTTGCTGATATGTATGTATGTGTATATGTGCATGCCTGGCGCCCATGGAGGTCAAGTGGATGTCAGATCCCTTGAAGTCATGGATGGTTGGTTTCTGTGAGTTCTTATGAGAGTTGCTTTGGAAGACTTTGTTTCCTTGGTCTCCTCCATTCCCTTTAACTCTTACACTCTTTCCACAGCCAGAGTTCCCCAAGTCCCGAGGACACAGTTGAGAGAGCTAGGAACAGAACCCTTAACACTTAGAGAACCCCCCTCTCTAAGTCCTGTTTCTGCTCCGTGGCTTATGAAGAGAGTCACTTAAACTTAAACATGGCAATCTTTTTTTTATTGGATATTTTATTTATTTGCATTTCAAATGCTATCCCCTTTCCCAGTTTCCCATGGGGAAACCTCTATCTCATTCCCCTTCCACCTGCCCCCCTTCCACCTGCCCCCCTCACCTGCCCACCCATTCCCACCTCCCCACTCTAAAAATCCCCCACACTGGGGCATTGAGCCTTCACAGGACCAAGGGCCTCTCCTGCCATTGATTTCTGACAAGGCCATCCTCTGTTACATATGCAGCTGCAACCATGGGTCCCTCCATGTGTATTTTTCGGTTAGTGGTTTAGCCTGTGGGAGCTCTGGGGTGTCTGGTTGGTTGATATTGTTCTTCCTATGGGGTTGCAAATCCTTTCAGCTCCTTCTGTCCTTTCTCTAACTCCTCCATTGGAGACCCTGTGCTCAGCCCAATGGTTGGCTGCAAGCATCCACCTCTGTATTTGTCAGGCTATGACAGAGCCTTGTAAACATGGCAATCTTAAAAATTGAAGTTAAGATCTGCATATGGTAGTGACCCTGATATGCTAATTTTCTGGACTCACTGTGGCATCACTCAGTACAATATTTTCCAGTTTCATCCACATTCCTTCAAATTTCATTATTTCATTTGTATAGTACTGAATAAAATTGCATTGTGTATATCTATCACATTTTGATAACTCATTAATCAGATGATGGATGAGGTAAAGAAATCATATCAGGACCTAGAACAAAGTGTATGAAATTGTTAGCCATTTGGATGAAAAATTCAAGTGCATACAGAAGAAGAATTCACAAAATAAGTTGAGACACTGAAAAAAATAAAAAGACCCAAATAAAAGTGCCGGACATATGAGTCCATCAATCAAATAAAATGCACCCTGGAAAATATAATTGATGAATAAGACAAGTAGAAAAATGAGTTTGACAATAATACACACATACTTACAAAACAAAAATAAACCCATAAGCCTGACCAAAGCTTTCCCATGTAGAATACATCTAAAACAAAACCTAAGAACCCACAAAGTGAAGGAAGCTTAAATAAAAGTTAAAGGCATAGACAATGTATTCAATGCACTTATAGCAGATTTCTAAGACCTAGAAGAAAAAAATGCATATTCAAATATAAAAGACATTTAGACTCCACGTAGACGTGACTGTGAAAGAACCTCTCCCTGATAGACTACTATAGTAAAGACAGCAAGGATAGCTGATCAGAACCCAATTAGCCAGGTAAGCATATAAAGATGCATTTCATGCTTGGAAAGTAAATCACCATCAACCAATGTTATTATATTCGATAAAATTATCTCTTAAAATTGATAACCCATAAGTCATCTCCAACTGTTAAACAGTTGCAAATGACAATTTAGTTTATTCCAAGGGAGTCTTTTTAGGGAAACAAATCACTCTTAAGGATAGGCCACATGACAACAGTCTCTATGGCATCTTTGGAGGCTCTTTGTCTCATTATATTGCACAAGAGATTTATTTTTTTAATATTTTTTACCTTATAGGTCATTTACATATATACTGGATTATAGTTTTGTGTTATTATGGGATTCCTGAGTATGTGAATGAGTGGGTCTCTGTGTCTATATCTGTTCTTTGTGCCTTTTCTTGGGTCCTTGGGAGTTTGCCTTGCTCCTGGGCCCCCGGCTGCTCTCACTTAGCTTCAGCCTTCCACAGCCCTTCCCAAGGAAAGGTTTGTGCCACTGGTTATGTAGCACAGGTAGAGGGCAGGCCTACAGGGCACAGAGCCTCAAGACATCTCCATATTCCTGAGATAGCGAAAGGCCAGAGGACATAGCCAGTAAAGCATTCCTTCTCAGACCCTCCTCCTTGCAAAGGTATTTAACATCAAGCCTACCCTGAGAATATGGGGTATAGCTTCATCCATTTTCTGCCATGACAATAAAGATCTTAAGACCATATCTTAAGACTATGGACTACCTCTGCTTTTGGGGGCCTACTGAGGGGAGCCGTGGAGAAAGTCTTCAACTACCAAGCTGCTGTCTAACATCCTGCTGCTGACTTCTCAACTTTCCAGCCACAGAGATGCAGCCAAGACCCAGCCAAGCGAGTCACCCTGACCAAAAGTCTCACTCCCCACAGGTGCTGCTGGAGCTCATCTTTTTCCTCCTTGCACCTTCAGCTGCAGGTCGATCCAGCCCATTTGCCACCCATTTTGGTCCTCCCATGGCCTCTCAGTGGCACCTGAGAGCCCTAGGGCTTGAGACCAGTCAGTCCCGGCTGCCCACTTGGCCCAGGGATCCCCAACCCAAGAACTCCGGCCCGCATGGGTCTCAGACTGTGCTCTCTCTAACCCTGGAGTGGAGCCCTCAGGCTTCTCACAGCCTGTCATCTGCCCAGTGCTTGTGGAATGAACTCAGTCGAATTCCTATGCCTCTGCTTCCCTGAGCTGCGGGCCCAGCCCCTTGGGGCAACAGATATGCAGGACCCACAATTCAGCCCAACAGGACTCACATCCACGTTCACACCACAGCCCAACACAAAAGTAGGTTCCTTGCCCTTTATAGTCAGCAGAATCATGTATCATGGATTTCCATATGGTTTCTGGTGGCAGAATAGGTCACAGGTTTCAGCACTTGCCACAGACCTCAGCATGGTCTTCAGTGGCAGAACAGACTATGGACTTTAACATGACCTTCTGTCATAGCACCGGCCACAGATACCATCATAGCCCTTGACAACAGCACAGGCCAAGGACATTGACATGACCTCAGGTCTGAGCTCAGGCTACTCAATCAGGCCCCTGGCAGCAGCATGTCCCATGGACATGGATGGGATCAAGCAGCAGCACAGACCATGGACATCCTCATAGCCTTGGGCATAACACAGGCCACAGACATCAACTTTCCCCTGTCTACTGTATGACCATGGAGACCTACATGAACCTTGGGCTTCAACACAGCCCAGGACAGTGGACCAAATATCCCAACGTAGCCTCCAGGGGCAGTATGGACCACAGAGGTCTTTCAAAAAGGCATAATCCAGAAACTGTTGTTGTTCAGAACTAGGTAGACCCTACAGTTAGGTATGAACTATGCACAAGCTCCAGGATACTACACACCACCCAGTTGGCCACACTCAGCAAGGGCACACTCAACTCACCCTCTACAATTCAATGCAGCCTTTTCTTACACCTGTCACCTACCAGCACTGTCACATCTCTAGTTCTGCCTCTCTCCACAGGCACTCACCACTGCATTTCTCCATCTTCCAGACTTTTCTTTCAACTTTTGAGAACTATTTAGTTCTATAACTCATATTAGATGGTCCTATAGGCATACTTTTTTGCAACCTACTTTGAATAATGGTTTAACCTCTCCTCTAGCCCCACCACACAGCAGAGGGAGTGGAAGAGAAAAGTTATTAGGATACAGAGGAAGTAGACCTGTTCAGCAATATTTCTTTGAGGGTGAGTTCAGTCTTCTTTGGCAGCACTTCAGTCCCATAGCAAACACCAACCATGACTTAGCAGCTACAGACCAGTCTTCTAGGTAGGCAGACAACAGGCACAAACCTGGTGTCATCTTTAAGATCATTTATAAACAAAAATTTATCATCCCCAAATAAAAATTTAAAATTTTATGGAGAAATAATATTTAAAGAAAATTTTAAAATGAAGGAGTTTTATGACAACTAAGCAAGATCTGAATAAAATATTTTTAAAAACACTGCACTTAGAGGAAAAGACAGCCTTGACTGAAAATCTAAGATATAATACATTTAATAAAAATAATAAATGAATAAAGCAGAGATAGTATTCCATAACAGAAAACAAACCAAACCCCTAAAACTAGTAAGAGAAGCATCTATCATAACCTAACTAATTAAAATGTCTAACAAAACCACAAAATAGCAAACCCTTTCAATAATAATCTTAAATGCAAACATAATTGACTCATAAAAAGCCAATATCTAGTTATAAGTCTAAGAAATATACACAACACTGGTAAAGACACACTAAACACACGGTAAAAATATGAAAGAAAATATAAAACAACCAAGAAAAACTAAGGGAAAAAAGCTGTTTCAATTTTTATACCAGTTATATCAATCTAAAGCTAAATAAGTCAGGAAAGACAAAGAAGGTCACTATGAAGTAATAGGAAAGTTCATCAAGAAAATTTAAAAAAAAAAAAGCATTGGAAATCATGACAAGAAAGTGGAAATTAAATGTGAAAAGTTAGAGAAAGTCATATCGTGTAAAAGAAAAAAAAAAAGGCACAATGATTTGCCACAAAATCAAGCTGCTATTTGGTGTCTAGATGGACTCAATAACATAAGAATCCAGGGTTCAAGTGCAGATTTTATTTTATTTTTGTCTTACCAAGCCAAAAAAAAAAAAAAAAAACTTTACAGATGTTAAAAGTTAATTATAAGCATGAATGGGTAATCAAGGGATTATGAAGCTTTCTTTCCATAAAATCTGAGAAAATAGCAGGTATGCCTCTCTGCCACTGCCAGACCACAGTTTTTGTTGCAGTTGTGATATGTCCTCTTCAGTTAGTAACTTACAGTAGACCAAATGTATTATCTCCCCATTCCTGTGGGCTATAAAATGAGATACAGGGTGACTTTTAGTCTTTGCTTAGATGTTCAAAATACTGAAATTAAGGTATGGGCTGTACTTCTTTCTCATGGCTTTGGAGGTGAGTCTGCCTTCGAATTCAATCAGGTTGTTAGAACAATTCTGCTCTATGAAGTTAGAAGGTGAAGGTCCCTCATCCTTTGCTAGCTACTATGTAGTTCTTCATTTCTGAATGCTATCCTGTGCCTTCTTTTATCCTGTCTTCTATCCATATTTATAGCCATTTATGCATGCTTTTGGACATGTAAGCCTTCTACCTTATCTCACCGATCTTCTCTTTTTTATGGCTCCTATGGTCGCATTTAGCTCACTTCAGTGGTCCAGGGTAATCTTCTAATTTTAAGGTCAACTAATTTGAAACGCTTAGTTACATTTACAAAGTTCTTTCACAGAAGTTCCTATTTCTGATTTAATAACTGGGGCCTAGGAATCTTGTAAAAGTGGGAATCTTTAAAATTATGCTAACCAGAACCAGTAGATGCTATTTGTTTTTCTTGTTTCCTATGTTATGTTACAGGTATTAGCCAAAGTTGACAAAGACAAAACATAGTGTAGATTACTGTTATGTTTCCTTGCTAGGTTGTGGAAAATTCAAGTATTAATGATTATTCTCTGAGAACACAGAAAAATGATACCTGCTGAGTTCTTTCAACCAATTCAACTGACAAAATTTCCTGTCATAATTCACCAAATTTTATTCTAATTCATCACTAGCTGTCACTGAAAAGTAAACCTTTTTATTTTCTATTATATTCATTACAATATACAATTACTGAATTTATATATTTCCACTGGGTACAACCATTTTTCACTTATGGGTCAATTAATTTGAATAAATTTATAAGTAAATAAGCTATTAATTCATAAAGATATAATTTCTACTAAAACAAAATAAATTATACAAAGATATATTTTTATATTTTAATAAAGAATCAGAGCATGTATCATTTTTAGCTCTCAAATTAGGTTATACTTTGTTATTTGACAATTTGATTACTAAGGTTATATGGCGACATTACATTGATGTTGTATCCACTAATTTTGGTATCTAAACTATCATCTCTAATCCCCTCATTGACATATGCATCAATTTGAAATAAAATAAATGGAAAAGTGAAATGATATTCTATTATTTGTTACTTTATAGTTATCAAGTTTGTTGGGAAATTATGAAAACCCTATGTAGTTCATTCTCTTCAACTGAATAAACATATATAATGTGCTGATACATATATCATTAGCTTGCCAATAAGAATTTATGGTAGGAATTTAAGCTTTTCCAAAATTGCTACTTGAGGCAGATGAATTGTTAAGTTCCAAATACTCACACCTTGTAGATACTTTCTATTCCTTACCTACCACCATATCTCCTGCACTCATAATACCTCAAAAGATATGGCATGCATGAGACCTTCAACTGTGAAGGGGTTCCAGTCCAGAAGAGAAAATGAGAGAAAGAAACAGTAGCATTGAGAAAATTAGTAACATTCAAGTGACATAAGACATGATATTCTCAACACGCATACTTATACACACGCATAAACACACATACACACATACATACATCTTTATTATTATTGTATATATGTGGATAAGTGCATGCATGCATGATACATGTGTGGCAGGCATAGAATACTATTCAGTTCCTGCCTTCCATGTTAGGTTTTGAAGATACAATTCAGATTTTCAAGTGTGCATAACAAGTGCTCTTACCCCTTGAGCCACCATCTCACTGGTCCCACTGCCTAAATTCTTAAGTGTTTAGTGCAAGAAAGTCATGCTCAGTCCTTCTGTGTTAGTTAGGTCTATTTTCACAGTACAAAGCAGACTAACTGGGACACAGATAATACAGTTCCAAAATCAGAACCCTTAAACAAAAGCAAGCAGATGCTTAGAACAAATGAGTCATTCAATCAAAATTTCTTTAGGTTAAAAACAATATAGATGCTACCATGCTACCAAACAGTATCTGCTAAGAACACATATCTACAAGCAGCCTTCATCTTTGTCCCATTGTGAGTTTTTCAGTGCACATATGAATCCAGAAGAATAGTTATTCAATGCAATCTTTTCCTTTTGTCTCATGAGCACAAATCTAAAGATTCTTTTTTATGCCAGTAGATTGAAAGTTCACTGGAGAGAAGAACTATGCTCTTTTCGATGGTACCATTGGGCCCTGGGGAAGTATTAACATAATGCAGATGTTCAATAAAGAGCTTTTGGAATAATATGGAAACTAAGAAATCAATATTTATTTTTCCTGATTTCAATATAAACAGCTATTCAAACCATAAAACTGCAAAAGCATGATTTATATAGTGATCATTAGGGATTTCCCATATTCTTCAATGAACTCTACATGATAAATAATCCAACTCACTATCACATGAACCCTGCCTAGTCTTATAACATGGATGTGTGTTTTCATATCCTGGAAGAAAAGCAGCATGAGGCAGACAGAGAAGTGCTGGGGATCACTAAAATAAAAGCCCAGAGATAAACAAAGTAATTATACCAAGGGACAAAGTTCTTACTTAGTCCTGTTGTATCTTGTGATGCCTTATTCAGTTGATATCCCTTGTCAGCCTGCACTTTTCTAAGGAGAAACAGAGAAAAGGTGGATGTGGGGAAATGAGGATGTGGTGGGGGCTAGGGATAAATGTGGAGAAAGGGAAATTTGTGGTTGGGATGTATTATATGAAAGAATTTTTTAAAGAGTATAAAACAATTACAAAGAACCGAAAATCTGAAAGCTCGGACCTTTAGGTGCTCTGAACATAAACAACACAGGAATAATTCTTTTCTTTTTTAAGGAGAAGAAATGCCAAGAAAACACTGAGAGCAAACAAAATTCCTCCAGATGAAAGAATTAGATACAATTTCAGGTAATCTGTGTAGCTAAAGCTCTAATAGAAAGGCTGCTGGCTGAAAGCAGAAGGGGCTCTCAAAAAGCTACTTCAACACTAAGAAAGAATTCTAGGAAAAAGAGCAATAGGGATGCCTCGTGGTCTGTGAAGAACAAGTGGAAGCCAGAAAATAGAGAAGGCTGCTTAGAAAAAAGAAGATTCCTTAAGGGAAGATATGGGTAAAATGAAATTGGAGGAGTAGAATAGTAGAGGTAGAAAGGCTGAAACAATGAGGAGAATGGAAATATCAAAGAGATCACATGGTGGATGGAGAGGTAACCCAAGGGAAGAATCATAAAAAACCACACAAAGTCTACTGTCTCACAACACAATGAAAATATAATGGAAGAGAGTAGATTCATGTGATGTAAATGATCTGTGGGGAATACTAAAGGTTAAAATATTAAGTATGGATAAGAGGTGGGGAATGGAGGAGGAGACAACTTGGGGATTAGTCAAAACTAAGAATGTGTGCAGAAGACTTATGGAAACCCATTAGTTAGAATAAAAATTTCAGCATAAAACTTAAGAAATTAGTTTTTCTGGATGTATCTTGCACAGGTAGACAATGTGGCTCCAAAAAGACATGAGTTATGAAATACAAATTACAGTGCAAAGTGTGAAGTTTTCCCTTAGAAGTTATTGTGCAGGGAGGCCCTAGAAGGATCCAAAATAACAAACACTATTACAACTGCTTACCATAACTGGATAGTCAGACTCCAACATTGAAGATACCACATACTTTAACTATAGGACATAGAGAAATCAATTGCAAACCAACCAGGATACTATCTTACTGCTAAATAGCTTTCATAGTACTCAAGATGCTATGTAGAATTCAGAGTAAAAACATCAATAATTTTACCCAGCACTGGACCCTACATGGTATAATAACAACCTGCAAGCCAAGATGTGTCTACTATTGCAACAGTGGCATGAAGGTTGTTTGGCAAGGAGCCACTATGCTTTCTGATTAGATATGAAGCATGTTCTGTAAGTCCATGTCTGGGCCTTGCCCCTGGAGCAGTTACAGGTGTGGCTGCTGTGTCACATGTGCATTAGTAGGTGGCATAAAGGAGATAGGCTACATCTGTGCTCAGTGTTCTGACCTATAAATACCTGAATGATTAGTAGGCTAACATTCCATAAAAAAGCAAGCCTTCGATGGCCACCAATCTGATGCCAGGCAGGCTCATATAGGCTCCCAGGACTTGAGCATGCCAGAGACTAGAGAAACCCTGCCTGGGACTGAGGGCCCTGGGCAGTCGTGATCCCAAAATAGACAACCCTCACAAGAGGCCACTCTGTCAGGACATGGGAGAAGCAAGCCAACACAACCACAAACTGGCGCCATGGGTCCTGGACAGGGAGCTACCCTGAGATGACCACCAGTCTGGCACCACACAGGCCTTGAGGGAACAGAACATGTTCAATATGCCTCCTGTCCTGTGCCATAATGCAGGAGAGGGGTAGACCACTCCTGAGATGATACCAGACACTCAGAGACCCTAGGCAACACCAAGAGGGGCAAGTAAGTGGTGGAGAAATGGAAGATAAAAAAATTAAAAGGATGTGAGCACAATGAAGAGAGATAGAACTGGAGAATTTAGAATAGTGAGGAACAGCCTGATATGAGTCATCAGTAATGTCACCTGGGACTATGATGGGGTCCTGGCCTGTACTGCCATCAGGGGCCACATCTGGGCCTATGGCTCTGAAGCATCAGGGGTCTGTTACCAGCAAAGCCTAGGCAAACATTCTTGTCTAAGCTGCCACCCAGGAGCATGTGCATATCTGAGGGGTATGTAGACCTAGCCCTAGCCCTCAGCTGGAAATCAGGGGAGAGATGTCTTTGGAAGTATGAGAGTAGAAGAGCTCACCCTGCTCTGAGCCAGCTATAGTATTCAGGAGAGCAGGCCTGCACATTACAAGTGTTTCAGGTAATCCTCACTAGGGATATAAGAGCGGAAGATTTGGGCCTACCACTTGTCTCCTGAACAGTGACATGAACAAGGGAGAAATAACCTCTTTCTCCCTCAACCCTCACCATGTGCCACTTGAGGCAGGCACGAGACTTTGCCCCGAGGTCATGAGAGCAGAAAAAGCTGTCCCTGTCCCTCACCAGCTGCAACAGTCTGGAAAGCAGGCCCTGAACCTCACCAAGGCAGGATAGAGCTTACCCTTGGGATTTGCTAGTGACCTGGCCACAAGGCCATGAGAATGGGAGAGCTGATGAGATGACTATCTCAGATCCTCTCAGACCCAGATTTTGAGTTGGTCCACACTAACATCTACTCCATCAATGAACTGCTGGGGTGCATGATGAGGCTGGTCCTTCAGATTGAAAACTATTGAATCTCCATGACACAGGACAACAACAGGAGCTCCAAGAATGGTCCTACTGAGGAGGTTCCAGTACTGATAGAGTAGCCAGCGGCCTCATACCAGACATACAAGTCATTGCAATCAACATTTTCAAACAAAGAAGTGTGAACAGAAGGGTACAAGGTAGGACACACTGTGACACACTATAGCTTCCACAACAAGATTCTTAGTTTTTTTCTCTGTTCATAGAAAGTTGTAAGGGTGGAGTGAAATATGAGAGGAAGGGAAGAAGAGTGGGATTGGGATACATAATGTGAAATTCACAAAGAACCAATATAAAGTGTTTTTAAACGTTCATGGCTGGGGAGGTCATAGGCTCTATGATAGGACCGGCTGTTGCTAATTTGTTAAATGGTCATGTAGCCAAATAGATTTTTAAATACCCAGGGTATCTTCAATCTTACTCAGAGAAGATTCTTTGGCATCGGGCAACCATCAATGAAGAGACTAATAACTGGCTGAAATGCAATAAGAGATTGCAAGTGCAATAACTATAACATAATTATCGATGACCCCAACCATCAACAAGACTCCAGAAAAGTTACAGAAACAGTGCGAATAATGAAAGGAGACGAAGGATGGGAAGAGCTGTGTGAAGAGTCTTCAGTCAATGACATGGCCATTGTACCCTATAGCACAAACATCCATGTTACCTGGACAAGAGTTACACAAGATCAAGCCAAGCAAAATTTCAGCATAAGTGGAGGAGGTCCCACTCCTTACTGAAGAGGCTATTGGCAGTTTGTAGTGTTCTGGGATAAAGAAGATCTCATACTAAACACATATGAGATGCACAAATAGAACTTAGTGAAATATTACACATACAACAAAGACATGAAATTAAGAAGAGAATGTGTTGTGATACATAGTGAATTGAAAGTGTAATGCAATATATATAATCATAGATCAGTGTATGCAATTGTTAATAAGACAATTCAAATAATAATAAATTCTGATCATTTGGCTAAAATTCAAATTCTAGGCACTTAGACAAAAAAAATTTAAAATGTTATTTAAATTGCTGCCCAGAAGGAACAGGACACTGTAGTAATTTGCATCTGTATAAGTTATTCATCAACTTAAAAAATCACAATATTTTCTGTAAATTATGAGAATACCAAATCTAGAGCCTCTTTACTATTAGTATTTCTAATGCCCAGGAAAGTAATCTATAGAATTCAGGGATATGCAGTAACATAGAACATACTATCAACAGAAAGTAACTAAAAACTCTGTTGTCTAGTTAAGCAAAATGAGACAAAGAAAGACAACATGGGACCAAGTTTAGAATTCAAACATATGTGATTGTAAAACTGTTGGGTAGTTTCATCAATACATTGAAGATGACAATAAAAACATAATCACAAAACTGAAGTTAGATTTATGGAATGCATCCAATTTAGAGACATGAAGTAAACAATATCATCTGGCGATGTTGTGTGTATACTCACTGTGTTTATGACTGAAGCACAGTTAGGAAAAGGGAGCGAGAATGGCATGAGCAGAACTGCCTAAACCATCAATTAACACTCTACAGAACTGCTGAAAAAAGTGAAGTTCCTATTTAAGAAGCACAATTAGTAAGAGTAGGATGAAATTTTAGAATCTCATGTGTAAAATCAAATGGCGTTCCATACATAACAAAAGAAGTTATTTAGGTATGTAAATGTCAACACAAACAGAAGTGAAGACCATGTTCATGGCACTGAAATATTTTTAGAGTATGAAAAATTTGCAATCCATTAAAATACATTTCTATAATTAAGTCAAAATAAAACATTTTCAAAAGAGAAAAACAAAATTTGTCACCAGCAGAAGTACCTTGCATGTGTTACTAAATAAAATTTCTGAACTTAAAAGAAATGTTACCATCAGGGACTTGGAGGGGAATAGAAACACTTTATATAGCAAACATAATAGCAAATATAAGAATCAATTTAATATCATTTAAAACATAAGACTATCTGTTGAAATTATCATATGTCTATTGATTGTGGATGTAATACATCTGCCCTCTCCAAAAATGTATTAATACTAAACTGTTGTTTAATATTCATCCTGTTTCATAATCTATGGATTTATCTCATGTAAGAATTGAACATAGTAACAAGGTATCTAGATCATCCTATAAAGGCACTCCCAAAGAAGAAAACCATAATCTGTGACAGGAATAAAAATATTAGAACTAAAAAAAATTTGTTTTTATTTTGCTGGCCAGAATATTTTAGATTTGGAGTAGATTATGTGTTTTTATAGATTTCTTTTTAAAATTTTATGCATTTCTTTTTATTTTATCTGAGTATGCACCTGTGTATATTGTGTGTGAAAACCAGAATAGGGCATCAGATCCCTTGGGGCCAGAATAATAGGTGATTGTGAGCTGCTGGGTGTGGGTACAAGGATGGCAATTCAGGCCCTCTGGCAAAACAACAAGCACACTTAACTGCAGAGCCATCTCTTGAGGCCCAGGATTTTACCTCTGAAAAGCCTGTATACATAATGCATTAAATACTATCCAAATTCCTTAATCCATTAAACCTCTTTTGAACATTTTTATTTTTGAGATTATACCATAATTATATCAATCCGCTTTTCTTTTCTCCCTTCAATATGCTACTCTTTTAAATTCATGACCATGTTTTCATTAATTGTTGTTACATTCATATATGTATATAGATATACATTTCTAAATATAACTTACAAAGTCTATATAATGGCATTTTATGCATGTTTTCACGGGTGATCATTTGGTGTTAGGTGGTTGATGGATGTACTCTTCCTTGGAAAAGACCATTTCTCCCACTAGCTGCATTCCTAAGTTACATGTAGTTCTTTGTGTAGGTTAGAAGCCTTGTGGGTTTTTCTTGTCCACATTAGAATGTCTATTGTTTTTGTACTTGTTCAGATTATGCATAGACACTCATATTGGTGATACTTTATAGGTATAGGTTCTGACATTTCTAGAAGATGCAAACTACTTGATCCTTTGGCTTTTACCAAAAGAAAATGAATGTGCTTATTCTTTTTGAAGTGATACTATCATTTCAAAGATGTATTTGAACTTCTGATAGTAATACTACTTTATTCAAACGTAATGCAGTATGCTTTTAAAACTGAATACTACACTTCCATCTCTGCACCTGAACCTTATTAGATTTCAAACACTGGCTAGAATGATATTTTAATGCTCTAATAGATTTCCAAGCTCATTTCTAAAATCTCAAGACATTGAATGCATGATGAAAATCTTATTTTGAAGCACCAGCAAATTATTTCAAGAGTAAGTTAATCAAAAATGTCATTAATATGTGAGCCAAGGATTGTGAAATGGAGTCAAGATTCTAAAACTATTTTTAATAAATATTTTCAAGGAGTTAATATCTAAAGTCAGAATAGTACTTTTCTTAAAATCACTATTATGGATTATTCACAACTTAATCTTAATTGTATTTATAAATGATTCACAACTTCCATTAGGATCTTCAGTCCATTATGCCAGGGGATAACTAGCCTCTTTTGCCTGGGTTACTTTTAGTATCATCATCTCATTTTAAAATGCAAAGCCCTGAGCCTGTACAGCCAGGTGATGGAAAGTATCAAGATTATCTCTACTCTGATTCCAAAGAGTGATTTTAATTTATTTATTTACTTTATAGCCCAATCATAGCTTCCCCTTCCTCCTCTGTTTCAACCCTCACTTCTCATCTAATATACCACCATCCTCCTGTCTTCCGTTTCTTCTCAGAAAGAGCTCTGAAAAAAGGAAGCTTCCCACGGATAGGAACGTGCCTTGGCATACCAAGTTCCCGTGGAACTCTGCTCATCTCCTATTGTAATAGATAATACAGCCTAGTGAGGGAAAAGGGAAAAAAGACTGGAGAGTCAAATACAACTCCTACTCCTGCTGATTTAGACCAACTCATATGATGTATTTAAAGGCATCATTTGGAGGTAAACTGTCCAATTTTATCTCTTCCATTAGACTATAAAAACACTGGGCTGGGGTTGGGGGAGAACACAAAAAGGATTATTGGTATTTTTAAAAGAGATGGAAAGCAACAGGTTTAGAGTGTCTCAGGTTACCTAGCTCAAGATACAGAGTGGGATAGTATCAGAGTAAATAATATACTCTTTAGAGAAAGATGAGCCACTATGTGTGTGAATAAAGCTGGGAGAAACAAACACACACATGAAAGAGTCCCTGAGAACATTGAAGAGTAAGGAGAAAACAGCAAATAAATAATTTATAAGACACTGCAATAAATAAAATCTCAGCAGCCAAGTCAGTCAGTATCAACATCTGACATGACACAACTCCTAATAACCTCACTGTGTTGTAGGAGTAGTTGGTCCTATTTGTGAAACTGGTTCTTTGTTCCAATAAAGTTAGTTTGTCCCTAACAATTATTAACAATTCTAAACAAAAGTATATTTGCTTCATAGTGAAAATATATGAATCATATCTTGCTTATCACATTAACATCATTTAGAAATAGGAACATCAGCTGTTTTTGAGTACTAGTCTATAATAAACTTTAATAAAAATATATCACTTAGCTCTTAGATCCATCCTACTCTTAAATTAATTCTGTGAGTGTAGTATCCTCATTTCTGCTCTTGAAGTTCAGAGAACTAGGATACAAAAATAAGATGCTCATTATAATCCACAAGTCTGATATTTATGTTTATGTAAACCTTAAGTATCTGCTTGGTTTAAATGATCTCTATGGTAATATCCATGCCTGGATATTTTATTGTATTTATTAAGGAAAGTATCATCTATTTCTTTTTAAAGAAAAGTTATATTAACTCAAGCCAATGTGTTAACATTTTTCATGTTGTATGGAAACAAACTAATTGAAGGCATGTATGGAGTTGAATTTTGCCAATTCTAAAGTAAGGTAATCCCTTAATTACTTAATGTAAATTAAACACACAATGTTGAATAAATGAAGTTCTTTAAGTAACGAATAAAGAACTAAATGGAAGTCCTACCCCCAGTGATACCCAAAACGCTAAGAAGCAGTTCATGGATCTTTCTAGTAATTCTGATTAGAAATGAAATTTGTCCCACCAAAAGTAAAGACATTCAACTATCTAATCTGTGTGGTGTTGACATGTTCAGATTCATAATCTCCCTAAAGAGTCCAAAGAGTTTTCATCTTCTGAAATGTTAGCAAAATAGACATGTTGGGGTGCCAGGAATTCAGGCAGGAAAAAATCTTGTGCTACATTTAGAATCAGAAGTATTTTAAGGGACAAAATAACGCATACGTTTCATGTATCAAATATCAATAAAGATGTTCTGTCTCTAATCAATTACATGGGACAAAATAAGGGTTAAACCAATATAAAAATAAAGCTTAACAGGAAACTAATATGTTCAAGAATTTAAATTAATCTGTTTATTATGAAAATGAGTATGACAAAGAAGTAATTTCAGAAAGGAATCTAAATTTTAGGCTAGAACAAGGAAGTAGACTTCAGACATGAAAATGACTTTGGGCTAGGACAGGGAAGTAGGCTCAGATATTTTGGTCATCTTGATAAGCCCTTAGAAACAGTGATCAGAGGAGTTGTCACGGAATTTTGTTTATTGCCTTGCTTGCTCTTTGACTATTTGTGTTTATTGTCTTGCTTGTCCCTTGACTATTTGCATCTATTGTATTGCTAGACCCTCAACCTAGAACTGCCCTTAATACTTACATGTAATTAAAATAGTATAAAAGCAAAAGGGAGGCAGAGGGATGGGATAGGGGTGTTCTAGAGAGGAAAATGGGGAAAGGGGATGACAGCTGAAATGTAAATAAATAAAATATCCAATAATAAAATGAAAATGAGTATGAGTGTTCCAGAAAAAAATGAAAAGTTTAACTGCTATATTTATGTAGGTATACTATAATAGTCAGGGATATAGTCAAAGGAAGAGAATCGAGATCACTGTAGATTTCTAAATATCTGCCTGCTGAGGCATGATCAACCATAGGTCGGCTATAAAGTGGGCATGAGGATGCAGAAATAGGGGAATTAATTTTAAAATGTGGTATATATGCACAGTAGGCTTTTATTTGGCCATAAAATAGAAAATCATCTCATGTTCAGGATCATGGGTAGAAATGTTCAGTGAAATAAACATGAATTACTTGACATAGTGATGGTGTAGACTATGAAATTCATTATGAAATTTATTGCATAACTGAAAAAAAAAAGTTCAAAGCATTTACCAGAAATGTTGCCATTGTGATCCCAAAATGGAGGTGAAGCACTAATCATCCCGTTTCTTCTTGTCCAACCAGGTAGTAGGGTCTGGTCTTCTATCATGCTACAGAGCCCATCCTCAAAGTTGCATCTCCCATAATTCCAGCCTAAGGAACAATAGAGGAAAATTACCTTTCACATCTTCCTTTCTCCTTGAGTTAAAGAATATAGCAGATTCAGAATAAGAAAGGCTAACAGAAAAGGACTATGTTTCCCTGCTCTAACTCTACTAATGCAAACCTTTTTGCACACAGCATTCTAATAAATGACCAATGCACAAAACTCTGTACTCTCAAAGGGAAAAAATATCTCACTGAGTCAGGAGATTTAGGATATTCTGTGAATTTGAGTCCCCATTAAGTGAGTGACTTGACCAAACCCTTCAACCACAGGAAGTTTTGCCTTCACTCACAAGGTTAGAAAGAATAACAACCATCCTGCACATCTTGTAAGCAGGACACATTTTGAGTGAAAGTTTTATGGGTGGGTTGCTGTCCTTATCTCTCCACTGGGAGTCCTGCCTGGTACAAGAAATGACCATTTTAGGATCCATATCCCACACTACTAGGAGTTTCAGCTAGAGTTGTCTCAAGTCTCTGACATGTCCTAGAGATTGCCCTCACTTGCTGTTCTCCCATCTCTTTCCCCTCCTCTCCCTATATATGTTTTACACTCTCCCATCTCCTCCCATCCCCTCTTCCACCAGTTCTTTCCTTCCATAGACCTCTAGTTATTATTTTGTTTATCATTCTAAGAATGATTCAACCATCCTCCTCCCTTGTGTCCTCCTTGTAATTTGGCTGTTTTGTGCAGAGGGGTCAGGGAGGTTAGCAACAGGTGACAAGCAAAGAGGGTCTTCCTCTTTTCAAAAGAGAAGAGAAAAGTGGAATGGGAAGAAACTTGCATGAGGGGGTACTGGGAGAAGAGAAAGGGCTGCTATTGGGTTATAAAGTGAATAAATAAATAAATAAATCTATAAAATAGTAAAAAATTTATCAACAGACCACATTGTCTCCCTCAAACAACTACTGTGAGGATCTAGTGCCATTATATACACAATGATATTTTACAACCTTGGGGGTCCCATAAAACATAAGGGTTAATATGACATTTACATCTTTATCTGAATATCAATTTGTGTGGACCTGGTGACAGAAGAATTTCAGGTTTCAAAAGATCAATCATAAAAATCTCCATGACTGAAAATCAACCATGTATGGGATGTATCTTTGGAACTAAGGATATAGCTTCTTGGTTGAATCCCAGCATTGGGGTAAACATTTATGCTTTAATCATGGCAGAGGCATTTTTGGACCCCTTTCTATTCATATACATCTGAATGAAGAAAGTGTGTGTGTGTGTGTGTGTGTGTGTGTGTGTGTCCTAAAAAATACATAAGCCACTATTCTTTATTTTACTATGTAATGTCAGGAAATATCATATCCTAAGAGTTAAAGTTCTTAAATCCAAATAGCTCCTTTCCAGGTTGTAAGCTTCACAGTAATGCCCATCTTTAAACCTTCAAACAGCTTCAACTGGGTTACAGGCCTTTACAACACCAGAGACTGCTCTTTGCTGAGCACCATTCCCCCTTAGTTGCACTAGCCACAGAGGAAGTGCATGTGCATGCAGGTTTTCAGATAATGCCTAACAACTCTGTAACAAAATAACACAACTTTTACCTAATCACTTTCAGATGAAAATATGATTTAGTTATAGTCATGTATGTGGTGCATTCTCTTGATATCTTTCATGAGAATGAGAATGTGATGTTGAAGCATCTCTTGTCCCAGTGCTATGTTTTATTACCTTTGCTCCTAGCTGCCTTATTTTGGAAAACTTGGCTAAAGAGCAGTGTTCTGTTCCACTAGAAGGAATCTTCAGTACTTTACATTAATCATTCCTTGCACAGTTTATATCCTCAGCAGCTTCAAGAAACTGGCAATTTTTTTCCATCTTTAAAAAGAGGAATCTGAGGTGATATCTTCTAGATATTAAGAGACTTTGATAAATTAGAACAGCTATTAAGTGATAGGTCAAGATTAGAAAGCTGTCTTGTTACTTTCAGTTCCTAAACCTCTACTCTACGGTCTAATTAGTGTACTTCCCATCCCATTTTTATTAAAGTGACAGAATAAAAGATCACTAATTCTAGCCAACCTAAAGGAACCACCCTTTTATAGACAATTGACACTATTCTATCCAAAAGGAAAATAAATGTATTACTCTATGAGTTGTGCAAAGTTAAAGAAATGAGTTTATAAGGCCTTTGAAATATTTAGGTTATCTGGTTGTACAAACACTGAATTAAATTATACTGTCAGTTATATAAAGGCACAGGGGAGAACTGAGAGCTAATTGAAGTAGTCACATTATATGTGAACGGCAGACTATAATATATTCATTTATGAAACTATATGCTAGGATATTCACAGAACTATGAAATCACCTAACAGTACGTTTCTCACAACATATCCTTGTCATTAAGCAGCACAAAAGTGTGTGCTATCTAATCGACTCTGCGTGAATTTGCATAAATCTCTATCCATTTTTCAAATTTTATTTTGGTTTCCAACAATTTTTACAATGATCCATAATTAAAAACTTCTTTAATCTCCATATTTCAGCACTCATGTGTATAAATGTGCACACATTCTCACAGAGGTGACAAACATTGGCTTAATACCAAATTACCTTCAATACAATTGCTGAGTTGATGTTCTATTTGCAAAGTTCTTTGTTCTTTTCCGTATGTAGGTAATGATGATTTCTTGGAGTGTTAAAACTTGAGAAAAATAGCTAAATAAAACATCTTTTCCCTCTGAATAGTCTCAACGGGGGTTCTTTTTGTTATAAAATGAATCTAATCAGCACGTATTTTCAACTAATTTTGTTTGAAAAAGCAATCATGAGCTACTGGATTATTCAAAGGCATCCACATTTTTCAGAAGTATTCATTTTCCCACCAGTATAGAATTGCACATTTTAAACCATTTTTGTAAATTTCATAAAATTGTGGCTGTTTTGTTTTCTAATTCAATATGTGACTTGGCATTCAAGTCTGAAACTATTTGCTATAATAAAAGCTGCCACTACGAAGCCTGCTGCTAATACAGCTACCATTACATTGTGTGGATTTAATCACATTTGGACAATGTAATGAACAATGAAGCACGTGGGCATTTTGTTGAATTCTTGTATTTTCTTTTCAACTTATGAAATGCATCATTTTACATTTACTTTTATGACCCAGAAGGCCAGAGTTAAACTAGTAAAAGAGGGAAAATTCTTCTATATGCGAAAGGGTTCTCAAAAACCCTAATTATCTTGTGAACCAACATCTATGATACCATATCTGACCACTAATTTCTGAAGATCTCTCATAGAGTGAATCTTTTACAACATAATAAAATTATATTCAATTATCAAAGTTGGCTTCAGTCCTATTTCTGAGAAAATGGGAAGCAATAAGTTTTTAATTGTGATAAACGTGGGGGGGGTCAGAAAACTCATAATTCTATTTGAAATCAGGAAAGAACAGATCTGTGTAAATCATTAAAATATAATGTCGTTGGTTTGGGCACAATGTAAGAAAGATCAAGATAAGAGAGAAACATCAGAGGCAAATCACACCTCACAGTTTTCCTAGGCTCCAGTCAGCAAAGCTCAGTTTTCTCTTCCTAAAAGTCTAAGAAACACAAACATAATCTTCAATGAGTTTGTATTGTAGAAAATATGATTACATAAAATTTATCATTTTAAGCATATGAGCCTGTGGTGTTTATTTTTTACCTTGTTATTGAACTAACTTTGCCATGCATTATAGAACACTTCCTATATCACCACACTGAGATTTTAGACTAGTCAAACTACCAGTCTCCAACCCCATTTCTTACCACCCCAAGTTCCCAGAAGTTCTCAGTCTACTTTCTGTTTCTATGATTTTGACTACTCGGGATGTGTAAAATCATATCAACTGTCCAGTGGTACTGAGTAGCTTTCAATTTTTGGCTACAGTGAATAATACTACCATGAACTTAAAACAAATATGTGTTCAATTTCTCATTATTGTTTCTCTTGAGTATATACCCAGAAGTGAAATTCTTGAAGCATGTGGCAATTCTACTTCTATATTTTTCAGAAATTTCCATCTATTTTCAATGTGTCTGTAAGAGTTTGCATCTCTATAGCCAAAGAATATGTTCTAGTTTCTCCAAATTATCACCAGTATTTATTTTCTAGAATATTTTGCTTGTTGTTTTTACAGCATCTGCCTCAATAAATGTGAGCAAAAATTTCCATCTCAGTGTGGTTTTGAAGTGCACTTCTTTAGTCATCAGTGAATGTGAGGTCGATTTTATTTGCTTGTTGGACATTTGTATACCTTCTGTGGAGAAACATCTATTCAAGTTCACTATTTTTTTTCTATGAAGTTGACAGGTTGTTTTGGCTTGATTTTGATGTTTGATTTTTTTTTTTTTTTTTTTTTTTTTTTTTTTGCTGTTGAGTTGGAGTTCCATTTATATCCTTGATACCAATCCTTCATCAGATATATGATTTTTAAATTTTTCTCCTACTCAATAAATTGCCTTCTCTCAACCTTCTGGCAGTATCTTTTGACAATTAAATGTCTTTTATTTTATCAAAGTTCAATGTATCCTTTTTGAATGTCCCTTTCACTTTTTCATGTCACACTAAAGATATACCAGTCAGCAATAAAGAAGCCTTATCTCTGTTTTCTTTCAAGACTGATAAACAAAGCCTTTCTTTAGCGCTTCACTCAGTATGTTTTGAGTTAGCTTTCTGCTTTCACTCATCCAAGCAGTTAGTAATCCAGTAGTTGTTGAATCTCCCTAATAGTAATTGACTCTAAGAAGCACTCTTCAAAAAATAGAATAACCCATATTTTTTGCCTGATACAGAAAATATTTTGAGTTTTACAATTTATTTCAAATATTATAGAAGCTGTTTACAGGATGGATATTGTGTAGGTATAGTGAATTATTTTAGTAGCTTAAAATACTCCCACAGGTCTATTGGTCCCACCAAATTTGCTATTTTTAATTATATGGTTTCTTTTGTTGAGATTATGCTATTCCCACTGAAGAAAAGAAACTACAATTCTGAGTAGGTTGATTTTCTCTCTGGGAAAAACATTTTATGATACTGCCAGTGTTCAAGTGTAGTTCAAGAATAGTTTTTGTTTCAGTGTTCTCAGAGGCTAGAAGCACAACCAATTTTGGACAAATCATACTCAGATATGAAATGCTAATCCACATTTCATATGATTCATCCTTGTCTTTCATATTTCTACTGCCTGTTATGAACAAAACAACTCACAACTACGAAGCAATTCTAACTATCAAAATATATTTAAGAGACTGATGTGTAGTCTACAAATTGATGGATCAACACCTAGTCGTTCAACAGTAGCTCAGAAGGGAAAGTCCTTAAGAGTGCTACTTGGCAAAAGGAGAATTCTGTAAAGGTTGTTTTCAAAATAACAGATGGGATCTCATAGACACATTTACCAAAAAAAAAAGAAAATAATTCATTCCAAGTTTAAGTGCACTCTAAGGTTCATTTTTGGAATCAAGATTCAATTCAACTCTTACAAGAAAAAAAAATTGAAATAAAGAGATGAACTAGCACAGAAATAATAAAAGTTTGTGTTGAAATATTTATTTAGCTACAATAAAGGACACAAATTAAATAGATATTCGTATATTTTGGGTTTTTTTTTTAGTGTTTTCATCTTTCTTTTTTTATTGGATATTATATTTACATTTCAGATTTTATCCCCTTACCTCCTTACCCCCACCACCCAGGAACCTCCTATTCCATCCCCCCTCCTCATGCTTCTATGAGGATGTACCCACTCCCACTTCCCCACACTCGAATTCTCCCCCCCACACTCGGTGTTCAGCCTTCATGGGACCAAAAGTCTGTGGTGGTTTGAATGAGACTGACCCCTACAGCTCATATATTTGAAGGCTTGATTCTATTGGTCAGAACTGTTTTGAAAAGGATTTTGTGAGAGGAGGTGAACCACTGAGGATTCAAAAGTCAAGGCCAATCCCAGTCTCTGCTCCTTCCTCTCCTCCTGCCCCTGCCTCCAACTTGCACCTAGGATGAGAGATCTTAGCTCCTGCTCCAGCACCATGCTTTTATGCCTGTAAATATGCTCTCAACTAATGTTCATTGAATCACTCTATGGAACTGTTAGCAAGCCACCAGTTAAATGTTTTCTTTTGTAAATTGCTCTGCTTTTAGATTGAGTCTTTTCATAGCAAGTATGGTTGATGTCTTTTCACATAAAATAGAAACTAAGACAAAAATTTGGTGCTGCTAGCACAGTATTGTTGTGATAGGCCTGAACATGCTATTTTATAGAGTGTAATACTTTTGTGTTTTGCTCTACAAGATTAGTTGAACACTTTAGATGGAACTTAACAGGAAGTCTTAGAAGATTGGAAGATAGTAGTGCTAAGACCAATGTGGACTATGGGGGCACAGCACACCTCAAGAGGTTTCAGAGGAGAGCGGTATTACAACTGCAGTAGGGACCACTCTTATATTTTGGAACAGAGTATGCCTGAATTCTTTCTTTCTTTAAAAAAATCATAAATGGTTTTGGACTAATATCATTGGCAGAGAATATTTCAAGACATCCTAATAATGATAGTGTCACATAGTTATTGGTTATTAGACTCAAATCCAATGCTCAAGAAAATGAGTTTAAAGAAAAGCCCAGTGTTTAGTGCAATAACCGGTGTGCTGTTGCCAGGGCAAGACCCCACCTAGTTAATCCTGCAACCTATAAAAGGAGAATGCCCAAGGGATTTTCTTCAACTGAAAGTAAACTTCAAAGGAAAGTTGTGCAAATTTAATTCAATAAAGAATTCACGTTCTGGCACAAACAAGCAGAACTGAACACATATTGCTGACTTATAGTTATGAAAGATACAAGAGTAGAAGGGTTGTTTAATCTTCCTCTATGGTTAAAGAAAGCCACTGAGACCAGGGGTGTGACCTAGGAGTCCAGGCATGAAGGACTGGAGGGGTCATGGCATGAATTTGTGAAGGTGAATCCTGGATTTTGTTGGAGACTTCAAGATGTTGGCGATTCCAAAGCCATGGGATATCTGCTGAGGAGAACGGCAAAGAGGCAGAGGAACTAAGCCAAGAGAGAAGAGGGCCAACAAAGCTTAATCAACATTGAAGAAAATGTAAAGTCCAAAGATCCATTTAAGTTCTGTGAGTTTGCTCGGAAGAGTTTTGGTGCAGGATTGGTTTAAATATTTTCTCACTATGCCTCCCTTCCTCCCGCATGAAATTGTAGTACATATTCTATACCATTGCATGTTGGAAGTATGTAGCTTACATTTTTATTTTACATGGGGTTAGAAATTAAGAGATTGCTTTGAGTCTCAGCAGAGACTTGGAGTTTGGACTTTTAAATAGTCTTGAGACTGTGGAAAACAATGGAGATTTTTGATACTGGGTTAAATACATCTTGTTACCAAGTATATGGGAGCCACAGAGTAGAATGTGATGGTTTGGATGAGAATGGCCCTCACAAGCTCATATATTGAATGCAACATCTTTAATGTGTGGAATTTTTAGAAGGATTATGAGGTGTGGCCTACTGGGGATGGGCTTTGAGGCTTTAAAGTCCTATAGCAGGCAGGTCTCTCTCTCTCTCTCTCTCTCTCTCTCTCTCTCTCTCTCTCTCTCTCTCTCTCTCTCTCTCTCTCGCTCTCTCTCTCTGCCTGTACATTGCAGCTGAGATGAGCTGAGATGTAAGCTCTTAGCCACTACTCTAACACCATGCTTGCCTGCCTGCCACTATACTCCTACCATAATCATCATAAAGTCACCCTCTGGAATTCTAAGCAATCCCTCAATTCAATGCTTGCTTGCATAAGCTGTCTGGGTCATATGTGTCTATACAGCAATAAAACATTAACTAAGACAAACTGATTGCACTATCCACTTATAATTCTTAGATGTCTATAAATTTTTAGAATCTACTTACATCAGTTTTTCATCTTCACTTCTAATTTACCTTAATAAAAGCATCCTACATTTCAAGCAATTTATATGTAACAACTCTGAAATTATTTGGGAGAAAAATAAGGCACATATAAAGAAAAATTGACTTGAATTTTATATAAAACTATTGGTTAAGACAAATTTGTGCACATGTTCTAACAGCTATAACTACTGGGTAATTTTGTATAGAAAATTTGCTATGTTTTATAATATCCTCTGACATTTACTGATATATGAAATTTAAGTAGCATTCTAATATACAGAGCTATTCCTGTTTAAACATAATATGAGTCAGAATTCTAGTTTAAGTTTCAGGTTGTCATTAAGTGTCTATATACCCAGCTTTCTGAACTTAGATTCTACTTCCTTCACATTAATAATAGGAGCCTAGTGACTAATGATGTCATTCCTCTGAGATACTAGCTTTAAACGTATTACCACTCCTAAAATCCAAAGGATACTGAGATATATTGATTCTGACAGGCACTGATTTTGTGCACTGTAACAAATAAAAAAGATAGTTAACTTTTTAAAGGAATTGCTGATTTGGTTTCATGAAATTATTTTTTAAAGTTTGAATAATATATAGTTAAATACTAAGTGAACTTTTGGTGTTTTCTATGGATATTTTTAAATAATTTTAAAGAAGTTCTATGAATCTACAAACTATAACACTCTACCATGCAGTGCTGGCACACACCTTTAATCAGGAGGCATAGGTAAGCAGATCACTGTCAGTTTGAGGCCAATCTGGTCTACAAAGTGAGTTCCAGGACAGCTACTGCTATTACACAGAGACACTTTGTCTCATAAAAAAAAAAAAAATCCAGTAATAAGGATTAGTTGACTATTTTGAATACCATAAGAGTGGTTTTGTTTTGTTTTTTGCTTACCTAGAATATAGACCTAAATTTCAACTTTCAAAATTAAGAAAATTACTCTTTTTGTGGCATTCAGTGAAGCCAAATAAAAAATATTTTCATTAGGTGGTTCTGCCAAATTACTCCATTGCATGTTCCAATGTGCTCCATGGTCATACCTGTGATGGCTGGAGTAATTACAGGCTTATTTCACTGTCACAAACTCACACAAAGAGAAAGAGAGAGACAGAGAAAGAGAATGACAAAGACAGAGACAGAGACAGAGACAGAGAGACAGAGAGCCTTTCAGAGCCAGAGAAATGTCTCTGTGGTTAAAAACACTCACTGTTCCTGTAGAGCATGCAAGTTTAGTTGCCAGCACCCAGGTGGTAGATTAATACCATCTGCAAGTCCAGTTCTGGGGGCTCTGGTGTTCTCCTTGGGTTTCTTCTGGCACCAAGCATTCATGTGGTACACGCACATATATATATGCATACTGGCAAAACATTTATACACATAACTGAAGAATAAACAACTTTTAAAATAATGTCTTTTCTCATCAAATGACCTTCCAGGCCCTCAGACCTATCATTTAGATCTACTAAGTCCTCTATCCATAAAGTTTCTTTATCCTATTATGCACATGATCAGACTTGTGTTTATATACTGAAGTTCTCCACAATCCTTTAGAGGACAGTGAAGATAGAATCCCATTATTGCAATTATTCCAGCCTATCAACTGAGTCTCACCAGATTCTTTCAGAGAATTCAGGGAAGATGTTATTAGCAGTTAATTTTGAAAACTTCATAACTTCATAACTATCCTTTTATTTTCTTCATCTCCTACTATTGCCCTGCTGTGGCCATTGGCTCTAAGACGGTTAGAATTATTATAGTAGAAATGTAAAAAGAAACAGACATTGTTCAAATATGGTTACATGAATATTATTTACATCAACAGTACCAAAGAACGGCCTAGAAGATGTACATGTCGACTTAATGTCACATGTTTAGATTTGAAAAAGAATGCAGTCGGGAGCAAAGCCATGAGAGATGGAAACAACAATGGAGGTAAACTGGACATTCAAGCTCGGGAAGAGAAGAGGTTTGGTCTTTAGGAACCACATAAGGATCAATGTTAGGCTGTGTAATGTGCAAGACACCGCTAGTTTGCTGACAGAGTGCATAGGGGAGCTGAGCTCAAGTTTTATAGATAAATTGTTGCACTAAAAAAGACATCAGAACAGAAGAACCCTTGAGCTGTGGTCACTGCTGGAAGATGCAATATATCAGTAACAAGTGTGCATGGGACAGGAATCTCAAAGACATGAGAACCTGTGTGTGCTGGAGGACACACAAGCATGATAGCCTTTGGCAGAAGCACAGAGAGAGAGAGAGAGAGAGAGAGAGAAAGCAAGAGAGAGAGAGAGAGAGAGAGAGAGAGAGAAAGCAAGAGAGAGAGAGAGAGAGAGAGAGAGAGAGAGAGAGAGAGAGAGAGAGAGAGAATATGAATCAATGAATCAATCCTGGAATTCTGCTCCCAACTAAAGTAGAAAAGGCAGACTTCTTTTTACCCATATAGGCAGGTGTGGTAAAGGCTAATTTCCAGGTCCTAAGTGTTGTCAGGAATGGACAAGGGCAGGATGTACAACTGTTACACTAATGTGATTCTTCTTCATTCACATGGACTGTTTTTCTAACAAAACTATAACACATCATTTACTACTAAATTCTCAGCTTCCATATGCTGATGCCCATATAATATCTTCTACAAAAAGGAAATCAAAACTTTCTTTCAATATTTTTGAAGAAAACAAGTAGAAACATACAAGAGTGAAAGAGAATCCTGTTATTGGGTTGATCTGTCTAACCTTCCTATGTTCTCACTTCTAGAATAAATACAATGGCTAACAAACATTTTGCTTTTTCAATAATCTAGAAAGACTGTTTTATTCTGAATAGAAAAATGTGTTTAGAAGCATACATATATAAAAAAGAATAATCAAATATGTCTAATGTACATGTAATTCTACATGTACAGACATTTCCATGTCTGTGCAGTGGTATTGCACATTTTAAGTACATTTATTGATTTTGGTAATTATATAACATATGCTTTTTCTCATTTTAAATAGCATAATAATTGACAAATGACTGCAGAAATGCCTACAGCATCGATGCCATGATTCATTTAAAAATTAGCCTAATATAATAATAGGCTATTTCTACATTCATCATAATTGATAATGCAAGGAAAATAATAATGTTTTTACAAAGTCTTTTGTTTCTTGGGACAAATTACTAAAAATGAAATCACTATTTTGAAGTATGTAGTTTTGTTAATATTTTAAAAATCATTCAAAGAAGTAAAAGTTCAAAATATTCCTAGACTTATAATATCTTTTCTTACAACTTTACCAACCACATATTTCCCATGAATTATGCATGTTTATTTTATTTAGCTATTGATGGCTTTGTACTTTCAATTCTTACTTATGGTTCCTGGGAGATTGATTGCTTCATTGCATGTGGTCATTTCTCTTTCCTCATGACCTGCCTTTTTATAACATTTACTTTGTAGGAATTCTGTGATGGAATACTTTTTGTTTTTAATTTATAAACCTGGAACAGAAATATTTGTCAGATATGCTGCAGACATTTTTTCTTTAATTTTACTCATGATGCCTTTGATAACTTTAACCTTTGAACTAAATATTCTAATTTACTGTGATTCATATTCTTCTTACTTTACACATAGAAGGACTCCCTGTTCTATACTTTATGATGTGTTTGCTAAGGTTGGTGCCAAAGAAAGTATTACTCAGAATAATGAAAGAGATGTTCTCCTTGACCTTCTAAACTGGTGATCGGGGCTGACAGGATGGCTTAGTGGGTTGAGGCTGTAGTTGCCCATGCCTTATTACCTCACTTCCATTTCTGAAACCCATGTGGTAAAGAGTGAACTAATTCTCAAAAGTTGTTCTCTGTTCTTCATATACACAAAATTTGCATGCATACATGCATGCATGTATGTGTGCACACACAAAATAAATAAATGAAGAATAATCCCACAATATTAAAATGAACTATTTAAAGCAATAAAGAGTATACCTTCATTTTTACATTTAGTGTTTCAACTTAAGAATCTTCTTATGAATGGAACAGATAAATTGATTCCATGAAATAACCTCAGACACGTTTGTTGTCTACAATCTGTAGTCAGTGGTGGGTAGTATTTGGTGTCAGAGGTTACAGAATCAGAGTTCGGCATGGGTCCCAGATTTGTTGCTGCAAATCTTTGTATGTTTTGACATTTTATTTTTATTTATTTGAACTTCCTTTTTCAGTCTGTTAAATGGAAAATGTAGCACCTTCTACTATTTGGATACATTGTAAATAGTATATGAAATATAAGAAGAAGGTGCTAAGCTCTAAGTACTAAGCACATATCAACTGAAATTATTAACTATGACAGTTCCTCAGTTGATCTAGGATGCCACAATTCTGTATTAAATATATTACAGATATGATTTTTATTTCTTTAAATTTTGTAAACATTAATTATTTATCTGTGTGTATATGTGTGGATACATGCTTGCCATAAAATGTTTACAGAGATCTAAAGCTGATTATTTCCTTAAACTCTGGCCATAGGATATAGTGGCTAGTAATTTACCCTCTCAACTATCACAGCTCCCACTCTTCATATTTCTTTCAATAATATTTCTAATTACTGACTTCTATATTTTAATGTACAGAATGCATTGCTATGAGCCTATTTAAGAAATTATTTTCCATAAACAACAAAAAATGTTTTTCCCATTAGTCTTTTTGTTTATACATTTCTATCTATTATTATTCATTTTCTAGATGACCTTGAAAGATACTTTGTCATGGTCCAAGAATTCACTCTGTTGGGTTTTGTACTAGAGTATAATTAACATATAAATTGGTTTCATAAAAATGTACCTGATTGTGTAACTGAAGCATCCTAGGCAAAAGACTCTGAAAACTATATAATTTTTCAACTTTGGTTCACACAAACATTCAATGCTTAATATTAAATGGTTTCATTGTGTAATACTGTTGTGCTCCACAATCATGTATGCCTTCCTCCCCAAACTGAGGTGATGAATCTCAAATGTACTGGCTTGTGGAAGTAGAAATTGGGAAATAATTAACAAGTTGATCCTTGTTACATAATTAGAGCTCTAACAAGAAGAAATGTTACACAGAAGTGTGTCTATGTAGATCCAGCAACATCTGCAAATCAGGAAGAAGGTCCTTCTTCACTGGGCAGTGAACCTAATATCTCTATATGACTCACCAGACTCCAGGTCTATGAGAAACAGATGTCTATTATTTAAACCATGCTGTTCATATGTGTTTTGTAGCATCCTGATAGACTGAGGCAAGTCATCAGGGTTAGTTAAACTTTAAAATATGTGTTAGTTGTCTCATGAGACACTTTGCATTTGAAGCAATAGCAAAGGAAATTCTAGACATGGCATCTCACATATCATGTTACTACGGTATTTCAAAAAGTCAATTAGTCTTAAAAGTAGTTGCCTCTTATCCTATTGAAGGAACACTGTTATTTGGTTAAACCTCTTAGATTTAAAATTGTACTAAGATAATCTCAGCTTTTTGTATATACATTTCTAATTTTGCACAGTAATTATGTTTTGAAAACCTTGCTCTGTGGTAGAAAAATGCAAAATAAAGCAGTTTTAAACTCAAAATATCATGATAGTTCATGTCAAATTATAAATATGAAAATAAACTCCAAAAATACTTGCATGAATAGAAATGTTATTAGAGTAAAATATATTTGGAAGGAAAATAAAACTCCTGATTAATTGAATTCATGTTTCTCTTTTGAATCATGAAAGTGTAACTAAAGATGACTGTGTACACAGTGAATGTTAATATCACCTACAGATGTACAAAGATATTATTTAAGGAAGTTTTCTGGAACTTTATGTTAACTAACCATTTTTCCAGTGAGAAGTGCCCATTGCAATAGCCATATATCAACTCTCCATTAACAGTCTACTCTATTACCTTTTGGTTGATTTGGATGTAAGTTATAACAATAAAATAATTCTATGCAATTTATTGCTAAATAAAAGTTAGCAAACTGAAGCCTTTGTACAGGAAGTAACTTTGATTAATTGCTAGTTAAAGAAACTATGACTACATCTTTGTGTGTATTTAAATGATCCTGCTATTAAAAGGAATAAGCCAATTAAAATAGAAGACAAAAGAATGTGCTGAAATGATATCAGGAAGGTGAAAGAACAGGTAGCATCCTCATTTCGCACAGCATCTCTCCAGTAACTATCCACCAAGAATACATATATGATTATGGCAGAATAAGGTAGTCAGGTTGAGATACCTTCTTCTATTTTCCAACAGAGAGCCCTAATATTTAAAGGTAAGAGAAATTGTTTCACTCTATGTTGCTTGTTACCTGGGCCAGCCTAGCACCTGAAACAGAAGATTCTCTTGGACCCAAAAGGAAAGAGACTGCGAAGCACATTTTTAATTTTAAAAAAATATATTTTATTTCAAAAGAGATTGCAGCTTGCTACAGTTAGTCTGTCAAACATTGACTCACTTCATCCAGTTGACAAACTTCATTAAACATACCAAATCCCAGCATCATAGTATTTGCCCTTCCCCTCCCCTCCCTTTCCCTCTCCCTCCTTCTTTCCCTTCCTATTCTTTCCTCTCTGGACTGACATACATAGAGGTGAGCTTTAGAAATCTCCTAGGTCCACTGAAGACACAGCATCAGAGGCTTGTCAATTTTCTCTTCCCCCCACTCCTGTTCCAATATTGCAACACCCATAATCAGCTTGAAGAAGCTAATAAAGAGTCAGCACCCCTATTCCCTGGGTTTGGGGACTAAGGTGGTAAATGTTGGGCTGTCTTTCTAGGGAAAAGTAGTGGTTTTGTGGGAATAGAGAGGATTAGCTAGGATTTATTGCATAGCCATAACCTATTAGTAGAAATCTATATAATTATTATCAAGATGAAGATATAAATTCTTAAACAGCACCAATTTACTTTGATTACAAATTTTAAGGTTTTCATTGGTACGAGCTTCTTATTGATGTAAAAGTGAGATGAATAGTGTTACTCTCATAGGCATTGTACCAGTATAACACATTTAACAATAAAGGCTTAGACCCAGTCCTTCTTTAACTTTTTTAACTGATTTGAGATGGTCAGCCTGTGAGTTAAGGGACTATAGCAAATTCATGGCTTGGAGTTTATTGTTAGGGTGTTTTCTATGTTTTATTTAGAAATAGCTGAGTGGAGTTAACAGACAACAGTCCAGATTACCTTACATGGATAGTTGGTTTTCAAAACATCAGAAATCCACAGAATTGACATGACAAACATTTCTGTATTAATGTTCATTTTCATTAGAGACCTGTCTGCTTCTCACAGCTTCCTGTATTGAATTCTAAGAAGAAATTGAGCATCTTTGGAGTTACTCCAGTTGTGGTGAGACAGCCACTAAACAAGAATTGCCTCTGTCCTTCTACAGACAAATTACTGTCCAGAAAAGGACACACTTGCAGAATAGTCAACTGATTATATCTGCCTAGACAGACTAATCAGCCCTTAAAAATTCTGCAGCACTAAGGTCTATCAGATGACTCTGGGCCAGAAGGCAGAAGAACAGATGCTCCAACGTTTTGTAGTAGAGGGAGTGTCCAGGTGTTCAGTGGTCTCTATAAATTGGCTAAGTTTTAGAAGCTATGCTTTGTGCTTCCCACAATTATAGTTAACTCAGTCATTCTGGATTTCTGACGGGGTTGAAAACTTATAGCCTCATAGCCAATCCTGGCTATTTACCTTGAAAGAAAAGATCTGAGTGGATGGTCGGCAGCTGACATTCATCCTAAAGCCAGGTTCAGAACTAAATGTTTTAGTTAGGATAGATGACAGAGGTTCTGGTTAGTCAACAAAATGACGGATGATGGACTGGGTATTAGGACTATCTTGTACCTCACGGGTACAAATTGGCATAATTATGCTCTAATTGTATTTTGAGAGAAAAGTTTCATTTTAACAGGAAGGGTGATATGTAGGAGGAGCTAAGGTGGGAGGAGTACTGAGAGGAAGAGAAGGAGTAAGAAGAGGAGGAGAAGAAGGAGAGCAGAAGCTAGGTGATGAAAGAGAGAAAGAGGGGGGAGACAGGGAGGCAGATGTTCATGTATCTCCACCAGTCAAAGATAGTTGATATATCTAGGTTGGGTAGTGGGTTACACCTCTGATTGAGCAATACCAAACTTATAAAGCCTTTGATTAACATTTTTTTTAAAAATGTATACGTACAAAAAGGAAAATGGGGCATGGGATAGGGGTTTTCTAAGGCAGGGGGGAATGGGGAAAGGGGATGGCATCTGAAGTGTAAATAAAATATCCAATAAAAAATGGGGAAAAAAAGAAAGAAAGAAAAAAAGAAATTTCCCAGGTCCTTGGCATTTCAATCAAATTGACAAGCAAGATTAACCATCACAACATCTCACTGTGAATTGCTGTTCTTGGTTGAGACAGGTGCTCATGTATTCCAGTCTGGTTTTGAACACACTGTGAATGGTGTCAAGGACACCACTGAACTTCTTTTTAAAATCAATCTATTATTTTTAAAGAGACTTATTTCTTTATGTATTTTATGCACATGGGTGTTTTGTCTGTGTGTATACACATCAGCAGAGGACACTGGATCCCATGGAACTACAGTTCTAGACAGTCACAGGTGCTGGAAATTGAACTCAGGACCTCTAGAGAGCATCCAGTGATTTTTTTTTTAATTTTTTTATTTTTTATTGGATGTTTTATTTACATTTCATATGTAATCCCCTCCCCGCCCCACCCAGGAGCCATTTATCTCAACCTCCCTCTCTTGCTTCTATGAGGATGCTGGTGAGGATATGGAGAAAGAGGAACACTCCTCCATTGTTGGTGGGATTGCAAGCTGGTGCAACCACTCTGGAAATCAGTTTGGCAGTTCCTCAGAAAATTGGACATAGCATTACCTGAGGACCTAGATATACCACTCCTGGACATATATCCAGAAGATTCTCCAACATATAACAAGGACGCATGCTCCACTATATTCATAGAAGCCTTATTTATAATATCCAGAAGCTAGAAAGAACCCAGAAGTCCTTCAACAGAGAAATAGATACAGAAAATGTGCTACATTTACACAATAGAATATTACTCAGCTATTAAAAACAAAAATTTGAGAAATTCTTAGGTAAATGGATGGAACTAGAAAATATTATCCTGAGTGAGGTAACCCAATCACAAAAGAACACATACGGTATTTAGTCATTGATAAGTGGATATTAGCCCAAAATCTCAGAATACCCATGATACAATTCACAGACCGTTTGAAGCTCATGAACAAGGAAGACCAAAGTGTGGGTGCTTCGGTTCTTCTTAGAAGGGGTAACAAAATGCTCATGGGAGCAAATATGGAGACAAAGTATGGGACAGAAACTGAAGGAGGGGTTGTCCAGAGAAGGGTAATTTTTGTCATACTGCATTAGAGGTAGTGGAGCATCTTCTCAACTTGATCACCAAGCATCGGTTAGTTATTAAGATTGTAAACAGTGGTGGAGATCACAGTAAACATTGTGAAAATATAGATGCTGACCTTCCTTTTATCCAGCATAGGTACCAGGCTGCAAAGTCTCACCACTGGATTGGTCCACATTTAACAAGTCTGTATGACTGCCACACTTGAGTCCCAAGATATGTTTCTCTTTCAGTTCTATCCTCTCCGTAAGGTAGCCCAAGATCAAAAGTCCAACATGTGAGCAAGTATCTGAGACTCTCCATCTTTTCCATCCCAACAGCCAGTCAGCAACATGACAGTAGAACTTGGTGTTCTGATTAATATTGCCACAAGCCTAAAGCCAAGGGGCACATCTACAACTAATGTAGCTGTATCTATTATATTAAGGAATATATATGTACACACATACATATATATGGATGTAACATCAATTTTAAAGGCTATCAATTTGGAACAACTTTAAAGGGGGTATATAGAATGGTTTGAAGGGACGAAAGGAAAGAGAATAAGGATGTGACTATATTGTAATTTCTAAAATAGAATACAAATAAATAAATGTGAAGCAATTGTTTGTGGACTTACCTCACCCAAATGATGAAGCCCGACACAGAACTTTCTTCACTCAACTACAAATTACAATGAAAACTGTTGCTCAACTGGGGGAAATAACTTAAAATTTTAATCTGCCAAAGGCTATAATAGAACCCCAGTTGGTATTCCTGCATAAGACAGAATTGAGCCGGGGGCATCTTACTGGGTCAGTTCCATTCAACACCAGTGTACAGGCAGTGGCCAAAGTCAGGCTATGCAGTAGCAGAATTCTGAGCCAGACTCAACTGTGAAAATCTATCACCATCTGCCAAGGTTGGCAGAGCTGGCACTTTCCTTACATGCTCAGGCATTAATGTAAAGACACAGTGTTATGAAACCTGTCAAGTACATGCAAAACAAGCTCTCCGATGGATTGTCCATTTTGTTATAAATATTATAAAGCTTAAATTTATGGAAATCAGTTCAAGTCTCTTGTCATTCTGGCATGAATCTAAAAATGAGAGAGAATTTGGAAATTTCACAAATATTTGAAAATTGAGACAAATTATAAATATCCAAGATTTGCAGCTGAGGAGATCACAAGTGTTTGTTGTGCAAGTATGGAGATCTGTATCAGATCCCAGTATCAAAATAAAAAGCCAGGAACAGCAGTGTGTGCTACAGTCCCAGCATTAGAAGACACTGGAGGATCCCTGGGGCTCACTAGGCAGTCTAGCCAACTAGTGAATTCCAGGTTCAGTGAGAATTACAGTGTCAAAAAATAGGGTGTGTCATCCACAAATATTAATATTTGAACTTCCTTTCTGATTTTTATCATCTTGATATGCTTTAGTTGTTTTATTGCTCTAGCTAGAACTTCAAGTACTATATAGATATGGAGAGTAGGCATCCTTGTCTTGTCCTTGATTTTAGTGGAATTGCTTTAAGTTTCTCTCCATTAGCTTGATGTTGGCTACTGGCTGGCTGTATATTGCTTTGTTTATGTTTAGGTATGTGCCCTGTATTCCTGATCTCTCTAATACTTTTAAGATGAAGGGGTATTGGATTTTGTTATAGGTATTTTCAGCATCTAATAAGATGAGCATGTGATTGTTTTTTTTCAGTTTGATTATATTGTGGATTAAGTTGATAGATTTTTATATATTGCACCATTCTTGCACCTCTGGGATGAAGCCTACTTGATCATGATGAATGATGCTTTGATGTGTTCCTGGATTTGGTCTGTGAGTATTTATTGAGTATTTTTGCATGAATGTTCATAAGAAAAATTGGTCTTTAGTTTTCTTTCTTTTTTTTTTTTTTTTTTTTTGATTTTTCGAGACAGGGTTTCTCTGTGTAGTCCTGGCTGTCCTGGAACTCACTCTGTAGACCAGGCTGGCCTCGAACTCAGAAATCCACCTGCCTCTGCCTCCCAAGTGCTGGGATTAAAGGCGTGCGCCACCACCGCCCGGCATTTTAGTTTTCTTTCTTTGTTGAGACTGTGTAGTTTAAGTATTAGGGTGATCATCATAGAATGAGTTTGGCAGTGTTCCTTTTATTTCTATTTTCTGGTATAGTTTGAGGAGTATTAGTAATAGCTCTTCTTTGAAAATCTGGTAGAATTCTGCACTAAAACTATTTGGCCCTGGGCTGGATTTGGTTGGGAGACTTTTGGTGACTTTTTTTTTTTCTTTATGAGTTATAGGGCTGTTTAGATAGTTTACTTTATCTTGATTTAACTTTGGTAATTGGAAAGTGTCTAGAAAATCATCCATTTCATTAAAATTTTTTAATTTTATGAAGTATAGGCTTTTAAAGTAAACTTAATAATAATTGAATTTCCTCAGTGTCTGTTGTTATGTCTTTTCATCTCTCTGTCTTTTGGTTAGTTTGGCTAAGGGTTTGTCTATCTTGTTGATTTTCTAAAAAAAAAAAAAAAAAAAAAAAAAAAAAAAAAAAAAAAAAAAAAAAAGAAGATACCCACAGCCAAACAATGGATGGAGCTTGGGGACTCTTATGGAAAAATAGGAGGAAACATTGTGGCCTCTAAGGAGATAGGAACTCCACAGGAAAAACAACTGTGTCAACTAACCTGAATCCATAGGGCTTTCAGAGTTTGAACCACCAACCAAAGAACAAGCACATGCTGGATCTCCCTACACATATGTAGCAGATGTGTAGCTTGGTCTTTCTGTGGGTCCTGAACAACAAAAGGGGGTACTATCCCAAAAGCTATTGCCTGTATGATATATGTTCTTATATATATATGTTCTTATATATATATGTATGATATATATATATATATATCTCATATATATGTTCATATATATATATATGAACATATATATGAGATATGTTCTTGTAGGTGGTCTGCACTGTATTTCCTCAGTAGGAGAGGATGCAAGTAGAGAGATTTGTTGTGCCAGGGTAGGAATGTACCCAGGGAACCCATTCTGCTCAGAGGAGAAGGGAAGGGAGGAAAAGGGAAGGATTGTGGTAGGAGATATAACCAAGACCGTGTCAGTGAGTGGAATGTAAAGTGAATAAGAAAAAAATAAGATGTAGAAAATTAAGGAAGACACCAGGCATCAACATTTGATCTCCACATCCATGTATATACATATCATAAAAACCCTCATGAAGACATGCATGCACATGTACACACAACTGATTTCAATTAAATAATGTAACACTATACTTCAAAGAGTTAAAAATAAAGAACAACAAAATAAACCGAAATGAACAGAAGGAAGAAACTAAAAGGATGTTTGAAATAACTTATGGAGACGTGGCACCATGGCGTGAGCAACAAGAGCAATAATGTACAGACAGGGTCGCTTCAAACTAAAAAAATTATACACAGTAAATGAAGCAAGTAACAAAATGAAAAAGTCATCTCCACAGAGGAAAAAATGCTGATTACATGACATGTAAAAATGAATAACCAATCATTCTCCAGATCCCGGTAGTGGGAGCAGACACCCAGTGGGGTCTGCACCCTTGTGGAGACTATATCCTGAGACATTCCTGGGAGGCTGGTGTCCTCAGGGAGGCAGGTAAGGCTAGTTGCGCACTGCCCTACATACCAGAGTCACAGCTGGGAGTAGGAAGCTCGCAGGACCCCACACACACACAGGTACCCAAACCCCACCCCTGCAGAACTCTAGTCCCCTTCTGCCCCTCTCCAGATCCTGGTGGCGGGAGCAGACACACAGCAGGGTCTGCACCCTTGTGGAGAATATATCCTAAGACATCCCTGAGAGGCCAGTGTACTCAGGGAGGCAGACACCCAGGGGGTCTATACCCTTGTGGAAACCGTATCCTGAGACAGCCTACAGAGGCCACCGACCTCAGAACAGGGGACATCATACCCAGAGTTATCCTAGAGTAGCTACGGAACACAGAGCAGCAGTCACCTTATCCTGAGACATTCTAGAAGAACCACTGCACTCAGAGCAGCGAACCCCTAGTTGGTCTGCTCTCAAGAAGACACCTTACCCTGAGACATCCTAGAGGAGACACTGCACTCAGAGCAGCTAGAACTCAGGATCACAGGATCACAGAGACATCTGGACCCTGAGGAGTTCTGACACAAGCAAGATAACTCAAAAGACAGTCTCCAGTAAGAACCAGTGAGAGTGTAGCACTAGAGTTAACCAAATGGTGAAAGGCAAGCGCAGGAATGTAAACAACAGGAACCAAAGTTACTTGGCATCACAAGAACTCAGTTCTCCTACCATAGCAAACCCTGAACACCACATCACACCGGACTAGCAAGAAGCCTACAGAACACCCAAATAGACTAGACCAGAAAAGAAATACCTCCCATCACATAATAATCAAAACATCAAATATACAAAACAAAGAAAAAATACTAAAAGCAGTAAGGGAAAATGGCAAAGTAACATATAAAGGCAGACCTATAAGAATTACACCAGACTTCTCACCAGAGACCATAAAAGCCAGAAGATCCTGGACGGATATCATACAGACCCTAAGAGAACACAAATGCCAGCCCAGACTACTATACCCAGCAAAACTCTCAATCACTATTGATGTGTGCCCTTCCCCCAGGCCTGAGCAGGCCTGCAAAGTCATTTACCACAATAGACCAAGCAACAGTAGGACCTAGGAGATACTTGGCGCCTTGGAGCCTTCTACCTGAGCTAAGAAGAATGGACTGCCTGCTGAGCTAGCCTTGACACCTTCCGGACTGCTATCTCCTTGCCCAGCCCCTGGGCTGAAAGGAGAAGAGACTCTAGGGGGTGGGGCTTCCCCTTTATATGTGAAAGCAAATTATTAAACTTCAAGCCTCGATCAGAGAACTTTGTCCTGGCTTCATCTCTTCCCGCCCTTTCCCTATCCTCAGCCTCTCTTACAGGTGAACCCAGTTCAACTGTTGCTGCTGGCGGCAACAGAATGATGACTTGAACAGGGACCTGAGGACAAGAGACCAGCTGAGGGACATTGTCTTGTGTAGAGCTCTACGGAAAACGGAAGAAGAAGAAGAGTATCCCACACACTTAGTAAGTAGCAAACAATTTTGATATTAGCGCTAGTTATGGCTAATTGTTGTAGGCCGTGTTTGCAGGAAGTGTGTTTGTCAGGGATAGGGTCTAGGAAATAGGCGTTGGCCAGACATCGAAATTACCTAGGAGTTGACAACGAATTATGGGTCAGGAGAATTCAAAATGGGCATTTGCCTGCAGCTTACAAGAATTGCGCCAGGCGGAGGGATCAGGGTTTTCAAATAGTATGTTAGAAAAATTTTTGGCAGAAATAAATTCATACTGCCCATGGTTCCCACATGAAGGAACCTTGAATAAGAAAACCTGGGAAACAGTTGGACAGGTTTCACGAACTAGGAAGGCAGATCCTAACACCCTTTGCCTTTGGGAGCTTGTAAAAGATGCTATTGATAATCAAATAGGGGGTGACAGTGAGTTGGGGAAAGGAGAGTATTTATAGGCTCAAAAGAGGCAGCCTTAGACTAGAGGAACTGGGTTTAAAACAATTTGAAAAAAAAGGGGGGGCAGAGCACTAAGCAGTATCCATAATTCTGCCTTCTTTGTTTGTCCCTTGGCACGTCAATGTCCACATGTCTCATTGTGTTTTTGTCCACGTGTCTCATTGTGTGAATGATTGGTGGTCTGTCTATGTCTTGTGGTCTTCTATGTTTAATGTTCAAAAGATCGTTAAAATTGCTTGATCCAACACTTGGTCTAGTTTAACTTGGTTTTCAAAGGCAGTTTTAATATGCAGAGCAGCGGGTGATAAGTTTGCTTAACACCTGTAGCTAAGGAGCTGAGGTGGAAAAGCCTTCCTAACAGTTGGTTGTTGGTATAAGCTGCTTTTCAAGGGACCAGCAGTTTTTTAGAATCTATAAGGAAGTTAAGAGTTGTTTGCCGTAGAAAAATCTCTGTGACAAGGTGCTTTTATCTTGAAATTACAGCTAGAAAAAGCAAGAAATTTTGTTTGGTTTAAATATATAAGATGTATTGTCACTTCGTTTTTGTTTCTAATTGATTTTAAGGTATAAATATTTTCTACATGTCTTGGTTATAGATTATCGGCCTAAAGTTATTGGATATGATAAAAAAAAGTTTACAACCTTGGTAACAAAGGTTGGCTTAAGACTGGTAACTCGGGGTTAGAGTCATTCAGAAACCAGATGTATAAAGATAAGATTTAAGAACAATGTCTCTTTAGTGAGATATTAAAAGCTGCACTATCATGCATTCATATATAAGAATTGGCAGCAAAACTTTATAGCATAAAGGTAATCTACTTGGTGTTGGTTTTAGAGAAAATAGATTGCTTACATCATTAGAGATTGGTTTTGTTTCTCAAAAATATGGTTATACTCTAATGTTGCAAAAGAGGCTTAAAAACATAGTTAAACTGCCAATATTCCATTGGCTACAGTTGGTAGTTCTATCAAGAGTTTGAGATTTTTTTTTTTTTTGATTTACCCATGTTTATAGAGAAAAGATACAACACTTATCTTTTAAAGTTTAAAGTTTAAATTTAAGGTTTAAAAAAAAATTGCACAGTTCAGGCCTAGCCAGGCCTCAGAGAACAGGCAGAGATTAAGAACATTTACATTTGAATTAAGACAATGCAGACTGAGCTCTTGCAGAAGCTTAGGGGCCAAACATTCCTTTTGTCCTGGGTCTTGACCAGCAAGGTGTTTCTTGCAGGGGAGAAGGGGTAAACCTAAGACCCAAAGACTTTACAACAGTCTGTGGGCCAAGAGAGTTATGATTATGCTGGAGACATTAAAATTATGCCTACTTCCCTCCATGAGTTATAACTATACCTGCTAACAAAAAATTTTCAATTTTGTTTCGGTTCTTTTGCATCTGCTTTTTTCCAAAGTTGTTAAAAATGAGATGCTTTTGGTTCCTCTAATGTATGTAACAATTATTAGAGGGTAAGGTTGGCCTTTATCTGATATTCTCACTCAGTCAAAAAAAATGGTTATTAAATTAATCCAAAACAAAGTTCAAACTTAAGATTTATACAGGCCGGGCAGTGGTGGCGCATGCCTTTAATCCCAGCACTTGGGAGGCAGAGGCAGGTGGATTTCTGAGTTCGAGGCCAGCCTGGTCTACAGAGTGAGTTCCAGGACAGCCAGGGCTATACAGAGAAACCCTGTCTCGAAAAACAAAAAAAGACAAAACAAACAAACAAACAAAAAAAGATTTATACAGCCTGACTTGCCTACTCCAGCTGCCATTTCAGTAAATACATATAGAATTATTATAGATAAAAAAGATGTTTTTATACCACTCCTTTACATTTCTGGTAAAGGTGGGAGGTTTACATTCAATAAATTTATTCGTAATTTTTAAGAGCCCATGAAGCGATATCATTAGAAATGTTTGCCTCAAAGAATGGTTAATTGCGTTAATATATATATATATATATATATATATATATATATATATATATATACTTTGATGCTAGAAATTAAGAGGTTAAATTTTTTAGTGTATATTATTCATTATGTAATAATTTATTACAGGATTTCTCTAAAGAAGTTTTTCTGCAAGCCTTTGCTCCAATATAACGAGCTTTAAAAATTTTTTGGAATACTTTTTGCTCCAAAAAAGATTCAAAGGCAGTATCTTTTCAATATTTGAGACCTCAGTTATATCCTAAACAGATTGTGACACGAAAAATTCAAATAAAAATAGATAGTTGGTGCTAGAGAGATGGCTCAGCCGTTAAAGGCTAGACTTTTAGTTAGAAGTATAAAAATTGAATTCCCAGCAACCACATAGTGGCTCACAACCATTTGTGGTGGAGACCTAGCGCCGTCTTCTGGCTTGTAAGTGTACATGCAAAAAGAAAATGGTTTGCTTTTAATCTTGATTTGCATTTAGTGATTTTTAAAAGTTGTTGAGGTCCTCATCTTAAGCTTACCATAGGAGGATTTAAACCTCTGTTAGATATTTTCAAAGGGATGCAAGTCCTAATTCCCCTTGACAATTAACTAATAAAAGAGAGATAGCTTTGCTGAAAATAGAGTAAGCTGTTAGTTATCAACAGATAGATTATATAGACTGATAAATTGTTGGCTGTTTGTGTTATTACTACTCATATGTCCACAGCAGCCCTTTGACAAAAGAAACCATTAAGGTGGATTTATCTTTCTTCATCTACAAATAGAGTTTAAACATCCTATTATAAAATTATAATTGTGTTAATACAAGATTATATGATAAAATCCTAAAAGCATTTTGGATAAAAGGTTTATTCCTTATTCCAAATAGCAATTAAATTGGTTATTGAAAAATAATGATATTTGGCCTATTACATGGCAAACATTTTAGACAAATTTGATAATCATTTGTTACAGTTTTTCTCTATGCATGCTTTTATATTTCCTTAAACTTACTATGCATGCAGCCCATAGAAAAGATGTTTTCTATATTTACTATATTTACAGATGCCTCATCTATTGAGAAGACAGTATATGTAATTAAATCATATGTGTATTTTCTTGAGTTTCCCCTGCTTCAACACAAATAATTAAATTATGTGTTGTAGCCACTGTTTGGAATGCTAAAAAAATCAAGCTTTCAATTTATATACTCATAGCCAGTATATGGCTCATGATTTATAATTGCTTAAAATTGTTTCTTTTTTAGATATAGCTAATTCTCAAATTTTATTTATAAAAATACAACTTAATTTATGAAACATGTACTGTTTCTTAACTTTATAAGACATTTAAAAGCTCATTGGATTGCCTGAACCCCAGGACAATTCCAGAGCAGATTTGTATACTAGACATATTCTAGGCCTTTCAAAAATAATTGGCCATACAGTCTTATTCTTTACAACATCAAAATAATAATAGCTTAAGACAACAATTTGACATTTCTAGAAAGTGTACAAGTTAAATTACAAAAACTTGTTCTCAGTATCTTCAATTTTTTTCATAATGGTGTTAAGCCTTAAAGACTTATATGTAATCAATTTTGGCAAATAGATGTTACTCATTTTTGATTAAAAAGTTAAAATATGTACATGTGACTTGACACCTTTCAGACCTTTTAGTTGCAACTACTTTAACAAGAGAGCAACTAAAAATATTAGTTATTGCCTATATTATTTTCCTGTACTTGATGTTCCATATAAGATTAAGATAGATAATGGAACTGACTATTACAATTATTTGGCTACAGTAAAACATTTGAGATGTTTGTTGACAATTTAATATTATTGAGATTTCCTTATTATCCTCAAGGACAAAAAATTATAAAAGAGAGATTATGAAACTTTAAAATAATATCTTCATAACTCTCTGAGTGTGGAAAAAGCAGCTAATGGTGCTTCTTCTCTGGTTTTACAAGTAATTCTAGTTTAAACTAGAAAGGGGGAATTATACCCCAAGTTCACCAAAAGCACACCTTGCTTTTGTCTTGTTTTAAATTTTCTGCAAACTGATGCTAAAGGTCAGTCTGCAGCATATCGCCACTGGCATCCAGTTACTTCCAACTTATTTGCCAGGGTCTTGTGGAAAGGCCCCTTAACAATACTTGGTGTGGTCCCAATACTGTTTTAATTTAGAGTCATGGGTCAGTCTACGTTTTTCAGAAAGAGATTGGAGCCTGATGGCTGCCTGAAAGACTGATCCATCAAGTGGACACAGATCTTGAGCCTAATAATTATGATTCTAATGATAAAGATGGCTCAAAAGTTTTATCAACCAGCTGATTTAACTTGGCATATAATCTCCACTCTTACTGGAGAGTGTTTTTTATCATTACTTAAAGCCACCCACCTGGTGGCCAGACTTTGTGTCTGATCCCTGCTAATTAACAGTTAGATTAGATACTGAAATACTTCCACTTCCAACCTTATTTTCTACATTGTTTGGATAACCATGTTGCTTTTAACCTTTGAACCTTATATTTTAAGCATATTGGTTGCCCTCACACAGGATCGTTCTCAGCAAGCTCAGCTATTCATCATGGCAGTTACACATCGCTGTGAAAAACAAGTCCTTATTAGGTGTGAAGGCTGTGCTTCAAGGTGGCCTGATCTTACGCAAGCCTATGGAGAGATGATACGTGGCATGAGTTCATGGGCTCCTGGCAGGGTTTATAAGCTGCGCCCGGGAAGGGATCTGGGGCTGGCCATCTTGACTACCAACTGCTAAGCATCCTGAGTAAACTGCTGTGAGAAGGAACCAGTTGTTCCATGTCTTAATTCCTGCTGGTCAGGGTTGGCACAGCACGGGAAACCATTCCACGTGGGTATTCATCCCATGTGCAGTCACCAAAAATAGATGCTGATAGGGATGACAGAAAGTGCATGCTGACAGCAGCCTGATAAGGCTGTCTCCTTAGAGGTCCCCCAGAGTCTGACATACCCAGAGGCAGATACTCACAGCTAACCATTAATCAGATCAAGGGTTCCGAATGGAGAAGTTAGAGAATAAACTGAAGGAGCTGAAAGGGTTCATGGCCCCACCCCCACAAGGAGAGCAACAATACCAACCAACCAGAGCCTCCCAGGGTCTAAATCACCAGCCTAGAAGCACATAGGGAGGGACCCATGACTCCAGCTGTATATGTAGGGGAGGATGGCCTTGTTGGGCATAGGTAGGAGAGGAGATCTTTGGTCCCATGAAGGCTGAACACTGAGTAGGGTGGGGCATCTGAGGGTGGGGAGGTAGGAGTGGGGGTTAGGTGGGAGCACACCCTCATAGAAGCAGGAGGAGGGGGGATGGGATAAGGGGTTCCTGGGTGGTGGGGGGAAGGGGGTAAGGGGATAAAATTCTAAATGTAAATATTATATTCAAAAAAGGGGAAAAAAAGAAAAGCTGTTAGAACCAACATCTTTAATAAAATGTCAGCCCTCTAAAAAATTATATTGATACTAAAATTTGTTATGAGAATTGTACATTGAATACACAACCTTGGTGTTTCTACTCATCAAGCAAGCTATAGAAACCTGCTCAAACCTCTGAGGTCCTGGAATTCCAACTGGATGCAGTGAAGACACAGCATCAGAGGCTTATCAATGTTCCAACATTTTGTAGTATAGGGACTGTCCAGGTGTTCAGCAGTCTCTATAAATTGGCTAAGTTTTAGAAGCTATGCTTTGTTCTTCCCATAATTTCAGTTAACTCAGTCATTCTGGATTTCTGACACGGTTGAAGACTTATAGTCTCATAGCCAATCCCGGCCATTTACTTTGAGAGAAAAGATTTGAGTGGATGGTTTTCAGCTGACATTCATTCTAAATCCAAGAAAAAAGCCAGGTTCAGAATTAAGTCTTTTAGTTAGGAGGGACGACAGAGGTTCTGTTTAGTCAACAAAATGATGGACTGGGTATTAGGTCTATCTTGTATCTTACTGACACAAATTAGTATAGTTATGCTCTAATTGTATTTTGAGAGAAAAGTTTTATTTTAACAGGAAGGGTGATATGTAGATGGAGCTAAGGAGGGAGGACTAAGGAGAGGAGGAGAAAAAGAGGAGGAGCTAGGTGACAAGGGGGCGGGGGGCATGGAGGTGGATGTTCACATGTCTCCACCAGTCAAAGATAGTTGATATATCTAGGTTGGGTATTGGGTTACACTTCTGATTGATATTGAGCATTGCCAAACTTATAAAGCCTTTGATTAACATTTTAAAAAGTAGTGTAAAAGCAAAAGTGAGGATGGGATAGGGGTTTTCTAGGGAGGAGAAATGGGGAAAGGGGATGGCATCTGGAATGTAAATAAAATATCCAATAAAGATTTTCACATTAAAAAAGCGTAAAATCAAGTCTTTTATAATAAAAATAAGAGATAACTTGATATGCTTATTTATTGATATAGCCATACTATCCATCTACATATATCTATACACACACACATATATATGAAACTGCTATCAATGCACATGGTTACTGTACTCATGAAGACTCAAAAATGTAATTGCTTCCACTAAGCCTGCCACTGACAATACCACAACAGTGAACATGTCAACATACACAGTGGGAAATTCATAAGGTCCCAGTCCTTGTGAATGAGCCTCAACTTTAGTCACTAAAAAAGGAGGAGAATCAGTTTTCTCCATAAACTGGCTCCTTGACAGGTTTCTCAACGTTAAGTATTCAGCCCTAAGTACATGTACATAAAAGCAAAATTAACTAAACTCAGTGTGTATGTGTGTGTGTGTGTCTGTGTGTGAAGCAATAATAATCACAGAAAAGAGGCTAACATCATGAGTTGGGGGTAAGAAAAGGAGAAGTAAAAATAATGAAAGTACGATACACTTACATGTGAAATTCTAAAAAAAATAATAAAAAATGAAGAGTATGAAGTAAAGTGAGAACAAGGACATTTCAAAACATAGATAACATCTTTCGACGTCTAAATTCAACTTCAGTTCTGCCAATTTTATTAAGAAAAGTCTCAAAGCCTTACATGCTGATCTATTTCTTTAAAGGTCACCCAATTTGGATGTTAAAGGAGGCATAAACTGATTTTCATTTCAACCTAGCTACTGTGCCATCACTACAAAGTTAGATTCTTTTTAACCCAAACTAAGATTAGTATCACAGTTTCTGTGAGTGAAATTGCTTGTCCATCATTCCTTCCCAATACTCCCTTCCCCCCCCCAGTGTTGTGTACAAAAATAAAATCTAACTCTAACACTTTAAAGTGTCTCTCATTTTTATCTCTAGGTACTTGTCCACATTTTAAATAAAAATATCAGAGCAGAAAGTTCTCAGAAAATGACAATGAGAAGGCAAAAAGGCAAAAGGTGACTTCTCAATGTAACATTTAAAATGAAATGTGTTTATTGGACAGACCCATGCCTTTGCCTGTCTCAGAGACTGGCTTATTAAAATTTTTCATACAGCAGAGACCTTTTCCACTCAGCAGCTTTCTCCCTCTCTGCGTTAACCTTTCCCTGAAGCAAGACCATACATGACATTGCAGCAACAGTGCTAGAGGAAGCTTCACAGAGATTAATCATAGAGAGAACATTGCATTTCCCGTCAAGCCAGCAGTGGTTCCTCTCTGCCACCCACGGAGGACAAGAATGACCTCACAGACAGACCTGAGCACGGGGCGGCATATCTACATTTAGCCTTACTGGGAAAATTGGACAGATACAAATGGATCGTTGTCTTGGTTGTTCTCTGTACTTAAAGTTACTAGATATGAACCACATAGAAAACTCAAACAAGAGGAAAACCATTAACCCGTTTTCTTCAGGAGAAAAACTGATCACTAATCTTTTTCTTATTTTTCTGATGTGATTATGACTGACTATGGAAAAGGAAGCCATGACAAGATGAAATATAGCTCTGTATTTTCACAATAGAAAGTGATAAATTCTACAAGCACCTGCTACTCCTTTATCTGAATAAATTAGAAACATAAATTTGTGCAACGTAATGCCCAATAATAAAAATTAGTGGTTCTGATAACTGAATTGATGGTTGTACAAACCAACAATGAAACTATTTTTGTTGATTTTTTTTTTTTACAAATTAGCAATTTTGTAAAGCTGACATTTGCAAAGGAACTTTACCACTCACCACATGCATCATATGTTTTCCTGTCAAAATTTTATAATGTAATAGGAATGTCAGATACATACGTGTCACCTTTTGCATCTTTCTTTGGTAAGTTACTTCCTGTTATTAATACTATTCCAATAAGCAATGGAACATGTGCCTACCTGTTCCCACCTGTGCTCACCTGTGCTCACCTGTGCTCACCTGTGCTCACCTGTGCTCACCTGTGCTCACCTGTGCTCACCTGTGCCCACCTGTTCAGAGATTTCTCTCATTTTACCATCTTCTATAATAAAATGATGATTAAACTTCACACACTCAACAAACAGTTCAGCCTAGACTTGAATGCTCCCCATACTCTCCACTACTCTCATGTAAAACACGCAAGCAGACATTGTGCTGTGCATATTAAAGTATTTGGCAGTAGTGTACATGAAAAGAATATCTCCATCCAAAGTAAAATTAATTTCCATATTAAATCTGTACTTTAGCTCATATTTTCCATTCTAGTATTTTGCAACTAAATTAATGACTGTCATTGAAATTTTGCTTCACTAGTCAAACTGTCAAGCTAAATTTCCATTTATCTTTTGCCTACAATCAGTTAAAAATTCTTCAAAAACCTTTTCTATCTAGTTAAAATCTTAGTGATTTGATGTTATAACAGTTTTATACATGGATCATAATTATTAAACAATATACTATCACCCTTGGAGCCTCTGAAATAAAGTCATTCACAGGCCAGGACTCTAGCTGGATCCCCATGGCTCCTCACGAGCTCCTGTGTGAAGGTAGACAGGGACTTGGGATTGAGGAAGAAAAATGTCACTTACATTGCTGCTCATCGCTGTTGTCCCCACAATGGTCTGTAAAGTCGCACACATGGTCAGAAGGCAGAGAGACTCCATTACTGCACTGAAAGGCTTGGACTCCTTGCTGACCCAGTGAAGAAATAAAAAGACAGAAAGTCCAAAGGAAACAAAAAGTCCCATGCACTGGGAAGGCCAACATTGCAACCTTGAGGAGGAACATCCCTTGGTGTTGGGGATGCAAGGTCAGGCACTTATAAGATGAACACTCATAATTGGAAGCTGTTCTTTTCTCTCATTGTTGTCCAGATTTTTCTCCCGTGAGTGTGCACTCCAGTTCCCTTGATACAATTCTAAACAGACGACTCTCCAGGCAGTAACTTAATCTTTCAGAGGAAGGACTTTGGAAAATATTTAACTCGACTAATTGCACCACATTTGAAGCTAGCTGAACATAGCTGTTTATAACCCTGTATATAGTTTTATGACCTTATTATCTACTGAAAGAAAAAGTCAAAAACAAAAAGCAAATAGGGGGACGATAATAAAGTTGTAACTAATATACAGACTTTCTGTCTTCATTCCTATGTAACCCCTCGTATGTATATTTGGGGCACCACTATCAGACCAGATTGTTAGAATTAGCAAATAAACTGCTCCCCTCACCCTGCCAGGATGCAACCAACTCAGAACCTTGGGCATACTAAACACATTTCTACCACCAATCTGTGTGTGTTTTATTTTTTTTTCAAAAGATATTCTCCCTACATAGCTTAGGCTGGCCTTGTATTCCCAATCCTCCTGTCTCAGCCTCCTAAACTCTAAGAGTATGATAGATGTATAGAAGATATAGCTGAGGTCAGGAACTTGAATTCACATAGTAGCCTGTTGATGAGCATGTTCCTGTTTTTTTCTACCATGTACCAACTCATGGTCCATAAACCTTAATTAGATTTTACAAATAAAGCATGTGACATGGGATGAGTACTCAGAATTAGCAGTGTACTGAAGTAGCTGATACACAGAGACATTAAATAAAGAATCGCTGGGTGTTAATAGCACATACCTTTAATTCTAGCATTTAGGAGGCAGAGGCAGGTGGATTTCTCTGAGTCTGAGGCCAGTTTGGTCTAGAGACAATTCCAGGATAATCAGGGCTACACGGAAAATCGCTGTCTTAAAAAACAATAAAATTCTTAAATGAAGAATACCAGAGGGATCACAAATATATTTGTGATTAAATATCTCTTTACGCCAAATTTCTTGGGGCACTTAACTTTTATTTTTAAATTGACAGGGGCCAGAGGAAATAGTCTCATTTAACCAGGATGACTTTGAACTCAGTAAATAGCCAAGTTTGGACTTGAACTTGACATCCTGCCTGTATGTCCTAAATGTGGGGATTAAAGGTGTATATCACCATCCCTGGAGCTTGGAGTCATTTTCAACTACTTTATTTTTCTTAAATTTCTGGAATATAACTACAAAACACAATGATAACCCTCAAGCCGGAAAGTGACTAGAAAAATCTTGAGTGGGAAGACCAATGTTTAAGGATACAGAAGGCACTTGTGCTGTTTGCAAAGTAAACTTCCTCCTGTATTCTAGAAAAAAAGCACGTGTTCTTTCTTCCTTATATGTATAACTATTCAAGGCTCTTGAGGGATTCCTCTTTGTGTCTTATCATAAACACTTTACATTATATACATCATTTAAACATTCTGTGATACACACTTTCTCCAGAAATATTTCTCCTCTAAATTTTATTTATGATGAGTGAATACTAATAATATATTCTCTATGTCTCTTTTGTGTTTATCTTTTAAATATTTATTATCCACATACTTTTATATAGTGTCTCTGTCTTTGGGTTTCTGTTGCTATGAAGAGACACCATGACCACCACAATTCTTAGAGAAGAAAACATTTCATTGGTGCTGGCTTAGAGTTCAGAGTTTTAGTCTATTAGTGTCATGGCGTGAAGCATGGAGGCATGCAGACAGACATGGTACTGGGGAAGTAGCTGTAAGTTCTATATTTACGTAGTAGGCAATGGGAAGAGACAGTAACATTGGGCCTGGCTTGAGCATCTAAAAACTCAAAGCCCACCCCCATTGACATACTTCCTCCAAAAAGCCATACCTACATCCAAAAGCCACACTTCTCAATAGGGCCACTCCTTATGAGTCTACAGGGGGACATTTTCATTCAAACCACTGCATTGTTATTTTCTGATCAGCTTTTACATGCTTCTCAACTTTCTCTTCACTTCTATGACATTGGGAATTACCTGTTTATTGTTGTTTTCTAAAGCTATGTCTGCAATCCTGACTGAGTTTTCTCCTTCCTGTATACACATGAACACACACACATGTTCATACACATGTGCACAAATACATATACACACATGCTAATTGATGTATATACTTGCATCGATAATTAAATCTATTTTTCTGTTCCATGCCTAATCAACCAGCAGTTACTGTTTGTTTCATATTTCAATGAGTAATTTCTTTGTTGGGCTGCCTACCTCAGGAACATGTATTGTTCCTGAATCATTCTCGCCCATTTTATCTTATTCAATAAAGGTGGTATCTTCTATGTGAGAAATATAGATATCAATTTTCATTTCTAAGTCATTTTAAGTTTGACATTTTCCACATAACTCATTTTCTGTTCTTTAAGCACAGTGTTAAATTTAAAGTGAAAATAGATTCCTATTGACTTACTTCTAAAATAAGTAAATATTAAAGTACTTAATGTGACTCACAAATGCAGTATAGTGTGTACCCTCCTTTCTTATTCTCTGTTGCCAACTTACTGGACTACTTCTGAAAATGTCTCATAACTCCAGTTCCCTTCATCTCTTCAAGTCAATATTCTGTACTGACGTTTTTGTCTTGGAGGATTATAAAGGGCCAAGTTTGAAATGTTCCCTATGGCTCATGTCTTGGACACTTGTTTCCCCAGCTGATGGCACTGTGTTGGGATGCTGAGGAAATCTTAGGAGCTTGAAACTTCCTGGTAGAAAGTGGTCACTAGGGCCATGCATTTGAAGAGTATATGTGTCCCTTGGTTTCTCCCTTTCTCATTGTTTCCTGGCCTGCTCTAATGTAAGAAGCAGCATCTACATGTACTTGCTGGCATGAGGTAAGTTGCTCAGCAACACCTTCACCAAGAAAGTGGTCTGAAACAAGAAGTCAGGTAAGCTTTTTTTTCACTGAAGTAATTTTTGTCATTCATTTTGTTCCTGCATTATAAGCAAATAAAAGTAATTTTCAACAGAATACCTTAGTCAGTTAGCCAAGAGTGGAATAAGTTTGATTCCTAGATATCATCTCTCAACCTTCATTGCTCATTAACTTCATTTGCTTATAATGGAGAGAATTAAACTATATATATATATATATATATATATATATATATATATATATATATATATATATATATATATTAGAACTCTTGTTCTACTACATAGAACTCATCCTATCTATCTGACAAAATATCATTTTTACTCTTCACTTCTGGCAATCATGATTTACTTCCTATTTCTCTACAGTTGAAATTTTTAAATTTTAGATTCCATATATGCACTGTCATGCAAAAGCATAAATCACTCTTATTCTGAATTATTTTACTTATAAGTGTATCCTCTTGGATCATCCAATGGTAGCAAATGGCAAGAGCTGGGGATTTTGTTGAATCTCAATAATTGTTTGTTTCAATTTTCTGTTTAACTGTTTCACCCATTCATAAACAAATGGACATAGGTTGCTTCCAAATTTTGTCTACTGTGATAAAGTGTGTGTGTGTGTGTATTAGATATAAATTAGATTATAGATAGATAGATAGATAGATAGATAGATAGATAGAGGTATATGTAGAGATAGAGAGGTAGACGTAGAGATAGAGATAGAGTAGAGATCGGGATAGATAGATATAGATAGTTATATACAAATATAGATAGATATGATGGTGTGTCAAGGTGAGAAGGGGTAGACATGATGGCTGTGCTTTATTGTCAACTTGGTTACATCTGAAATTTGCTAAACACACATGGCTAGTGACACCTGTGAGAGATTTTTTTTCTTAATTAAATCATTTTAAGTGGAAAAACCCACTTTTGAGGTGAGATAATCCACCATTTACCTGGACCACACTTTCTGCTGGCAGTTTATATAAAGGACATGAAAGAGGAAAGTTATCTTTGCCTGCTTGCTTTACTCTCTGGTAAGTCTCTTCCTTCAGTGTCATTAGAGTCTACTTCTTTGGGATTCTGGCATATACTGAAGACCAGACAAGATATCCAGCCTTGTGAACTGAACAACTACTGAATTTTTAGATCTTCCATTGGTAGACAGCCATTGTTTGACTAGTTGGACCACAGCCTGCAAGCCATTCTTGCATATGAATATGGGATATATATATATATTCTAATAAATATAAGTTATATAATATATAATCTAATAAATCTAATAGAAGATAGATAGATAGATAGATAATAGATGGATAGATAGGAAGATAGACAGATAGATAGATGATAGATGGATAGTTAGATAGATGATAGATGGATAGATAGATAGATAGATAGATAGATAGGGGAGATTTTCATCCTATCAGTTCAATTCCTCAAGAGGATACTCACTAATACAGATTTTGGCACCAGGAGAAAAGCTTCCAATCATGAGTTGTGTTTTATTTGACCCACCAGGCTATAATGTAGGATGTGAACAGTAGCAATCCATTGTCAAATAAAAGTGGTATACATGTGGTCAAGCCTAAGCAGATACCAAAATCACAAGCAAGTTATATGAAGAAGTTACTCAAGCATGTATGTTTTCTACTCCTGTTACAATGCTGTCTACTGCCAATCATGTACCTACAGCCTCATGGAGAGTGCCCCAAGATCAATTAAGTGAAAAGAGAAGACTAAGGCCTACCTTAATGATGTTTCCCACATTTTTCATGCACCACCCAGAAATCAACAACAGCAGCATTACAATATTGTTCTAGAACAACTCAGAAAGATACCAGCAAAGGAAAATGTTCATAGTGGGCAAACCTTTGGGTAGTACACATGATAATACATTTTGTTTTGAAGGAAAAATGGCTAGATGTCTAATTGTTCACTAATACATAGGCTGGAGCCAATAGATTGGTTGGAGAACCAGGATAATTATGTTCCTTATAAACCATCAAAGGTTGACTTTGGCAGAGGAGGACTTCAGTAATCAAGTTGATTGGATGGCCCATTCTAGAAACAGCTTCTTTCATACCCATCTCTATCGTTGCCCAGTGAGCCCATAGAAAAAGTAGCCACCATGGCAGAGATGGAAATGTACATAGGCTTGACAACATGGACTTCCACTCACAAGGCTGACCTGTCTAGAGCTGCTGCTGAATGCCAAATCTGCTAATAGCAGATACCAACATTGAACCCAGATATGGCATCATTCCTCAGGATGACCAGCCAACAACCTGGTGGCAGATTGTCTACACTGGACAAATTTCTCCATAGAAAAGACAACATTTTGTCTTTATTAGAGTAGATACTTATTCTGGCTATGGATTTGTTTGCCTTTCGTGAACATAATGCTTCTGCAAAAGTGCAGTGCAAGGATTTACACAGAATGACTTATCCACGATCACGATATTCCACACAGAATTGCTTCTGACTGAGGAAATCACTTAGTTCACACCCAGGGAAGTGTGACAATAGGTCAAAGATCATGGAATCCACTTGTCTTACCATGTCCCCCACCATCCTGAAGCATCTGAACTGATAGAAAGATGGAGTGGCACATTGAAGACACAGCGATAGTGCCAATAAAAGGTGTCAGCAGCCTAGCATGCTGGGGAAGAGATCTCTAGAAAGTGGTACATGCTTTTAATCAATGTTCAACATATGATATTTTCTCTCACAGTCAAGATCTACAGGTCCAATAATTAATGGGTGAAAAAAGGAATACTCCCACTTGCTATCATCCCTAATGACCCACAACAAACACTCCACTGAACTGAAAGCTCAGACATCCCCTGGCCACCTTGACTTCTATGGGCCTTAAATTAACAAGCAAAAGGGAATGGAGGGTGATTGATCCAGATTACTGTGGGGAAATTGGATTTCTCTTCCACAATGGACGTAAGAAAAATTATGTCTGAGTGTGGGAGAACCTTTAGGACATCTCTTAATGCTGCTATATCCTGTGATTAAAGTTAATGGGAAACTGTAACAACCTTACTCAGGCAGGATGACAAAAGATACAGATCCTTTGGGGAGGAAGGTATGGGTTCCTCTAGGAAAAGACCCAAGTTCTTCTAAATGCTTCAAGAGCAGTGGAGGGAAATATAGAATGGCGGTAGGGTGGGGTAGTTATAAATACCAGCCAAGGCAAGAGTCGTAGAAATGAGGATTACAATTGACATCAGTGTTTCTATCGTATTTTCTTAAGAATAAAGTTGTTCAGTTATATGTGTTTTCTTTTTTAGATTTATCAGAAAACATAAAATCAATTAAGAGAATATCACTAGTCCTCATATTTAAGTTCCGATATACTAAAACAATGTCCCTCAAGGGATAGTCATCTATTCTAAAATTTATAATGCATTTGCAGTTATACAAGGGATATCATGTTAGGCAAAGGTGTGTGTGTGTGTGTGTGTGTGTGTGTGTGTGTGTGTGTGTGTAAGAGAGAGAGAGGGAGGTGGGAGGGGGACAGACAGACAGACACAGACACACAGACAGACACACAGAGACAGAAAAAGACAGAGCCCTGCTGAGTGAACAAATGTTAAGTGCTTCTGTCCTACATCAAATGAAAAGTGGATAAGTTATCTGAGCTAATGGACATGTAAACTTGTTTTATGATTAATATTCCTTTTATTCTCCTTGCATATCATTGAATAATTGAATACCCGGAATATATACAATAAAATAAAATATTTTTCTGTAACATTCTCCTTGAAATTCTCTTTTTAAAATTAATTTATGTATTTACTTTACAATCCAACATCAGCCTTCCCTCTCCTTTAGTCCCCCCTCTCTCAGCCCATCCCTTCATTCCCCTCCTTAAAGAAAAAAGTAAAGGCCAAGGCTGGCAAGTTGGCTCTATATGGAAAGGTTGTTTCTTTACAAGTCTTCCAGCCTGAGTTCAGTCTCTAGAACCCACAAAAGCAGGAGAAACTCAAACCCCCAAAAAGCCACCCTGTGGTACTGGCATGATAGTTCCATAGTTAAGGGTGGCTGCCACTGACTCTAACCACTTGAGTTCCATCCCAAGCATCCATACTGTGGAAGTACAAGGCCCTGCAAGTTGTACAAGTTTGTATACCTCTGCCCTGTATCCACAGATATGGCATATGCATGGATACACACACACACACACACACACACACACACATACACACAAATGACCTAGGACATGCAAATGAATGAATGAGTCAGAAGAATTCAAAATGTAAGAAATGTGTAAGATTAAGAAAAAGAAGTGCCAGGCAGTGGTGGTGCATGCCTTTAATCCCAGCACTTGGAAGGCAGAGGCAGGCAGATTTCTGAGTTCGAGGCCAGCCTGGTCTACAAAGTGAAGTCCAGGACAGCCAGGGCAACACAAAGAAATCTTGTCTCGAAAAACAAAAATGAAAACAGAAAAACAAACAAACAAAAAAACAAGAAAAGGAAGAACCTTACTTACTTTGTAGCTAATTTTCCCTGGAAATATACTATATCTACTACTATGCTGTGTAATACATTTCATGTGTGCATACACATGAAACAGGGCATGACTGTGACTTTTTTATCCTTGCTTCTCTGGCAAATTCTAGTTGCTCAAACAACTGAATTTGATTGTCACATGGATGAAAATAATGATGGATTACAATAATTTTACTTGTGTTAAGAGTGTACTAGCAAAAATCTTTCAAATAAGACGTCTGAACCACGATCACATGATGAATTTGGACATCTTTTTTTTTTCTAAAGCTTTTGTTAGTTTTCAAGACATCTTAGCATTTGAAATTTCAACTTTATGTAGCAGAAACTCTCACATCTCACAACACAAAGTCAATGAAGGATCCTAATGTATAAAGTTTATTTCAGATTTTCGTCTTTTAAAAATAAGGTTTGAGAAGGTAGAAAGAAGAAAGATAAGAAAAATGAATAAGGAAGAAAGAAGAGACATCAGAAAAGAAAGAAGAAAACAGCATGAAATAAGGTGAGAAGACAGAAGGATTTTAATTTTACATCCTGATTCTAAATTCAGGTGTCATAATAGTTTAATATATTAACTTTTTAATTTTGAAAAAGTCACATATGTTGCTGTTGCGGTTGTTTATTACCTAGTTTCAGATGGTAAACTGCTTCATTAATTGTTACTACCTGCTAAAAATAGCTCTATCTTACGTTGTTCAAGTGTCATTCATAATTTGGAGAATAAATGAACCAGGATGATGAAACCAAAATAAGCCAGTGCAGCTCAGTAGGGTAACATTTGCCGAGACAAGTTTATTTTTTGCTTCAAAAGATAAAATGAATTTCAACTGTTTACAGTTTGTCTCACTTTCTCTATAGGTACCAGAGGGAGTAGGGAATCAGAGAATATAGATACTATCTATAGATAGAAATCAAGCAGGTTGATTCTATCTGAGGTGAGTTTAATGATGCCCAGTGTTCTGACTCTTACTGAGGGTTTCTTCTGTCTTGTCTTATCACATCAAAACATCACTCTTGTATTAATTCCTATGTTACCTTTAAAAGCTATAACTCAGATATAGTAGACACCTTTCCAGGATCATATAAGAATTAAAAAGGGACCCTGGACATAAACTCTAAATAGAAACATTCACTGAGGCCTAGAGATGACTGGGTTGAAATTTATTAACTGAGATCACATCATGGTAATTATGAAGTTCCTAGGAAAGATGCCAAGTGTAATATATTCAATAAACATCTTAAATATAGATTTACACTTCTAAAAAAATAAAGTACCTAATTTTTGCTAACCATTAGGACTAGACAAAAGAAAGATGGGATAGATAGATACAATACAGAATAATTCAGTGATTCTGACTTTAAGAGAATTTGCAACCTATATAAAGGCATATGCAGATATTTATAAAAATGAGCATACAGTGTTTCTAATTTTGGTTTTAAAAGGGTGGATTGCATTTGATAATTTAAAACCAGTTACTTGATGGTCTAACAGGATGGCTCAGCAGGAAAGGGTGCTTGTTGTACAAGTCCAACTACCTGAGCTTTTTCCTGTAACTCAAGGCGAAAGGAGAGAACCCACTCCCAGAACACGTCATCTGACATCCACACGCATGCCAAGCCATGTCTAATCCTGCCTACAAGTACTCAAGTACCTACAACACATCTCTGACACAAACACATACAGCAATGCTAAAAATCTAGATAGGAAATAAGCCACCTCTAAGATTACCTAGAGATGCTCTAGGTTGGGTAGAATAGAATATAAATTTTAAATGAAGAACTAAATTCTATACTTGGAAGAAAATGAAAAGCAAGTGTTGAGAACAGAGAGTGATGAATATAGAGCAGATGAACTAGTTTGTTATTAAAATACTTTAGGGGAAGCTTCTAATGCAAAGAAGGCCAGATGAGGAGAAATAATACCAAGAGCAGAGCCACATTGTACTTAAAACGAAATAGTTCCTTAAAAGATTTCAATCTGAAAAAATGAAAAATTACTACTGATACTGCTTCACAAAGTACAGGAATTTGTTATAGAAGATTCCTGATATTTTAAAAAATCCAATTCAGGATTTTCACAGATTATGGTCATTCAAATTGAGGTTATCATGAGACATCATTTACCATGTGCAAATCAAGTTGATGACAGAGGGAACATGGTCAACAAACTGGCTGTGTTTAATATATTATCGACAAATGATAAAGGAAATAAAGCAACTACTTATAGTAATGAGATTAAACCCTAAAAACACAGGCAACAAACAGGCACTATCTGATAAGTAAACATGACTTTGTGAGTAATCCCTAAAATTATAATTGTGGCAATAAAAAATGAAGCAGAGTGTATAAACAGAGTACAATAAAAATGAACACAGAGTTTAGTATATTGAATGCCTTATGTATAAATAATTCAGCTTACATGAGAAATATGAAAGTAAGAAATATAGCTTAAGAGACAGGAGCACAGGATGACAAGGTTCAGCATGTGACTAGACAAAGTTCACAGAAGTGCTACGTGAGACAATGAACTCAGTTAATGATTTAAATAATTTTCCCAGAAATGAGAAAACATACAAACTTGACATATCAGGGTACAATATAAATGAAGATAAATTCAATTAGATTCTCTGTTAGCAGAAACATGAGAGGAGAAAAAGAGAGAGAGAGAGAGAGAGAGAGAGAGAGAGAGAGAGAGAGAGAGAGTCTTAAAAACAAAGAGACAATACATACTATGTATAAAGCAATACTGTTTACATTCACAATATCTCACCATCAGTGATATGAAGAAAAGACACTAAAATAATGTTTTATACTGAGAAGAAAAACAATCAAAGGACAAGCACTGACTAGTAATTCTAATCTTTATTTGAGATAGCCAGTGGCTTAGCAAAATGGCTACCATACAGTAACTTCTGGACATGCATTCATGAACTCACAGCTGATGGGTCACCTGCAGAGGACCTTCAAAAGATGAAGCCAGTCAATTTTTGGTTAGGGACTCACAACATTGTCCCTCAGCTCCAAGAGCTGAGGAGTTTTGGCTATTGAAGACTGCCTGGGTAGGGAGTGTCAGTTTTCTTCAGGGAAGTGGCTCCACTTACAATGTCCATGCTGCAGTGCATGGCCCCATGCCTCCCCAGGCGAACAGCACTGGAAAACAAGACATGAAATTGGGAGGGGTGTGGTTTAAAAGAGTGGGTCTAAGAAGAGTTGGAGGAGAAATGTAATATTGATGTGATCAAAATACATTGTACACATGCACAAAACTCTCAAAGAATGAATAAAAAATTACTTTCTTCACAAAAGCTTCAACATAATGAACATATTTAAAATTATAAGCCCTGGGAGAATATATCTAGAAATAAAATGCTAACTCATCAAGCTCACTTCCATCTATTTTAAAAACTCAGTGTGTCACAGAGATGGCTGTTGATAAAACTGCAGCTCAGTGCCAAGAGACAGACAGAAACAAGGCATTTAAAAGTGGAAATTTAGAAAAACAAAAAGAAAACATGAATTAGTCATATGGCTTGGGAATTTGGGACCTCTTCAAGTCTAGTCTTGTGCACTCTTCTACTTTTGCTGATCAGGTGATGGAGTCTTTGATGCATGGTGCGGTGGGTCATGTTGCATCCCATTTACTTAAAGCTGCACCAGTGGCAACATCACTGGTGTCTCCCAGATGGGACTCTATCTGTCCATAGTAGTCATTTCTCAAGAATAGAAGAAATGTTTGCTGGCTTTGATCAAAAGAGATAGAACCTGTCAGTGTGTTGCTATTATATTAGACAGTCTTGTGGGGTGGATTAATTAATCTTCCACAGATGTTCAAGAGCGTTGGCTTATTTAGCTACCACATATTTCCCTTTATACCCATCTTTTTTTCAAAACTTCAAAGAATCTAACTGATTTTTCTGCCTCTTCCTTAGAGATGTGATGGACAAAATGGAGCAAATTGTCTTCCAGTTCCAGTTAGCTCTCAACTCTCCATAACTTCATGAAAATAGTGTGTCTGTGTGTGTGTGTGTGTGTGTGTGTGTGTGTGTGTGTATGTGTGTGTGTGTGTTTAATAAATTTCCGCATATATAGACTTCCCAAGGGCTCTGGGCAATGAGCTAGTTCACGATGGCCAGATTTGCCAGAACAAGTCATGTTCGTCATGGGTGAACACGGTGCCTTGTCCAATAATAAGATCATCAAATCTCTCCAAACCACAAATGGAGTGATTGTACCTTAAAGTAACAGTAAGGGCTGGAAAGATGACTTACTCAGTAAAGTGTTTGCTGTGTGCTGTAGGATATCTCATCATACTTCGAACCCCAAAATTTCATACTAGTAAAAAGTCTGTATCTTGTTGTGATACAGTTGAGTCCCAGCTCACACCTGTAGCCGCCCGCGGCCACAAGTCAACTGGATTCACCTGAAAGGGGGGCTGGGAATGAAGGGGGAAGGAGGGCGAGAAGAGATGAGGCCAAGACAAAGTTCTCTGATCAAGGCCCAAAGCTTTAATGTTCAGCTCTCAATTTAAAGGGGAAGACCCAACCCACAACCCCTCCTGGTTTCAGATGGGTGGGATAATCCATAGTCCATTCCAGGTCACGGCGGAGATGTCTCAGGGCAAGCCCAGGGGCAGTTCTGCTGTGTTCCGGGCAGCCAAGGTGGGTAACTCCACCTAGATCCCGTCACTTGACCTTGCTGTGGCAACCAAGGTCTCTCAGGCTTGCTCATGGGGGGAGAGTACACACACCTTTAATCCAAGAACCTCCTGTTTATTGTAAACAAGAGTAAATAAAGTTACCATAGGTTGAGAGACAGAGCAAGCATCCAGTTGACAGGGAGTAAACATACTAAAAACCCATAGAGAGTGAGAGGATGTCATATGGGTGGATAGAGAAACACACCAGAAGACAAACCTTTCAGTTTGAAAGGTTTTAGAGAGAGTATGGAGGAGAGCAGGCTCTTCTGAGATGTTGGTTGGGGGGTAAGGTGAGCTGGGTGCCTTCTCTGCCTCTCTGAGCTAATAGGCTTTCACCCCAGCATCTGACTACTGAGTCTTCATTTGATAAAATTGACAATTGGATTTAAAAGAAAAAAATTAAGATCTGCAAATGCATAAGAACCTTAGTTCAAACCTCTAGCCCTTATGTAAAATCGGTGGCATTCTCTCATAATTCCAGCACCAAAAAGCAGAGACCCCAATACACAAGACTCCTTGCCCAGCTAATCTAGCTGAATTGGTGAATGCCAATAACAGACTTTGTTTTAAAAAGTAAAGTAGAGAGCATTTGAGAAAAGCTCCTGAAATCAGCCTCTAAACTCCACATACCCATGTACACACAAGCACATGTATGTGAGAACCCACACATGAACACTTACAGTTACATATGCCACATACATACAAACATACATGTGTCACACACATAGACATTACAAGAGTATTGTTGTCTACTTAATTGAGAACAAAATATTTCTAGAGCTGGATGTATGATGGAGTAAAGAAAGCAATACATTTTTTTCATGCTGATGTTTGAAAACTTGATGATTTGTTTTGATACAAAACTGCATCTGGAGGCGCAGCTGTTACAAAAAGCCTCAATCTGATTATAGTTTCAATAACCCTCTATTATTTTCCAAGGCTCATCCATCTTCTTCAAAGAACAAAAGACAGGTTAAATTAACGGGGACAAGGATGAGTGCTCATGGCGGTCTTATTTCTCCACTGCCCTGGCAGTGCACCACTCCTCTGTTGATTCCTATATTCCCAGGAGAGTTTACACAGCTGGTCTGAGTGTGCCTCTTAGAAAAACTTATTTGTAGTATTGTTACTGGGCTAGCATCTGGAAACTTCCATTTCAAAAAGTTTCCTACTATTCTGTAAGTACAACTACAGGTACAAACTAAGGTAAATTATCACACCTAAAGTCTTAGTGTAAGCAACATGGATTATGCCAAATGCTTGCTTTCCTTTTAGAGGGCTGGGTTTTTGGTGCATACCAAGAAGAATCTGGTATAAGCCCTACTGGTACTGTAGACACGAAGTTTCACTGACATGACTCCTTCCTGGATAAATGAAGAATGTCCTACATGACTCCAATTAGTGAGGACTCTGGGAGTTTTTTCATGGTTTCCCCTAGATTTTGCATCATATTCCTCTTTCTTTCATTAACCTTACTCTGTATTCTTTTGTTATAATAAAACTTAACCATGTATGCAATGGTATGCTGTGTTCTGTGATAACTTCTCTATCAGTCAGTTTGCACTGTTACAACTAAAGCTGTTATTATTTTTCATAGTTCTAGAGAATGAAAAGTCCACGATCAAAGTGGTGACAAAATGCTAAGGACCCATCTCCTATTTGGAGATAATTTCACTATCCTTCATGACTTACAAAAGAAAGAGAGTTGTAGAAACAAATCCTGTATCTCTGTGTCCTGTTAATAATAACATTAATCTCACCATAAACTAATTACTTCCCAAATTTCCTGTCTCCAAATACTATCACATAGGGATTATGATATAGTGTATACGTCTTGGATAAAACAGTCATAATATTTCCTAAAAATTCATTAGATCTGAAGATGCCCTTAGGGATCTGCTGACAGAAATTGAGCTCATCCATTCCATTTGTATATAAGCAAATATATGAATGTGACAATAGTGCCAGTTGCACAGTAAATCTGTGCCAACTACCTGCTCACCAATGTGGGAAAGCAACAATGTACTTGCTTTACAGGACTGCTGAACTCAATGGGAAGTGGACTTGGTCCTGAAGTACGCTTAGCCACCAACATTCTTACTGCCCATCTCTAGCCAATAAGCAATGGAGTCTTTCAAAAATCAAAAGGGTTAATATAAACTTAAAATGAACATAATGATTTAAGATAATGATGAATGTTTTCCACATTCCAACAAAACTCATGACTCAACAAACATATTCGTTCACCCTGGCAAATTCTTTGTTTTCTCTATATCAAAATACAATATATTTAAATTTTTTAGTGTAGATCCATCCAGTGTAGTCCTGTGCACCTTGAGGTTCACTACTTGAATGCACTACTCGGATTCTTTGCATTCCTGGATTTGTGTAGTATTGTATTAAGGCAATCATTTTGCCTGTGATAGTTAAATTTTGATACTAAGTCATAACCACTTTGAGATACCATAATCCCCATTCCATCCGAAGTTCAAATTAACAGTAGCATTTTTAAGAATCTTGAAAATCTCATCATAAATTTATAAGTATTTGGCAAATGGGGTCTTCTGGGCCATCTTGTTTCACAGCACACAGGATGCAAGGATGCAAACTATAACAGTAATGTCATGGTTACTACTTGTCATTAACTACTGATACTTCTACTCTAATAGTCCTGTCTACTGTGCCTTCAGTTTCTTCCTCTTTATTATAGGCATCTTGACTATACTAAACACTAGGCTCCACAGGGTATAGGACTTGACTATCTATTCTGAATGATATAAACTAAGCAGATAGTCCCTCAGTTCAGAATTATTTTCTCACTACCAGAACAAAATTATTTATTGCCATCTATATGCTCCATATTTTTGTTGACATTATTTAGCAAATGTTGAAATCCTCTTAACTTATTACTCTGCCCTTCACAGGTCTGCCTATAGCTCTGGCTTATGGAGTGAATACAGAGAAAAGCTGGGTTATGAGGGAGATAAGAAACTCATTGGAGAGAAAGGGCAGCTGTCCTCACAAGAGAAGCTGGGGATGGGGGTGGAATTTAGAGGTCAGAAGTACCTTCCACCACTAAAGCACTCCCCAGTTCTTTATTAAGAACTGACTCCTAAGCACTCATAAGCAATTCTCTAATGTCCACATAGGAGTTTTAATATGTATCTAAATTATTTAAATCAACAACTTGCAAAAGCAGACTCATTTTACAAGTAAAATTATGTTGTTTTAGAGAATCATATATTTTACTGGTCCTTCAACCATGCCTCGGCACAAGATTTTAACAGTTTGACTATATCATTTTCTTTCTTTAAAAAAGACACACACCACACAAACAAGCACTATGTCCTTATTTTCCACCTTTCAGGTGTTTTATGTATTGTTTTTGTGCAGCTGTTTTGCTGTTGCTGCTGCTACTACTATGTGTTATTTCAGTGTGACATTCATCTCCCTTGGCTGTCTCTCAGTCATTATGAAACTATTCAGAGTCATTGTGGGGTTTTGCTACCTTTTAGCTTCTGATCAGTGGGATCTATCACACAATTTCTATTCCTGGAGATATCTTTCATCTTTATTGTTAATTATGAGCCTAGCCCTGTGACCATTCCTCCATTCTACAATGTCCAAAACTGATCTGGGGGATGCTGATGTCCCTATCACTGGAATTTTCTTTGTGCCTTTAACAATGGTGTATCCTACATCCCTCCATATCTACCTTCTCCAGGGAACCTCAAGCATTTCTATTATAATCAGTACATCCCCTCAACCTCTTGGCCTCTTAGCTAGAGTTAAATCTGATGTACCAAGAGACTTCTCTAAAATTAATGGATTTAGGCATAGATAGCATTTATTACCTTCAAAATCCAGTTCCATAGTTCCCTTTGAGCTCTAGTTCAATGATTCTCAACCTTTCTATGAGTCTTAAATACTGTTCCTCATGTTCTGGTAAGCCACCCACCATGAAATTGTTTTTATTCTTACTTCATAACTATAATTTTGCTACTGTTACAAATCATAATGTAAATATCTATGTTTTCCAATGGTCTTAGTTAGCCTCTGAGAAAGAGTCATTCACAAGATGAGGATTACTGCTCTGGACAGTACATATTGGCTAATTCTTACAACTACTGTGGTGTATAATCTCATTCTTCCATGATCAGGCCCAACATTCCCACAGTCAGATTATGTTGAGATTTTCCACTAAATATATTGCAAGAGAGAGTAGAAGTGAGGGCAACTCCTAAAATGGGCAGGAACCCATTGTTTTGTAAAGGAAAGATCTTTGTACATCTTATAGCATGAGGCAAGTAATAGTTCCTGAAAGGACACTCCCTCCTACCTCCTCCACAGCTCTTCATCTCTTTACAGAGAAATAATGCTGCTGAGGGGTCATTCATGCTTCTCCAGCAATGAGCCACTGATAAGTTATCCAGTCCCAAGTGGTCAGCCCTAGACGCATATAAGCAACACTAAGTGGATTCATCAGGTATAGTGTGTGTGTGTGTGTGTGTGTGTGTGTGTGTGTGTAACAATAATAAATACAAGCACATCGTGAATTTGAGAGTGAATAAAAAAACACGAGACTGATTGGAGTTGGCATGCAAATGATGTAGATGCAGAGCCCATGTATAAGATTCTCAAAATAAAAAATAAAAACCTCTAAAGAAGCTAGAGTTGAGAGTTGTTTAGAAAGCATAGTAGTACCAAACCAAATGAAAACCAGCATCTTCATCTCCCAGAGGAACAGGCTAGAGCTGCTCTGGTGAGAAGTTGAATGGACAGAGCTAACACATGGATAAAAGACCTAGTACTGACCCAGCAGTCAGTCTACAAAGCCAAATGATGATCCCTGAAGCAACTGGCACAAAACACTTAGCATGTGCTCACAGACAGACCTCTGCTCCTGTGCACCTATATGGAGAGAAAAATGAACTGCTTTCCTCAAAGTAATTATACAAATGGTCCACTTTTCCTTAGCCAGTTCACCTCAAACTTCTCTGTCCCAAACCAGAGTATGTGTAAAGCCTTCCTTTCTTCCAAATTAGAGGTTTATCCCCTTCTTTCTACCTTGGGGTCTTTGTTTAAGCAACATTAATGTCTCATTAGCACACTGTGAATAAATAGCCTCTTTTGGTACTCATCTAGTAACCAAAGGGTATTTGATTATTTCTACTCCTCCAAACCCCAGACTCATTTCAAATGTCATTATTCCTCTGGAGAGACGAGGCATCAAACTCAGAGGCATTGAGGAACTTGAATTACACATAGTTGAAATATGACCTAAAACCAATATTAATTGTAGGAGCCAGAGGCCCTGCTCCTTGGAAAAGAGCTAGTAGGCCCTGGGGGAAAAAAAAACAGTTAGCATAGCCACCAAGAATAGATATTCAGCCCATTTCTTCTCCTATCCGGTGTCCTACACATACCCCACTCCAGAACACACACACACACACATACACACACACACACAGAGAGAGAGAGAGACAGAGAGACAGAGACAGAGACAGAGAGCCAGAGAGAGACAAAGAACATCTGCATACTTTTTTATTTTATATCTAACAATATTTAATCTCAGATGCTTCCAAACACATGAAAGAGAAAAGTTCTTGGAGTGTTGTGCATCTGATTTGTTTTGTTTTTCTAAGTTTTGGAATATACAGCACTTTGGGCTAGGACCCTTAAATAGCACAACAAATCTGTCATGCCTAGACATTTAAAAGTCTCTAGAAGAGCAGGAGAGATGGCTGAGTGGTTAAGAGCAGGTGTGGCTCTTCCAGAGGAGCTCAGTTCAACTATCAGCACCCACATGGTGGCTTACAAAGGTCTATAAATCCAGTTCCAAAAATTTAAATGTCCTCTTCTGTCCTCTATGGGAACTGCATACATGTGATGTACATACAGACATACAAGCAAAACACCAGTACACATAAAATCAAAATAACAATAATAAAATAAGTTTCTTGACTACTACAGTAGGTACTATTAAGCCTCCTGCTCTGGTTCACTTGTACATAAGTCTACTCCAATAGCCTACATTGTAGACTCAGTTCTAGCCTTAACCATCTGGCTATGGTTTCTTATAGCCCCAGTATCTCTCTGCAAAGAATCAACACTTTTAGCAGCAATTAGCCAATTCTACTATCTTTTACAGCATTATTTCTCTTGTTCCCATATCTTAAATGCTCTTCCCATTGCACCCTAAAGGGCATTTACCACCCATGTCACTACAGATAAAACCTTTAGTGACCAGGATGCTGCCTTCTACCAGTGGCTGTCCTTTTCTACATATGCTTCAGGATAGGTGTAATTTTCTCTGCCATATGATAAGGGTATCGGTCCTCTAGCTTTGTCTTAACTGTTGTTTATGAAGGTAAGCTCAATACCCTTTATTATTCAGGTTCCCAGATGTGAGAGTAAAAAAGAGTTGAAAATTAGATAGGATAAAACATTATGACACTTGGGAAAAAAAGTTGAGGTTGAAGAAATAATTAGATATGAGAACATGTGAACATTTTCCAGAAACACTCCGTTCACTCTTTAGATAGTCTAGCCAAGACAATGAAACTACCTAGGAACAATTCTGTTTTATAATACCTATAATTCTTTGCTAAGATAAACATAAATCTTACCTTGATGATTTGAAAAAAAAACTTGTTGACAATTCTGTTTCCCAAGGCATAAAGCATATAGTGTGCAGATCATATACCTCTTTGAGGGAAAGCCATCCAGAGACTCTGGAGTAATCAAAATTGTATGATCACTCAAACTGCTGGGTTCTATTGCTTTTCTCCACAGTAGAATGGGTATTTGTTATTATTGGTTTCTGCCATAAAAAAAAAAAAAATACAACCCCATGGAGAGCTAACTGTGCAGAAGTGAAGACAGCATAGGATAGGTCAGATTATCAATAATGCTAGTGTACTTCTTTTTAAGATAACTTTGAGCCCACAGCCAGACTGTTTTGGCCTGTACATGCTTACACAGCATACATTGTTTTCTGAGGAAGGAGATAAAGAGAAAGAAGCACAGAGAAGAAGTACCTGAGCTGCTACTAGGAAAAGTAAATGCCTGTTGTGAGCTGTTCTAGAACTCTTTTGCTACTTTAGTATCAAGCAAATGGACTAGACAAGGTTGAAGACCAAGAACAAACTGGTGCCATTATATCCTGTATCACTGAATACAAAAAACAGAGACACTGAATCAATGTACCTATTGATTCAGTCCTTAAGTTTTGTTGATCCTCTCATTGTCTTTGCTATTCAGAACCTTCTCTCTCTGACATTGTCCCAAAACAAAACTAGTACACACGTGTGTTTCACAGTGTTATGTTTGTTTAGAATTTGTTCGGATACAACTTCCATATCCCTCTTCCATCCTATCTCTTAGCTATTCAGTCTCTTAATTCAATGTCCAAATAACCATTCATTTCCTGGTGTGTGTGTGTGTGTGTGTGTGTGTGTGTGTGTGTGTGTTCACTCATATCTGCATGCACACATGTATGCATGTGAACACACTCCTGTATGTGAGTGTGAGCTCAAGCATGCCATGATGCCAGGGTGTAGGTGTAGAATTTGAAGACAAATTTAGGTGTTTGTCCTCACCTTCCATTGTGTTTGAGATGGTCTCTTTGATTTTTGGCTATGGCTTATGACAGACACACTGACCTACAGCTTCTAGGGATTCCCATGTCTCTGCCCCTCCTTTCACAGATCATATGGCTCTACTGCTGCATTTAATGTGGCTTCTGATAACTCAAACTCAGACCCTGTTTGTATGGCAAGTACCATTCCCTCTGAGATATCTTCTCAGATCTCATATCATTTTGCATATCTTCTGCTAGTTCCTAAGCTCTGTTTAGTGAACTTTCTAGTTAACTAATTCACAATAAAAATGAGCTCCTGGGAAGTTTACTACTTAAGATAGTTTACTAACAAGATATTACAGTTTAATGTATAGAATTTCAGAATTTTTTGGCTACTTATGGTGGTTAATTTCCTTCAAGACGGTTCTTTGCAAACTGGACTCAGTTAAGGTACCAAATGAATGAAAAAAAAAATGTTAGAATATTGGTATTAGTAGCATAAAGGCTCTCCTTTCTTTTAATGCTAGAAAGGGCCTTTATTCAGTGACCTGGAAAAATGGGTAAGGATGTAAAATTTATTGGAAATATGTGTTAGGCCTAGATTTGTTCAAGGTTTTAGCTGAATGTCAAACAGAGTGGTAAAAAATTAGATAAATATTATGTTTCAATAGAAGAATTGGCCAACCACAAACTAAATAATAATGTAGACTGATGAAAGGGAGAAAGGAGAGAAGAGAGGTAATGAGAAGTGGAGGAGGAGTTGAGGACGGGAGAAAGGACAGAATGAGAGAGAGTATGATGCATTCTGGGAAAAAGAGAAAAGAGAAGGCAGAAGGTTTCATCAGAGTGTGAGAAGATTTCTCCCAGAATGACAAGGAGGAAGGTACAAGCTGAGTTCAGAAATGAAGATGTTTAAGAATATACTGTTTCTCATTTCCAGTTAGTCATCTACAGGGAATTAGTTGATGTATATAGAAATAGAAAAAATGTAGAAAATAATGAGAAAAATAAAAAAGTTTAAAAGTGCCAAGTTTTAGATCACGTCTCATGCTGTTTAGAATATATGTCTTTTAACAAAGAAAAAAGAAGAAGAAAAGTACCAAAAGCTGGCAAGGCTTTGAAGAGAAATGAGCCCCTTCTATACTGCTCTTGACAATGTAAACTAGTTCAGGCACTATAGAAATCAGTTCAGAGATAACTCAGTAACTAAATGTGACCTGACTGACCTCTCCTGGATGGGTACATGGTTGTGATGACTTGAACCTGAAATGTCTCCCACTGTCTCATTATTAATGCCCATCTCCAGTGGATAGTGTTAATCTGTAAGGTTTAGAAACTGTGGCAGCTGGAAGGTAACTGAACAGAGCAGGTCCTGGAGATTGGCCTTAGGGGTACATTGTCTCTGGCTGCTCCCTCCCTGGCATTGCAATGTGAGAAGCATCAGGGTCTTTGGGGTACATTGTCTATGGTTGCTTCCTCTCTGCCATTGAAATATGAGGAGCATAGGACACATGCTCCTCCAACCATGAACTTCCACTCCTTCTACCATGCCATTTCCATCACCATGAGTTAAACCTTCTGAAGCTTTGAGCCAAACTAAACCTTCCCTCCCTTAAGTTGCTTGTATCAGGTATTTGGACACAACTCTATGTCTCTGTAGTGGCTACATCTTGCCACAAGGTTTATAGACTTTCTGGGAAAATGTATGAGTTTGTAGCTGCAGAGGAAGGATCTCCTGCAGTGCTAGAGGAAAACCTAACTGGCCATTCTGATGAGAGTTTAGAATGTGGTTAGTAATGTGAACAATAAATAATTACTACTCAAAAGGCTTCAGATAGGAACAAAGACTCTACCATGAACTGGACTAGAAACCATTTATGACATCCAAGCAAAGAAATTGTCAACATTCTGACCATATTCTAAAACTCCGAGACTTAATTTGAAAGTAATAGTCTAGTTTACTGGAGAAACTTTAAGGCAGTATAAAATGATGCCCATAAAAGAAACAGCTCTCATTTCAAAGGAATAAAGGATATGGTTTCTCCAGGGGTCAAAGGTGAGTGACTATGACTCAGAATCACAGATTTAGGTTTTCCTAAATACCATGTTCTAATGAGATAATATAACTTCATGAATGACGTTTTAATAAAAACAAAACAAAGACAGGAATCAAGACACATTTCAAATACATTAGTGGAAACATCAGACACGCATTACAATAAATTGGAAAAGGCCTTGTTGAGCACCTTAGATGATACCTAACCACATTCTTCTCTTTGGGGTTAGTGGAAGTTAATTCATTTCATACTAACAATACATTTTAAAAGATTTCACCTGATAGTCATAGGGAAGTTAGATCAGATATGGGCAAAGAATGACCACCAAGGGGGCAGAAAATAGCCCAAGATAAATTTAAATTAGGCTTTGTAGCTGCAACATGCCATCCTTTCTGCCATCTTTAAGCTCTAATCATTTAATCAGAATGTTTGGTAAAAGGTGTGGTTTCACTCTGTGGACTTGCCTTCACAATGGCATAGCAATGTTAGACAACAATAATGGGCTACTCAGCTCATAAAATCAAACGAAATGATGGTGAATGGTGTCATCATGAAGAAATGATACATACTTGAGACAGATATGTGTAACCTCATTTATATATCATACAGTAATGTATGACTGTACTGAAAAACTATACTTAATACATCATCATTTTATATATGGTGTCAGTTAAAAGTGATTTTGACTGTAGGTCTCTGCATCTGTGGGAGGGCATTGATCTAGATGTAAAACGAATAGACAAATTAATGAAAAATAAAGTAGTTGTTAATCTTTCAACATAAAAACGTTTTTGAAAAAAAAAAACTTGCATCCAAAAGCAGAGTAGATTTACAAAATCCTCACTCTGATTTTCTAAATAATTTTCAAGAATATCATACAAGTCTTCTCATATTTCTGAGCTGAACTTATACATTCACACCTCTAATAGAGCTTCTTTTATCCACCTAACCACCACTGAAGATACACTGTCAGGGTCAACAATGTTGGGCTCACATTGAATGACACTATTCCTTATACACGGAAATGATAAATTCTCAATAACTGCATGCCTATCTATCCTGATATATGAACTAATGAATTTAATCTTACATTGGTCAGTTTTCCATTACTCTGTAAAATACCTGAGACAATGAACTTATTAGGGGAAAAGGTTCATTCTGGCTCACAGTTTTGAAGGTTCCAGTCTCTAATTGGCCCTTTGCTTTTCTATGAAGAAGCAATATGTCACGTGGAAAGTGCGTTATTCAGGAAACTGCTGATTTCATGGTAGTCAAAATATAAATAGAAATAGAGAAAGAGACTGTAAACCAACAATTTTCTCAAGGGCCCACTCCAAATGATTATAAACCTACTAGGTACTACCACCATCCCCTAAGAGCCCCAACAAGCTTTAAAAAAATCTGCAATACATGTCTTTTTAAGAGACATTCAAGATACAAGCTATAATAATCTACTTTTATAATTTATAGGCAACTTTGTTTAATGAGTAAAGAATATAAACAGCGTTGGTTATAGCAATCACATCTGCAGATGCCATTACAGAGAGGACGATGAGCTGATGTTTAGCTTTCAAAACATCCCCCTAAGGGATGAAATTGCAAGAGGGACATGGTGGGGTTAGGTGAAGTGGAGACCAAAGGGGTAATATTATTGAAATGTGTTTGATGCATGTATGACATTTTCAAAGAATAAATAAAAACAAATCTAAAATAATAAAAGATAAATTATCAAGTAGGAAACTAAAAATAAGTTTCATTTAGCTTATACGATCCTTTATTATATAAAGTATGAGTAAATACAATTGAAATTTAAAAGTAAAGTTTGAAAGATTTATATTTTCTGATGTAATTTATATAAAAATTTGATGGGGTAAGATGATGACTATAGCAAACGTGGGTTAGAGTTACTAAGAATTGGCTCTGACCCCACGGAGACACATTTGTGCCATCAGACTCACTTTTCAGTTGTGAGATATAGTCTCAAGGATGGAAATCAATCATAGCAAGGGAGTCTTCTTTCATCCCCATCAAGATTCCTACAAAACCTATCTGTGAAATCCAGAACTCACTCTGTCTCCTTGAAGTGAAAGCTGATACATTCAGTTATAACAATTGCCCAGGGCAATATTTTCAAAAACTTATGAAAGCTTTAGCTCTGTTGACTGGCATAAATCGTACTCTGTACATAGGATGTGGACAGCTATTGATACAGGAATTCACTGCCCTAAATGAAAGAGATTAGAGTTTTCAAAAGTAAGGATTCTTTGAAAATGTTCTTGAATAGGATTCTTAAATACCTTCCTTTAGATCAAAATGCTCCAATTTGCTCTTTCTAATTTGCTTAACTCTTAGCTAGAAAATTCATACTCTGCTCCTTAGGATTGAGAAACCACTATTGATGTGAATTTGTTTTTAAAAGGCTAGTCTATATCCTTATTTTCTTATTCAATCCATATCAGTGGAGGATTTCTTTTCATCTATAAAATTAGCTTTGCATCCATTTGGAAGCAATGGAGCTATAATTGGTAACTTCGAATCAATTTAAACATCCCATAATGTAAAAACTCGAGGACAAGACACTAAAACAAAGTTTTAACAGAGTCATATAGCTCATATATGTTTAAATACAGTTGTTACACACACAAAAAAATTCTTGCTTTGTAAGAAACTCATTCTCATTTTGAGAGTGCATTGTAATCCCATCCTGTCTGTACTATTAGAACTGAGAAGGTGGCTAAAAAGGTGTGTGTGGGTGTGTGGGTGTGTGGGTGCATGTGTGTGTGTGTGTGTGTTTGGCGTCCAGAGATCATCATTCTGTGCCTTGTTCAATTGTTTTTCACCTTATTTTTGAGATGTATCTTTCACTGAACCTGAAGCTACTGATTGGCTAGACTGACTAGCCACCAAGCCCAAGCAGTCTCTGTCTCGATTTCCCCAACACTGGGATAACAGATTATGCAGCTTCACCAGCCTTTTGTGTGAGTTCTGAGTATCAAATTCAGGTAGTGCTGTTTACACAGAAAGCACTTTTTTTAAACCAAGCTGTCTCCTCAGCCCCTGCGATCGTCTTGACCAATATACCCACAGTGCATAGACACACACACACACACAGAGAGAGAGAGAGAGAGAGAGAGAGAGAGAGAGAGATTATAGATAGATAGATAGATAGATAGATAGATAGATAGATAGATCTCCCAGGAAAAGTAAGTTTACAACAAATAAACAACAAGGATCCCACAACTGCAGACCAAGAGTTGATATCCATGGAAAACACACACCAGGCAAGCACTTCTATACCCAGAAAAATTTTTCTAAGGAAATACTATGATTATTCTGAAAAAAGTATATAGGAATTTTATCATAGATTGCTGAGCATAGAAATAAATGTTCGCAATTTAATAAGCATTTATAAGTGCCGTCATTGAAAAAAATCAAGGGCAAGTATAGAAGGTGAGGTAGGAGGATTGTGATGTTGATAAGACTCTGGACTATATAGTGAGTTTGAGTTCACCTTGACCTAATCAGCAGAACTTGGTCTCAGATCAAAATTTTCAAGATATAGATCAAGTGTTGGCTACTTTTAAATATCTTGTAAGAAATGCTTTCGTAGATATTTAAAATATTGTAAAATGATAATAACAAGCAATACAGTGCTGTTCACAGGCTAAAGAAAATAAATTCTTCCATGATCTTTACAGAAAAAAAAGTTTGTTGACTTTTGCTACAGTTCTTCAAAAATCAATATAGAGAGACATTTGCACAATTGTCAGTGTACAAGAAAGCATGTAGTAGAGTGGATACCTCATAAAATGTTGTATATGCATGTGTGTATACACAGAAAGATCTAGAAGATAGTGGGTACCTTTCTGATCAGACCATGATTGCTTCCTAGGGAGGAAACTGTACTTTTTATTATTTTTATTAAATGATACAATAATGCTTAACAATGGCTATAAATCATTTTTATAATCAATAGCTAATTTCATTTAAAAAAATAAAATTACCTTAAATGTAATCAATACTAATGCATTGATTTTGGTCAAGCTTCTGTTATATACTAGGTACAGGACTTACATTTGTTTACATGAATCCTCACAATAACTAAAGAAAATGGGTAATTGATAAATATTATTTTCAGAGTTCAAAACAAATTCCAGTGAGTTGGCTTAATAACTTCATGTCTCTATGGAGTTGAGAAAGCTGAGGGTAAAACTTCTGATTAGATCTATGTGCTCAGCTACTGCATGATGCTGCCACACAGATATCCCCTGTGGCCTCATGTAATGTTAAGGAGAACTCATAGGTTACTATAACTAACATTTCTACAATGTAATGTGTGGTTTGATCTTTAGAGGAAGATACTTCATTATTTTATTTAACAAATCTACAACACCAGAGAGGTTGCAGTCCCCCTCCCAAGCCAATCCAGACTTTAGAACAGCTTTGGGAATGCATATTGAAATGTTTATGTAAAATATTTCAAGTGGATAAAAAAATAAACACAATAAAGATGATTTCTTTAAAAACACAAATGTTTGTCCAAAAATAGCTAATGTATTAAAAGAGACAGTAATGAAAGCCTCTAACTGCCTTAAAGCCTTGAAGAATGTTTATGAATGAGAGTGTATGAGTCTTGTGGAAGTTGCTCTCACCCTAACTTATAAGATATCTTTTTGTTGTTGTTAACACTCACAGTACAGGATATGGACTGCTTACTTCAATACTTCACCACTTCTCAAAACTGTGAAATGAAATGTCTGGAAACTCTTCCAAGAAGATAGTTTGTGCTATAGAAGGCAACCAAAAATGGTATTGTAAATGGGACAGTAATGTAAGGTTGCCTTACACACTAGATAGAGTTGTACAGCACAAAAAGTCAACAATAAAGATAAGTGTTTTGAGAACTTTATACTAGAAAACACCAATCACCAGATAGAAATGACCATTTCTCTGTTCATGATGAGAATGTCAAAAATGGTGTCTTGGTTTGAGACCCCATAGTTCTGCAAAAATGTAGGTGAAGGAGAAAGAGGATGTTATTCCAAATTACCAACCCAAATCCTCAGGCTAGACCAAAACTGAAACCAAAACTTTCATCAGTATTGCTTTAGTCTTCATAGACTACTCGTGGGTTTGAACCATCAACTACTCTGAATATTCACCGTCCTATGCAGTCAATCCTGAGTTACTAAAATCACGATTCTTACCCAGTTTTATGTCAAGTCACTGCATTGAAAGACTTCCTTAAATGAGTAGAATTTCTAGTTCTCAATGTATTTAATTGTATTTTACCTCTTGTCATGTTTCCAAAGCTTTCTTTCCATCAGAAGTAATATAGACATCTTTGTTCTATTATCAGTTCTCTTTGTGTGTCTGTCTCTGTCTGTCTCTGTCTCTGTCTCTTTCTTTCTCTCTCTCTCTCTCTCTCTCTCTCTCTCTCTCTCTCTCTCTCTCTCTGTGTGTGTGTGTGTGTGTGTGTGTGTGTGTGTGTGAGAGAGAGAGAGAGAGAGAGAGAGAGTATATGGTATATGTGTATATGTGCATATATGTGCATATAATCACACATGTGCATATAAAGGCCAGAAGTCAATGTTAGATAAATTCCACCTTACTTTTTGAAGTTGAAGCTCTCTGTCTGGGTAGGCTGTTTGGCCACTGAACTCCTGGGATCTTCTTGTCTCTCCATCCCAACAATGAAGTTAGAGGTGTATACTGTCACACCTGTCTTTTTATACAATTGGTGGGACTTTCAACATGTTCTTCTCATCTTCCCAGCCCACCATTGGATTTTGCGGTAGTGTTTAAGAATCAGATGAGTAAAGGCATTGTAGAAGGGAAGACACAGAAATTGATATATGAAGAAATAAAAGTAGTGTGGTACGAAACAGTTAGACACATCACAGGAAACATGATCCCTTCTCATGTAGATCAGTTGAAGAACAAACAGTTCCTAATAAACAAATTGTGAGTCCATACAAAATTTGTGTGTTTGGAAACATCTCATTAGGACTGTACCTATTTTGTTATCTAATAAATGCCTAAGACTCTCACCCCTTCACATGACATATGGAAGACCTAGAATTGTAGGCTCAGGGTCTAAGTCAGATAAATAAATTAGAGATGGAATATGTCAAGTGCTGAAATTACATCTGGATGCTGTGTAGTCTTTGGCTTTTCCTTCCTGCTCACCTTTTATCCTTTGTTCTTACTCCTCAGACAGACATAAAAGTACATGTGTATCACATCCAAAATTAAACTTGAAACAGTTTTGTATGCAGTAGCTATTAGTATTAGTGACTGTGAATTTAAATATAAACCCAAAAGACAAAAATTTATCAAAGTTGTTTCATTCCTTTGGCCACCTAATAGACATCAAATATTATTCATTTTATAAGCCTTATTCAGATATCAAATTGGAGCATATAAAGTTGATTATACTCAATTACTGGACTTACAGAATATGCATATATAGTTCTGCTTATTGTGTCCCCAGTTATGGCTGAGGGTCCCAAGCCCTAAATACCATTTACAGTGTGCTTTGCTGACGTCTTTTGAGACCAAAGTCCAGCTGTCTCCACAGCCTTTGAATGTCTTTTTCTGTGTGTATCTTCTATGTATTTCCTAGCACTTCATGACATTCAAACAGGCATTAAAATGTTGCAAAAACTTTCTTTAAAAGAAAGAAAATCTTTGGCAGAGAATATTTTTCTTAACTGAAGAAAGAAGCAACTAAGTTAGTCAGGAGATGAATGAGCAATGAACTGTCAGAAGGGAGAGGAAAGTGATGGATCCACTGCTGAGAAAGATCAATGGTGCCCCGGAGGGAGAGAGGGAGCATAGCATAGACCACCCCCAGGCCTTCCTGAACCAGATTTCCCTGAAAAATGAGCACAAAGCTGCAGGCAGAACCTCAGAGAGGCAGAGGCCTGAAAACAAACAAACCAAAAACCTGACATGGTCAACTCTCCTTTAAAAACAAGGACACAGAGAATCCCTCTCAAATCTCTGACAAAGTGACTTGCATCGGTCCATTTCAGTGCATAAGGTGGTGAGCCCTACAACCCTCATGTCCTCTTCCAGCCCCAAATCGCCCAAATGCTACTGCAGCTTCTCCATCCCGGTGCAGTTAAAGGGGCAGATTAAAAACGAACCTAGACTCTAGGGAAAAAGTTTGTGTGCTTGTTCAGTAATAATTTACTTTTTAAAATGTGATTACCGTTTCTGAAGAGAGAAATGCCATTTAAATTCAACCCACTACCTGCATTGTCTGGGAGCCTGTATGTGCAGAATCCCTTGTAGGAGCACAGAGCCAGAGTGGGCTGCAGAGCTTCCCTGGGCTCTGAGCTCCCAGGTAACATTTCAGATGCATAATCGAGTTAAAAAAGAAAGCCTCTGCACCTGTGTACATAGGGACAATTTCATATTCTAATTTAAAACAGCACAGAGAAGTGACATTTCCAGAAGAATTCACATAAATCACTTCATTTTGAAGTAGAGGCTCCAAGATGCACAGCATAATCTATGGGATTTCTACGCGTTTTAATTGCCAAATTCAAATACAAAGAACTATATTAATGAAAACCAAAGCAGTTGTGGTAACCCTTGGCTTAATCCATATTTAACAAGTATTGACAGACATTTTTATATTAAGAAGTCAATAATCACACACCATCTGCTGCCGTTTAAGTGAAATTAACTCAATTGTTAGGTTACAAACGTACAAACTGAGTTATAAATGTGTTTGATTAAAACGGACCATGGGAAGATATATCTGTTTGGCAGTGTCTATGTCGCCGGTTTTGCAATCAGTCCATGCAGAATGCCTCAGGGTCTCTGCTTCTTCCTTCCAAATGGTTTTGCTCTGCCAGTGCATGTACAGTCTCCCCAGAGAACGAGGAAGCTGGGAAGACACAAACACGCCAACTGCCACCAAGCACCTTTGAGACTCGAAGGTTAGAATCACTGACTCTAACCACTCATTGTCTAGGCTCATTGTCAAGCAACAAGAAGTGACTATCTGAGTCATTACCCAATATAGTAAACTCCTATGATAACAAACAGTTTTCAGATTTATGAATTTTTATAGTCAAGGACCTGTGCCATTGATGAAATTGATATTTTCATAACTTTCATAATGCATTCACATATTAGTCAATATATAAAAATTGATTCTGCATCAATTTATAAAAATGTCTAAAAATCTTAAACATATCAGATATTCACTGAAGCCTGAATTTGATAATAGGATACATCATGAAATATATATAATTGCCAACTACAAAGTGTCAGAAGAAAAATAAAAAGAAGTATATTGTAACCAAAAAAATTGTAATTATGGACAATAAATAGGAAAGAGAAGCAATAAAAATAAATGTCCTTTCAGAGATCCTTTAATTATCCAGTGCCAGGAGCCAGCTCTGCACTGTAGAAATAAGAATAACAATTATTTAATGTACTCAGTATTCCAGAGTATGCTATGCTGTACTCTTCAGCCCAGCAATGTCTTCCACCCACCCTGTAGAACACCTGAGATTGGCCTCCAAGAAGTCCTAGATATGCCAACTTGCTTCCAACTGGATCCAGCCGTGAGGGAGGGGATAGTCAAGGGTCACTAGTATTTGAAGTAGGCTCTAAGCTAAAATAATTTGTTTGATCAGAACTATGTCCTTTCCTTCTTCTCTATACTGTGGCATGAACCAGGAACTTGAGCCCTAAGGGATGTTCTCCCAGGCCCTCACGTGTCTGCAGTGAGCAGGAAGCAAAAGCAGAAGGTAAAAGTCAATGTTAAAGTCTCTGTCTGTGCTGGGACACTGGGGAGTGGGGGCTACATCGCTTTATTAAGCAAAGTAATAACAGTTTACAACAGTTGGGTTTACTATGAGCTTGCCCTTCCTTCCAGTGGCTACTACAATTCATGCTGTCTCCAATCCCATTAATTTCTCCTTCCCCTTCTCCATCTCTTGGCCACTAATAACTCCTCATTACTGTTAACTTCTAGCTTCTCACCATGTCTCTCAGTAGACCAAACCTTGTAAACAGATCCTCTAGAGTAACCCATCTATCTTTTTGCTTTGGTATGACTATTATTATCTACCTGCCCAGCTTGATACAGCTTCTAACTAGAGAGAGACAGATCAAACAAGCAGAAGAAGAAAGTGTTTTGGAAATAGCTATAAGAAGAAAACTTACAAAAACTATATAAAAATATATTAAATCTAATTTCAGTAAGAAGAGAAAGCCAGAGAATAAAGAAAATACTATAACATTAAAATTACAATTAATTAACATAAAATCTGATAGGGATAACAGAAAACAGAGCAAAAGAATCTTCTAGAAAGTATACAAGAATGACAAAAATTAGGGAAGTGGAAGGGAGAGAAATACAGAGGTTTGAGCACTGGTTCGGCACACTCAACCTCCCTTTAGTGGGTACCCAAGGAGAAAACTTGGGGGTAGAGGATTAAGTCATCAGAGAAATATATGAAGACATTAATGTAAAAGTTTACATCTGAACACACAAGCCTCCAGAGCAAAAGGACCCCCCCCCCCAGGTAGCCCAGAACATCACTGTGAAATTTCAGTACTTGGAACTTTTCTAGAATAAATAAGTGTGAGGAAAGTTAATGATAAAGGCAGTATACAAAGCAATTAATTCACAGTGTCTGAGTTTAGGTCAGAAATTGTTTTCTTATTTGCTAAAGGCAAAAGTGTATACAAATTAGATAACAGGATTATATCAATTTATTGATATTCTATTATATATAAATTATATTACATATTATATTAATTTTCTCATCTAACTGAGTTTAAACCTGACACACAGTATCACCTAGCTTCCTGAGTGGAATGTATTGTTACTTTATGTCTATAATCTATTGCAGTTTAACTGAAACAAATCAAAGACCTTAATTCTGTGGTATTATGCTATTGTATATGGAACACAGAAAAGTCTACTGCAAAAAAAAAAAAAAAAAAAAAAAAAAAAGCCTAAGTGCAGTAAAAGGTCACCCTCAGACAGAACAGTCACTGTGTTGCTTTAGCTTTGGCATTTAAAAAATTACAGCTACCATTGTACAATTATGTATCTACTTTGAGGTCACCTGCCACAGTTTGCTTAACATTTTCATAGCTAAACCATGAGGTGTACAGTTAAGTAAGATAAACAATTTTAATGGAAGAACATATAGCTAATGGGCAGGAAGCCACTGGGGTGGGGAGAATAAAGAAGACTTTTTACCCATCAGTTTATTACATTCTTTTAAGAGTCATAGATTTTCCACACTTGTCAGGAGTCACATATCAATTTAAAAGAACAATTAAATTAACAATTATCCCCCCCCCCCCAAAAAATGCCTGTGTAAGGAATACCATGCCACTCAATTGGAATTACCCACCTTGGCTGCACGTACAGCCTGCTACAGGAACTTAAAAGAATAAACTGCTTTCTGAGCTTGCCTTGAGACATCTCCAGCTGTGACTAAGGATGGGTTCCCCCACCTATCTCCAGCAGTGACCACTGGTGGGTTCCCCCACCCATCTCCAGCTGAAACAAGAAAGGGTTTGGTGAGGCTTTCCCTTTTAATTGAAGAGCTGAACATTAAACTTTGAGCCTTGATCAGAGAACTTTGTCTTGACTTCCTCTTTCTTTCGCCCTTCCATCCCCTTTTTTCATTTCCAGCCTTCCTTTCAGGTGAACCCAGCTGGTCCGTGGCCACAGGTGGCTACAGCTGGCACCCCAATGAGAGACCTGAAAATGGGAGACCAGCTGAGAAACACTGTCTTAGGTGGAGCTCCACGGAAAATGGAAAAAGAAGAGTATCCCGCACTTGGTAAGCAATGAACAGCATTGCTGCTAGCGCTAGTTATTTTCTGGAGGTTGTGTTTACAGGAAGTATGTTTAAGGGAATAAAGTCTAGGCTGAATAGGTGTTGACCCTATGCCTACTTCACCTAGCAGGTGACAGCGAAACATGGGACAGGAAAATTCTAAACAAGCATTCGTCTGAGCCTAAGAGCTGACTCAGGCAAAAAGAGCAGGGTTAGAAGGAATTGGGAAAATAAGAAAGCAGGGCACTGAGAAGTAACCATCAATAGCTGCCACTACACCTCCTAAAGAAAGAGATGAAGAGTTAGATCTTGAATATGAGAGAGAGAAAGGGTTTCAGAAAAGCAGTTGTCCTCTTTCTGGGCTGTGTTAGCAAAAAAGAAGGAAAAGGCTATTTCAGAGCTCTCCTAGAAACAGGAGAAAATCAGGAGACATTCTCTTTCTCTCTGGCTTCTATAGGAGAAATCTTTAGTTCTGCTTTCTTTGTCTAGTGTCTGTCCTTGGCGTGCCAATCTGTCCATGTGTGTCTATTATCTGTTTTCGTTTCATTGTTTGAATGATTGGTGTTCTATGTTTCATGTTCCAAAAAAAAAAAAAAAAAAAAAAAAAAAAATCGTTAAAACTTTTAACAAAGTTAAACTAGATCAATGGACCCATCCATTGATCTAGTTTAACTTTGTTTTAAAGGCAGTCTTAATATGCACAGCAGAAGCTGATAAGTTACCCTAAACCTGTAACTGGGGGTCAAGCTAAATTGGAGAAGCCTTTCCAGGAACTGATTGGCTGCATAAGCTGCTCTTAAAAGGACCAGCAACATTTTGGCTTATATAATAAGGAAGCTGAGAGTTGTTTTTCCTAGAAAAATCTCTGTGACAAGGTGCCTTTCTCCTGAAATTACAGCTAGAAAAAGCAAGAAAATTGTGTTTAGTCTAAATATATAAGATGTGTAGCCACTTCATTCTTGCTTCTGACTGGTTTTAAAAGTATAAATATGTTGTGCATGTTTTGGTTATAGATTATTGGCCTATAAGTTATTGGGTGTGATTAAAAATTTGCAACTTTGGTACCAGAAAGTTGGCTTAAAACTGGTAACTCAGTGTTGGAGTTATTCAGAAACCAGATGTACAAAAGATAGGATTTACAAACAATGTCTCTTTAATGAGATATTAAGAGCTGCACTATCATTCATTCATATATAAGAACTGGCAGCCAGACTTTGGTACATGAAACTAATGCACTTGGTGTTGATTTTAGAGAAAATGGATTATATTGTTAAAAATTGGTTTTGTTTCCCAAAATTATGGTTATACTCTAATATTGAAAAAAAAAAAAAAAAAACCCTTAAAAATATAGTTAAACTGCCAGTATTCCATTGGCTGAAGCTAACAGTTCAATTGTGAGTTTGGGATTTTTTGACTCATCCGTGTTTATAGAGAAGAGGATAGAGTAGGTAGAGTTGAACAAAAGTGGTAAAAATAGCTGTGGCACAGTACAGGCCTGCAGGAAGAATAATCTTTGGGCCAAGCCTCAGGAAATAGGCCCAGATTAAGAACATTTACATTTAAATTAAGATAATGCACAGACTGAGCTGAGCAGAAGCTTGGGTAACAGACATTCCTTTTGTCTTTGTCATCCTGACCAGCCCCTAGAAAGGTGTTTCCCAGAATTTGTTTATTGCCTTGCTTGTTCCTTGCAGGGGAGGGGTCAGCCTCAGACCCAAAAGACATTCACAAAAGACATTTTATGGGCCAGGAGTTATAGATAATGATTATGCTGGAGAAATTAAAATTATGCCTGTGTCTCTCCATGGCATTATAGCTGTGCCTGCTAACAAAAGAATTGCTCAAAGAGTAAGAGAGAACAAGATTGGCCTTCAACTTGGTCTTTATCTGATACTCTTGCTCAGCTACAAGGAATTGGTTATTCAATTAATCCAAAACAAAGCTCATACTTAAGATTTATGAAACTAGCTTCCGGTCTGGGCCAGGGAACTGAGTAGACCTTGGGTGGCAGCTCTGCCCCCAACATCCAAGAATCCAGAGGAAGCAGGGATCCCAGGCGCTCGAACTAAGGCAGTATCCTAGGTCTGGGCCAGAACACTGAGCAGATCTTGGGTGGCAGCTCTGCCCCCAACATCCAAGAACCCAGAGGAAGCAGGGATCCCAGGTGCTCGAACTCAGGCAGTATCTTAGGTAAGTAGACAGCAGGGCCCACCCTAAACAGGGAGTAACTGGGAACCAAAAGGACCCAGGAAGTTACTCCTGGCCCGGAACACTGGTTCCTTCCGGTCTGGGCCAGAGCACTAAGCAGATCTTGGGTGGCAGCTCTGCCCCCAACATCCAAGAACCCAGAGGAAGCAGGGATCCCAGGCACTTGAACTCAGGCAGTATCCTAGGTAAGCAGACAGCAGGGCCCGCCCTAAACAGGGAGTAACTGGGAACCAAAAGGACCCAGGAAGTTACTCCTGGCCCGGAACACTGGTTCGTTCAGGTCTGGGCCAGAGCACTGAGCAGATCTTGGGTGGCAGCTCTGTCCCCAACCTCCAAGAACCCAGAGGAAGCAGGGATCCCAGGCACTCTAACTTGGACAGTGTCTTAGAAACTACTTCTCAGATCTGAGGCCTAGATCAGACCTCTGCCAGGTCTGCTGTTGTGTGGACTCCAGATTCCACCTGAGACATACTGGAAGTTCCACTCATTCCAGATCCACAGAGGAACAAATGAACTCAGAGCTTCAGACAACATATCCTGAGATATTCTAGAGGAGACACTGCACCCAGAACAGCAGACACCTATCTGGACTACTACCTTGGAGGCACCATATCCTGAGGCATCCTAGAGGTACCACTGTAATCAGTGCAGCTGGAAAAGATCACAGAGATATCTGGACCCCTAGGAAATCAGACACAAGCTAGATTACTAGAAAGACAGGCTTCAGTCAGAGACAGCAAGTACAGGCAGCACTAGAGTTAACCAGATTAGCGAAGACTCAACCCATAGACCACATGAAGCTCATGAAGAAGGAAGACCAAGAGGGGATGCCTCAGTTTTACTTAGAACGAGAAACAAAAATGCTCAAGGGAGCAAATAGGGAAACAAAACATGGAACAGAAACTGAAGGAGGGGCCATCAGGAGACCATTCCACCTGGGTATTCACCTCATGTACAGCCACCTAATCTAAACACTGGTGTGGATGGCTGGAAGTGCATAATGTGAGGAACATGATATAGCTGTCTCCTTAGAGGTCAGCCAAAGACTAAAACACTCAGAGGACAATGTTCACAATTAACCACTGATATGATCAGGGGTTTCCCAATGGAGAACTTAGTGAGAGGACTGAAGGAGCAGAAAGGGTTATTGACCCCAGGTGGAAAGCAACAATACCAAACAACCAGAGTCCCCCAGGGTCTAAACCACCAGCCTGGGAACACATAGGGAGGGACCCAAGACTCCAGAGGTATATGTAGGGGAGGATGGCCCTGTCGGACATAGGTGGGAGAGGAGTTTCTTGGTCCCATTTTAAAAAAAAATGAATGAAAAATGAATGAACACACAGTGGGGGGGGGGATGTGAGGGCGGGGAGGGGATAGTGAGGGGGGTAGGTGTGGTCACTGCCTCATAGAAGCATGAGGAGGGGGATGGGATAGGAGGTTTCTGGGTGGTGGGAGGAAGTAGGCTAAGGGGATAAAATCTGAAACGTAAATACTACAACCAATTTTAAGAAGCGGGGGGGGGGGGGTGGGGAAAGTCTTCAGAACCAACATCTTTAAAAAAAAATGTCAGTCCCCTGGGGGTGGGAATTTTTTTTTTTTCTTTTCTTGATACTAAAACTTGTTCTGAGAATTGTATATTGCAGAATACACAGCCTTGGTGTATCTACTCATCAAGCATACTGAGCAGACCTGCCCAAACCTCTGATGTCCTGGAATTCCATCTGGATTCAGTGAAGACACAGCATCAGAGGCTTATCAACTTACTCTTCCCCCTACCCCTCTTCTAAAATCTCAACTCCCTTAATCAGCTTGAAGAAGTTAAAGAAGAGTCAGCGCCCCTATTCCCTGAGCTTGGGGACTAATGTGGTTAATAATGGTCTGTCTTTCTAGGGACAAGTAGTGGTTTTGTTGGAACAGGGGGGATTAGCTAGGACTTACTGCATAGCCATAACCTACTGGTAGAAATCTGTATAATTATTATCAAGATGAAGTTATAAATTCTTAAATGGTACAAAATTTACTTTGATCTCAAATTTAAGGTTTTCATTGGTACGAGCCTCTTATTAATATAAAAATGAGATGAATATTGATACACTCATGGGCATTGTGCCTGTATAACACATTTAGGAATACAATGCCTAGACCCAGCCCTTTTTTAACTTTTTAACTGATTTGGGACGGTTAACCTATGAGTTAAGGGACTATAGCAAATTCATATTTTTGAGTTTATTGTTAGGGTGCTTTCCATATTTTACTTAGAAATAGCTGAGAGGAGTTAACAGAAAACAGTTCAGGTTACCTTACATGGATAGTTGGTTTTCAAAACATCAGAAGTCCATAGAACTGATGCTACAAATATTTATATATTAATGTTCATATTGATTAGAGACCTGTCTGCTTCTGACAGCTTCCTGTCGTGGATTCTAAGAAGAAATTGAGCATCCTTGGAGTTACTCCAGTTGTGTGGTAACAGCCACTAGGCAAGAATTGCCTCTCTCCATCTACAGACAAATTACTGTCCAGAAAATGACACACATGCAGAATAGTCGACTGATTATATCTGCCTAGACAGAGTAATCAGTCCTTAATAATCCTGCATCACCAAGGTCTGTCAGATGATTCTGGGCCAGAAGGCTGAAGATTTGATGCTCCAACGTTCGGTAGTATAGGGGCTTTTCAGGTGTTCAGAGGTCTCTATAAATTGGCTAAGTTTTAGAAGCTATGCTTTGTGCTTCCCACAATTATAGTTAACTCAGTCATTCTGGATTTCTGACAGGGTTGAAAACTTATAGCTATTTACCGTAAGAGAAAAGATTTGATTGGATGGTCGTCAGCTGACATTCATCCTAAAGCCAGGTTCAGAAGTAAATGTTTTAGTTAGGATAGATGACAGAGGTGCTGGTTAGTCAACAAAATGATGGACTGGATATTAGGACTATCTTGTACCTCACTGGTACAAATTGGCATAATTATGTTCTAATTGTATTTTGAGAGAAAAGTTTCATTTTAACAGGAAGGGTGATGTGCAAGAGGAGCTAAGGTAGGAGGAGTACTGAGAGGAAGAAAAGGAGTAAGAAGAGGAGGAGAAGAAGGATAGGAGAAGCTAGGTGATGAAAGAGAGAAAGAGGGGGGAGACAGGGAGGCAGATATTCATGTATCTCCACCAGTCAAAGATAGTCGTTATATCTAGGTTGGTCAGTGGGTTACACCTCTGATTGAACAATTCCAAACTTATAACGCTTATGATTAAAATAATTTTAAAAAAAATGTATAAGTGCAAAAAGGAAAAGGGGGCATGAGATAGGGGTTTTCTAAGGGGGGGGAATGGGGAAAGGGGATGGCATCTGAAGTGTAAATAAAATATCTAATTAAAAAAAAAAAGATTTATGAAACTAATGAGGCATTACAACCTGACTTGCCTACTCCAGCTGCCATTCCAGTAAATGCATATAGAATTATTATAGATTCAGGATATTGTTTTTATACAGTTCCTTTACATCCTAGTAAAGACGGGAGATTTGCATTCAGTGAATTTGCTTGTAATTTTTGAGAGACCATGAAGTAATATCATTAGAAAAGTTTGCCTCAAGGAATGGCTAATAGCCTTACATTATATAAAAAAATTGTTGTTGCTTTAATACAAGAAGTTCAGAGTTTGAATCTTTCAGTGTATATTATGCATTGTTGTAGGAAAAAAATATGACTAAGGAACCCAGGGTTCCACACACCATGCTGTGGGTAGTCGGCTGGGAACGCTCTGAGTTCCTCCAGTTGGAAGTTGGGCCTGGCTGCTCATTAACTAAAGGCCTCTCCACGGTTCCTCATGGCTCCTCATGGCATGGCCCCAACTCACGAGGAAGTCCTTGGGTTTCCAAAACCAGTTTATTGACATGGCGGATGATGAATGGATCTGGATGCACACCCCACAAAACCCAGGGTGGACCTGAGTTAAATAGGAAGGGGAAGAGGTGGGAGGGGCTGGGAAGGGATGTTTAATCGGCTCCACCCTCTGGACTTTAGGTACCTCATTAGTATGTAAATCTCTCTAGGGCCTGCTCATCCCACCCTCCACCTGTGTACTGAAGGGTGAAGGTGGAATAGTGATTAGACCTCCTGTTAGGCCTGACACATTGTATGGTATTTTATTAGCTGATCTCTCTGAAGGAGTTTTTCTGCAAGCCTTTGCTCTCATATAATGAGCTTTAAAATTCTGGAGTGCTTGTTGTTCCAGAAAAGATTCAAAGGCAATATCTTTTCAATATGGAACCTCAATTATAATCCTAAACAGATTGTGGCACAGAAAATTTTAATAAGAAAGGATAGTAGGGGTTGGAGAGATGGCGCCATTAAAGGTCAGGCTCACAACCAAAAATATTAAGAGTTCAATTCCCAACAACCACATGGTGGCTCACAACTATCTGTAATGGTATCTAGTGCCCTCTTCTGGCTTGCAGGTGTACATACAAAAAAATGGTTTACTTTTAATGATTTTCAAAAGCTGCTAGGAGATATTAATTATCTAAAACCTCACCTTAAGCTTGCCATAGGAGAACTTGAGCCTCTGTTTGATACCCTCAAGGGGGATGCAAATCCTAATTCCCCTTGACAATTAACTGATGAAGAAGAAATAGCCTTGCAGAAAATAGAGTTAGCTCTTAGTTATCAACAGATACATTATGTAGACTATGAAAAATTGTTGGCTGTTTGTGTTATTGCTACTCATGTGCTCACAGCAGCCCTTTGGCAAAAGAAACCATTAATGTGGATTCATCTTTCTTCATCTGCAAGTAAAGTTTGAACATCCTATTATGAAATTGTTACTGTGTTAACACAGAATTGTAAGATAGAATCCTGAAAGTATTTTGAATGAAATATTTATTCCTTATTCCAAACAGCAATTAAATTGGTTATTGAAAAATACTGATATCTGTGTTTACTGTATTTACAGACAGCTCATTTATTGAGAAGGCAGTATATGTAATTAGATCACATGTTCATTTTCTTGAGTTTCCTCTTACTTCAGCACAAATAATTGAATTATGTGCTGTAGCCACTATTTGAAATGCTAAAAAAAAAATACAAGCTTTCAATTTGTATACTCATAGCCAGTATATAGTTTATAATATAGTTTATATATGGCATATATATGGCACTTCTGTCCTGGTTTTGCAAGGAACTCTGAAAAATTGACTTTTAAAAACTAATAGGAGGGGGAATTATACACTCTAAGCTAACCAAAAGCGTACCTTGCCTTTGTCTTATTTGTTTTAAATTATTTGCAAACTGATGCTAAAGTCAATATGCAGCAGATCTCCACTGGCATCCAGTCACTTCCAGCTCATGTGCCAGGGTCAAATGGAGAGACCCCTAACTAATTCACGGAATGATCCTGACTCTGTTTTAATTTGGGGTCGTGGTTCAGACTGCATTTTTTTTTTTTGACAAAATGAAAATGGAGCCCAATGGCTGCCTGAAAGATTGGTTTGTAAAGTGGACACAGATCTTGAGCCTAATAATTATGGTTCTAATGATGAAGATGGCTCAAAATCCCTATCAGCCACCTGAGTTAACCTGGTATATAGTCTCCTATATACCAGGAGAGTAAGTGTTTTTTAATCAATACTTAAAGCCACTCACTATATACTGGTGGCCAGACTTGGGGTCTGATCCCTGCCAATTAGCAGCTGGATTACATACCTGGAACATTCCCTCTTACAACTTTTTTTCCTACACTGCTTGGATAATTATGTTGCTTTTATCCTTTGAACCTTGTATCTTAAACAGATTGGTTGCCTTCACACAGAATCACTCTCAGCAAGCTCAGCTATTCATCATGGCAGTTATCCATTGCTATAAAGAATTGCATTGAGTGCATGCTTACAGGTCCTTTGGTCTGAATGTGGCTTTCGTCTATATGGGAAAGAGTGTGCCAAAGATGGCTGGTAGTCAAAAATGGGTCAGAGCATTCTTGAGCTCCTATAGACCTAAGACAGAGGCATACATCAATAATGCTGTGTTTGTTCTCCATGGAGGGTAATAAGAAGCAATATAGATGCCAACCTAAGCCAGGCACGGTCACCCAGCCACTCTTTACCCTAGATGGAATAAAATCTTGTACACCATTCAGCTGTTGGCACTGCTCATCTTAAAAAACTAAAAAGGGTGGGGAGGATTGTGCTCTTCCCTGCCCCCCCCCCGCCCCCAGCCTTGAGCAGGCCTAAAAGACCTTGTTTACCACAATAGACCAAATAATAGGACCCAGGTGGAGTAACCTACCTTGGCTACACATATAGCCTGCTACAGGAACTTAGATGAATAAACTGTCCATTGAGCTTGCCTTGAGACATCTCTGGCTGCGACTAAGGATAGGTTCCCCCACCCATCTCTGACTGAAACAAGAAAAAGTTAGGTGAGGCTTTCCCTTCAGACTGAAGAGCTGAACATTAAACTTCAAGCCTTCATCAGACAACTTTGTCTTGGTTTCATCTTTCTCTTGCCCTTCTGTCCCCTTTTTTCATTTCCAGCCCCCCTTTCAGGTGAACCCAGTTGGTCTGTGGCCACAGGCGGATAAACTAAGTGATCCGAATATGAGTATGATGGGTTTTGAGGAGCTTCTGTGTCATAATAATGTGAAAGAAAATCAATCAGCAATCAATAAATATCCAGTGTGCTAAGGAAGCATTTAAGACTGTAAGCCAGGGTAAGATTTCCTGGGAAAGCTGGTAAATAAGGTGGAGCCTGGAGTAGGAGGGACAACTGGAATGTGTCAATTTAGGGTATTCCAGAGCAGGGAATAAAAGTATCTAAAGTCACAGCTAGCCTTTCTTAAGGACCCAGGTTAAAGTTAATTTGGAATCTCTATTGCATACATAGTTATGCAATTGAAATGCAGTTCAATTCTAAAATCATTGAAAATGCCCTTTATTGTGGAATCAAATATGTGTCAGACTTATTTTTTGCTAAAAAAAAAAAAAAAAAAAAAAAAATCCATCTTGTTTTTATGAAATTGGACTTTTGTTATTTTATAGATGGTAAATATCATATGTAGCAAATATTTTGTCTATATACCTCCTTTACAGGCCTATATACCTGGGGGTTAGATAATAATTTCATGAGTGAAAAGAAGTCACAAATGGAAAACATTCACAGAGTCCAGATTTAAGGTACCCAGTCTATGGCATTTTGTTATAATTAACTAATAAATTATTTTTAGTCAAGTTCAGGTTATACTTAGAAAGCAAGATAAGACCACAAAACAAATTAATAATCCAATGACAGAATCCCAGTGAAGCACAGGGGTGCTGTTCAAATGGATTGGTTGAATTTTAGAAGGGGATAAACTTCCTCATGACAGGATCATGTCTTTGATTGGTAATCATAGAATCATACACAGCTTACAGAGTACTGTGTGAACTGAACACAATAGTGCATGTGTAGTCCCTTTAGTGGCTTGGGAAATGAGTCATTACTTTCATAACTATGAAAGTTATCACTTTACCACAAAGTCATTCAGCCAATGACTAACTGATATAACAGGCACATGCAATTTCTTCTTCAGCATCTTTACTCTGGAACAGACCCCACCAACAACTTCAATACTTTATCTCTTTGGATTTTTAGATTTTATTTATTTATCACTGGAAGTCTTCCTCAACTTCAAGAATCTAAATAAAAACTTCATCTTCAGGTGGTGGTGGTGGTGGTGGTTTTAGTGCTATAATTTTATCATTGAGCATCAAAAATAAAGCCTCAGTTCTTCTGCTGAGTCATATCCCTAGTCCTATGGCCTCTAGCATCTTTAGGGACTCAATTCTAGATGAATTTGTTTTTTTATTTGTACGATTTAATTATCTATTTCCTCTGTCCTACTTTGCCTTTATTGCTGTGATTAGCAACATAACCAAAAGAAATGTGGAGAAAAAAGGGTTTTTAAGGTTTACTGGTTTCAGTTCATTGATAAGGGAAGTGAGGATTGAAGTCAACACAGGACAAAGGAGCTGAAGAAGAGACCTTAGAAGAACCCTGCTTACTGGCTTGCTCTCTAGAACTTGACTGCCTTGCTTTCTCATACAGCTCACGACTTCTTGCCCAGGGGTTGTACCACCCCAGTAGGCTGGGCCCTCCCAAATGAATCATCAACCAAGAAAGTGATTGATGGACAGATATGTCCAAAGGTCAATCTGGGGACAGGGGTGATTTTTTTCAATAGAGGTTCTCTCTTCTTAGCAGATTCCAGTTTGTGTCAAGTTGAAAAAAATAATCCACCTCAGTCTCCTAATAAATAACTCCCAGACTCAAGATATTTCTTTATCTAGTGCTTCATTCTAATACACAGGAAAAGTAGTATCTATCATCCAGCAGCAACTTGGGAAACATTTTAGACAAATGAGTGAATAAATCCTATCATATTTTAAAATATAAGTAAAATATATAGAATTAAATTGTTTCACAGGGAAGTTTGCATCTATCTTGAATGTAATCTTTGGAGTTCACCTTAAGGAGAATAATATTCTGCCATGAATCTTGTGCGCTCAAATCTAGTAACTGCTCCCCATGCAAAATTAGAATTTATCTTGATCTTGACAGACGGTTCATCACCTTGAAACTTTTTCATCTCACCCTCTAGTTTCTAACCAGGGAATATACAACCCCTTTGGGCATATTTTTTCATTCTACTTTGTTTTGGCTGCAGGGTATTTTTGGAGAATATATATTCTCCAATATATATATATATATATATATATATATATATATATATATATATATATATATATAGAGAGAGAGAGAGAGAGAGAGAGAGAGAGAGATTGGCACATAGGCCTGAAACTGAAAGATTCTAGATGCTCTGAAATGTACCAGGGAAATCTTTCACAATGAAGAGTATCCCTGAGTAAAAGACAGTTTACAATAGAGAACCTACAAGGCTTATCTTCAGAGAATCCTCTGCTGGGAGTCTGAGAACATGGGCTTCCTTTCTAAAACAACTGCATCTGCTTACTATCTATCTAAGAATTCTATCCTCTGCCTCTAAGTTTACATTCAAAATGAGAAATTATTTCTTCCTTACCACTGATCATTTTTACTTATAAAACATATTCCAACTGTATATCTTATGGTTTAAGTACACAATATGTAATGACTATCTAAATAATCAGGTTTTCCCAAATCACCTGACCCCCCAAATAGTTAAGATGATAAAATAGACCACCTTTTTAAAGTAAGTCTTTAAACAAAATATACTAAATTGATATTAACAGTTTATTAGGACTTGGGCAAATGTAGAGAGTAGAAAGAGAAAATTTAAGTATCCACATTTACTGGAAATATATATTGGATTTATCTCCTAAGTATGTATGTGCACTGGAGTATGAACATGTGTGACACAGTAAATTAGACTGAAGCACTGTGTTAATAACAATAAGAGACATAGGTCCCTCATGATGCTACACACAACACTAAGCAATTTCTTACTGTAGCCTACCTCTTATGAGATGCTTTCAGAGTAAACAAGTAGTGGGAACAGAAATCAGGTTCATTAAGTATCCAATTATAAATAAAATATCCTCTCTTACCCTAAAATTCTTGAAAGACAACTAACCCCTTGCAATAGATTTAATTTCCTAAATTTTGAGTTTTCTCAACATTGATACAAAGTTGTTGGATACATAGTATTCACTCAAGTTTCTCTGGTCATAGGGGAAAAAAGGAATCCAAGAAACCCTAAAACCATGTCTAAAGCGTAAGTATCACTTGTTTCCTGGGCTCTTGGAACTGCAGATCAGCATGTGTGAAATTGAGAATCACAAATATTATCTTGAAATTAAGATAAACCTTCAATCTGTTCATACTTGACAATAAGAAATGGCCATTTAACTGTAGAAGAGCACAGAATACACTTCACAAGAAATATAACAGGCAGCATGTCATCACACATGCTTGGAGGAAAATGACCTTGATAGTGTTTGAATAAAATGCCCAAAACAAATAAATACTTAGGTGACAAGAAAAAATGACTTTTCTCCAAGAAGAAATGTTAGTTGAGGAAGTAAAAATCTTGAAAAATAGGGGTCATGTTCAGGAGGTGACAGTTCTTTTAGCTGTACTCCAGAGTTGATGAAAATGTAGCTAAATGTGAAGGTGTTGCTTGTAGCATTTATTCCAGGGACTTGTGTTAGACCGCTAGGATCTGTTGCCTTCAGTATCTATGGACTAGCAGATCTCTTTTGTCTGCTTTTAGAAACACTCTTACATGATTATAAAACAAAGGAGTTACTGCGTAGTTGAGTCTCGACCCTCATTTACATGACTGTCATTTATATGACATCATCTATGTTTGTTCTACCTACTATTCCACACCCTACTCATGAGATGATGAAAAGAGTCTTTTCAACTGACACAGAGTAGCTGTACGTTGACTGGGGTACCAAGTCATGTTTTGACCTTTGCTTAACTTTACATCTAATAAATGAAGATAATTAGCATATCATCTTGATTATTTGCCCTCTATGCATGTATAGTGAGACTATTTGAAATCTATTCTTTTAATAATTTTGTGATATATTATTAACTGAAGCCACCATTTTATGCCATAATTCTGTTACAATTTTTTTTTAATATCACTGAAGGCTTTTGTACTAAGAGCATAATCTCTGGTTTGATACCATTAGGATCTGGTAGAATGTTTAAGGCTAGGCTATACCAGAAAAAAAAAATGAATCACTGAAAACATACCTTTGAAGTGAGAGTATTACAATTCTGGGTTTTTCTCTCTCGTCTTCTTTCTTCCTCCTTTTCCCTATCTTTCTCTTCCTCTCTTCTTCTTCCTCTCTCTTTCTCCTTCACAGACACCAGGAGGTAAGCAATTTTATCCACCCACTACATGCTTGTCATAATATTCTTTCTCACCACAGGGCTACAAACAATGGAGTTACCACACTGTGAACTAAGTATGTGGTCCACAGTAAATCTATTTTTTTTATACACACTATTTCAGACTGCCTGTCATGGTCACAGAAAATTCTTAACATAAGACAATTACAAAAAAAAATGTATTCCTTCTGACAAACTGTGTTCCATGTGACCAACATCACCTCTTGCCTCTTGCAGTGCTCCTAAATTCTGGAAACCCTTATGGGCACAACCTTTTCAGTAAGCCTGGAAAACATCATGATAAGTAAAATAAGCCATGCACAGAGATACAAATACTATATTTTTTACTTTCGTATAGAATCAGAAAAGGAATAATCTAAGTTATAAATCACAATCAACTGCTCTCACCTTAACACTTAAATGGCTTCTAATAGTACGTGGAGTAAAATTGCAGTTCCTCTGTAATCTGAACCTGGAAAACACATCTATCTGTCACTCATTCTATTTCAGCACACAAGGACACTTATATCAGGGCTTCCTGCTGCTGTGGAGTTAATTCATACAAATCTCTGTAAAGGTGGCTGCTGCTTCTCAACAACTGGCTGACATTCTTTTTAGAGATATTGTATCTGACCCAAGAGAATGTGAAGAACATCCAGGCCTGCTGAATCATCCAACTGTATATGCCCTTGACAGCAAAGACTATGTGAGCAATATACTAAACTCTCCCACATATGACCTGAGCAAACACATACAAAATTTATTCTCTACCACATTTCTTCATTTTGCTTACATCATATTCTGTATTACAATGTAGATTGTCTTGCTTTCTCTTCTGAGCATTCATCAATTATCTCCTCGACTTGGATACAACCTCAGATTGTCTTACTTTGCCCAGAACTATAATGGCACGCTATACTATTAATTCATGATATAATAGACAAATTTGTTTTCTTGTAAGAGGAATGTAGACAGTTTGACAACTAGAAATGAAAGGTCAAGTTTACCTCCAATTTTTTTCAAATACATAAGTCAAACATTTGTAAGAAAACAGAGTCACCATACAGTAAGAAATTACTGGGGTTCCTGGCTGGAGGGATGACTCAGAGGTTAAGAGCATTGACTGTTCTTCCAGAGGTCCTGAGTTCAATTCCCAGCAACCACATGGTGGCTCATGACCACCTGCAATGGGATCCAATGCACTCTTCAAGTGTGTATCTGAAGACAGCTGCAATATACTCATTCATATAAATAAAAAATAAATCTTTAAAAAAAGAAATTCCTGGGGTTCCAAGTGATAGAATCAGAAATATAATCATCTATGGAAATATAATTACAGCAAAATTCTGAGAATAAACATCATGTATCACAAGCTAAGTGGCTTAAGCCACAGACATCTCTTGTCTCCCAGCTCCAGAGATCAACATTCCAAAGTCAAGGTGCTGACAGAGCTATGCTCCCTACAAAGGTTCTACCAGTTGTCCTTGCTCTTCCAGTTGTTGGCTAACTGCTAATTTCCAGACTATCCTGAGAAGAGCAGAGGTGTCATCACGTTCAACAAGTTAAAAGCTGAATGAGTGAAAAAGTCAATCTCTTCTCAGATTACTCAAGAAAATGAAATCACAGGGAAATCTGTTAAGCCCAAAATTGGTGATAAAAAGAGAAGAAAACAGAAGGTAAAAGGAGAAGAGAGGAGAGAAGGGGTGAAGATAAGGGGAGCCGAAGAAGAGAGAAGACACCAAGCAACAAAACCAAGTTGAAATTTTATGCATCTCCAACTTAATGAGAAAACTAATACACTATCACCACTGTGATTGCCTTAGAGTTCTGTTGCTATGAAGTGATACCATAACCACAGAAACTCTTATAAACGAAAACAGGTATTTGAGGTTGGCTTATAGTTGAAGGATTTAGTCCATTATTGTCATGGCAGGAATCATGGCAGCATGCAGGCAGACAAGATGCTGGTGAAGTAGCTGAGAGTTCTACAGCTAGACCAGCTGACAGCAGAAAGAAAGGTGAATACTAGGCCTGGCTTGAGCCTCTGAAGCCCCAAAGCACATCCCTAGTGACGTGTTTTCTCCAATAATGACACAGCTCCTAATAGTACCACTCTCTGTGAGCCTATAGGGGCCATTTTAATTCAAACCACAGAAATGATGTTATTAAACATATATGTACTATATACTCAAGTGGGAGAATATATTTCCTTTCTCTTTATTCCTCAAGAATTCCATACATGCTTATAATGTGTTTTGATCAAATCCACTTCATTTCTTCCATTACAATTTCTTCCCTACCACAATTGCCTCCAAAATTCATGTGCACATCTTTATACCCAGTGAGTCTACTCAGTGCTGCTCATATGTGCATGAGTGTTAGATCATATACCAGAGCATGTATATCTTCTTAGAGGCTACATCCCTGCAGAAAGATGACTCTCTCCCCCAACTTCCATCAATTGTCAATAGCTCCTCAGAAAAGGTGGAACCTTGTGACCCTATCCCATATCTACATAGCGATTTTATCTGGTTTGATCTTACACAAATTTTGTGTATGCAGCCACACACACTGTGAGATTTGCATGACTAGTTGTTTGGAAAACACTGTTTTGCTGCAGCTTTTCACTGCCTCTGGCTCTTAACAATTCTTCTGTATCTACTTTCACAATAATACCTGGTGTTGGGAGGGAAAAAATAGTTCATTTAGGACTGAGCCTTCCACATTCTCTTATTCTGTCTATGCTGATAAAATATGATCTTCTGTGTTAATCAATATTCACTGCAAAATAAAATGTCTCTGGTAAGAGTTGAGAGATATACTAATTTATGAATAAAAGATAAAGACTTAAGGTGGTGTAATACTAAGTCTACTTAATAGAATAATAACAGGAGTTTACCCTCTAGGGCATATGATCTATCCAGGTACTGACTCCTGACTCTGTTAAAGAAATGAGTTCATCTTGTGTAGCCTTAAACCCAGCAAGAAAATGGTAGGATACTCTTTTAACATGTGTTCCACTACTGCACCAGTGGGCATGTCTTATTGGGATACTCTCTACTATAGGTTGCAAGGTTCATGTCTAACTAAGATTATTTTAATTCTCTCACAGTGAAAATAATATCGTCTATCATCATGAAAGACACCCAGTATTGTAGAATCTTCCAGATTATTTCTTGATTTCTGCACGTTCTCCAAATCTACTATGAGATAACTTCAACAATAGGGCTTTACCATCAAGTAATTCTATCATTACTCATTCTTGAGAGATATTTTGCATCCCAATAATTTGTTGTTATTGTTGTTGAGGTTTGGTTTTGTTTTTTAAATGAATTCTCCATGGACTGCTGTGAAGTGTGTACTCTCTAGTTTTTAGTTGACATTCTCTGGAGATAGTTGTTAGGTCGATTTGATCTAAGAAGTTATGTACTCTATTTCTTCCTCAGTTCATTTTTATTTTTTGGTCTGGATGTCTGTTACTGGTAAAAGTGGAATACTAAAGTCACCAGTAATGTGTTCAAGTTAGTCATTTTTATATCTAGTTTCATATCTTTGGTGGTGGGATGTGTTTCTTAAAGGTAGTAAAATGATTGGTACGATTTTTAACTTGGTTTGCTATTCTGTGTCATTGGAGAATTGAGGCAATATTTGAAATATTACTGAAAGATGTATATTGATTCCTGTCATTTTATGTTTTTTGCTTTCTGAGCATTCCTCTGCTTAATAGTGTAACTTAATATTGTTATTATTATTTTTGCTATCAGCATTTAGTTATGCTTATTCTTTTTTGCAGTCCACAGTATCCTCTCTAGGGTTGGCTTGGTGGTCATAAATGTCTTAACCCTGCATTTATCAAGGGATATTATTCTGGGAGTGCTACTTTTCTGAGAAGACATGCTCCTGGTGGTCATGTTATTTGTATTTTTGCCATAAGACTTGAGCATCTATCAGTAATTGATGGTTTAAAGTGTTTTGTTTTAAATATGGCTATCTGCCCTGCCTTTATTGAGTGGTCATTTTGGTCTCTTTGCTGATACTTGTATTTTTGGCTATCTGCCCCATCTTTATTGAGTGGACATTTTGATCTCTGTTTGCTGATACTTGTATTTTTCAGGTTTTTAATCAGCCAAGTGGTGATTGGAGTTCAGTCTTAAGGCCACTCAGTGTTGAAGTATGAATATCAAACATGACACTGTGGCAGCCTGGGCTTGTAACAGCTTCTGAGCATAAGAGCAAACACCATAGAGCTGGTTCTCAGTGCTGATATATGGAAGGTCCACAGGATTGTAATTGGTCCTCAGGGGATTATGGGTTGGGTCACAAAGAGGATCGGGGTACTATCAGAAGGAGATGCACAGGGCAGTCCTCAGGCATCAGGTCTGTGGTTGTAGTTGTAAATGAGATTGCTGTCTAGCACAGTAGGGTAGGAATTACTACCTCAAAGCAGTATTCTGGAGTCAGAATATATTTCTTTTCAACTCTGTGCTAAGTAAGCCATGTATCGAGCCATGAGAGAATACCAATCATGTATACGTCAACAAAGAATTTTTATAGGAATTGATCAGCTATAAGAAAAGCAAATTAAGTTTTAAAAAAAAGTAACAATAGTCTAGCAAAACAAAAAAAAGGAGGCGCATATATCACTTGAGTATGAGATTTTTTATGATACTCAAGGACTTCACATGAATTAGGAAAACAAATGGATTGCTGGAAGACAGCAGAAATTCCAGATACATCTATACCTATATTTAATTGGCTAACTGATAATTGATAATGATAGAAAAAAACTGGGGAAAAGTCATTAAAAATTATATTGAAATATGGATATCTAAATGATAATAAATAATTTCTATTCCCATTTTATGTCATAGATAAAACTATGCAGAACCAGCAAGACAGAGCAGAGGTTAATTCACTCATGGTCACCTAAGAGTGCCTCCCTGAATGTACATGGTGGAGAGACTGAACCAACATCCACCATTCATCTTGTGACTTCCACAAGTGTGCTCTAGCATACCTTCTGCCCCACAAAATATAATTTTTAACTTGAAATTATTCAGAGATAAACCAGAATCCAAATATGAAGGATATAATACTATATGTTTAAGACAAGCATAAAGAAATCTTTTTGTAAATTGAGGTCAGTAAAAGCTTTCAAAAAAAATCTAAACAAAACCAGAAATAATAAGAAAAGCTATAGGCCATACTCTCTCCCAAATTTAAAAATTCTTCATTAAGAGATGTCATTTAGAAAATTCACCACAAGCATCAAGTAGAAATATATTCATGGCCATGTAGCTAATAAAGGTCTTATAAACGTAACATATTACATATTTTTACAAAGACACATGACAAAAAAGTAAAAGAGAGCATTTGGAAAAAATGTTCAATACAGTTTTCCAGAGGGGAAATAAATTAAAGCCATAAAGCTAAAGCATTGCCAATGGAAATGTAAAAATGCTACAATTATTTTGTAAATATGTTTAGTATTTCTGGTATAGCTAAACACACACTTGGGCCTAACAGTTATGATGCTTCCAAGTATTTATCCAAGACAAAATGAAAATACATGCCTCCCCAAAGGACTTGTACAATAACATTTATGGCAGCTTTTGGATGAGAGCTAAAAACACATTCTTTTCAACTTAACATGAAAAATTCAGCTAGACGGGCCATTTTCTGGGTCATGAAACAATACCAGATGTCCATCACTGGTAAAACAGAATAATGAATCACCTTATACTGACATAATCAAATGTTATTTTTCAATGAAATGGAACTAATTACTAATACATAGAGCAGCATGAGTGTTCTCTATCATTCTAAAATAAAATATCATAGTCTTAATCTGCATAAATGGAGAGGGTGAAATGAAGGGATCGATAGTAGGATTCAAATTACATGGTGCTCTAGAGCAGGACTAACAAAGTTAGTAGCAAAGAAACACCAGAGTAACTACTACCTAGCCTGGTGGGGTAAGAGTGGCAGAAATGGCTGCCTTTGATGAGACCTGAGAGAAACTTCTAGGTAGATGAAATGTCCTATAATAATGATAACAAGGTGCATGCATTTCTTAAAACTGAAGACAAGATTGGCATGTGTATATTCAAATATATATGTATATATGTATGTCTGTATGTACGTATACATGTATAATTTCATCTGGGGAAAGGCAAAAGAAAAATAGAATTCTGCTTTATTCATGTGGTACAACATAAATCAACTGACAACATGAAATATATTTGAAAAGGGTAAATATAATTCACTAAGTGATATCTGATAATGGTATCTAAGTGCTACTAAGTAATCCTCAGTGCTAATTTACTCCATATGTAAAATCTATACAGGGCCAGCAAGATGGCACAGAGGCAAAGCTACTTGCTATCAAGTGTTATGACCTGAATTTGAGCCCAGAAACCTATATGGTGAAGGAGAGAGGGAGACACCATAGATGAATCTAGGTGAGTGACATAGATTCTATATCCTTACTTTGCATTTGTTTATTATAAATCTTATGTTACTGTGTGATGATTATTCTTGCAGGCAACCCATTTCTCTCACAATTTCTCTGTGCTTGATACTCTTCTCATTCCTGATAATAGGATGCACAGGATTTGCATTTTTCTAGAAGAATATGATAATGAATGAATTAAATAATACATAAATATGACATAAATACATGGCAGATGCTTTAACATACAACAGCTTTAACAGGAAAGAAGGTAGTAAGAACAATTGAAGAACAGAGAAGGATGCAGGTATAAACAGAGTGAAAAAAAGACTCCCCAAGAAGGCAGGATATGAGACAAAGCCTGAAGAGTATAGAGAATGGATGAAAGTAAGTAGGTAGCAGCAGGAGCAAGACTCCCAGGATGGTGGGGCCTCTAGCATGATGGAGCTGAGAGGTATGGAGGAGCACAGATCACAGGTGAACCCTGGAGGCCTGTCACACCTTTGACTCTTAATTGTAATAAGATATGGAACCGCTGAGGGATTTTAAACAGAGTAGTGGCTTAGTCTTATTTACATTTTAATAGAATTGCTCTGACTCCCGTGTTGAGCATAAATTTAAGAAGTCTAAGGTGAGAGTAGGGAGAACACTTAGATAAGAGAGAAACCAGATAAGAGAGTGTTGGATTGGAGCACTTCCATAGCTGTGATGTGTGAGAAATAATCAGATTTGCGGCATGTGCTGAAGTCAAAGTTGCAAATTATTTCAGGGCTATCAGAGGAGGAAACAGAAATAAGGCAAAGATTTCAGAATTATTCTGGCAGAAATAGGAAGAGGACAAGAAGGAGAACCTTGAGGAGGCAGAACACAGCAGGATAGGAGAAAATCCTAGGAGTTCTAAACAAAGGGTTCTCTACAGATTGGGGATCTAATCTGACAGACAGTGAAGTGTTCCATTTCTTACAATGAGATTTCTTCAAGATGCACCAAGCTTTATTGCCTCACACAAAAACATGTTTCCCCAAGGAGTAGCAATGGTAAATTTAGGATGAAACAAAGAAAAAAAATTGCATCTCTGTGCAACAGAAAGTGAGAAAAAGGCAGAAGGGTCTCATAGCTGAACTAGCATAATCTATTGTCCTAAATGCAATTCAAATTCTGTGTAGACGAAAGGAAAGAAGTTAGGTAAAAAGCAATTAGCACAGTACAGAGATGTGGAAACAAAGAGTATTTTGTGGAAATGATTCAAAAGATGAACAGGAAGAAGGGCAGATGAATGAGAAAAAGGGAAGAGAGGAATTAGGATGAAATAATCAGGATACTTTGTGCTATTTCAAACACTTTGGGTGAAACAGAAGCCAAAGGACCTTTTCCTAACATTGCATACAAGTTTTCCTCTGATGTTTATTGAGTTCCCAGCAACGTCATTACATAGTCACTTCTCACCATTCTTGGCTAAAAGTATTATATTATATTACAGTTTGAGAACCACTGTTTTTGTACCTAAATGAACAGAAGAAAATAGACTCACAATTTTTCACTTGACCCCCCCACCACTTCTAACTACCAAAAATGATTCTCTTGAGTGCAATGAGAATCAACTTCAATTTAAAAGGCCTATGCTAACAACTTAAAAAGTTAAACAGTAAGTCTATGCATATGATCATAAAAGTTTTTATGCATCTACGAGGCCTTTGCCTCTGCTTCATCATCCTAAGACTAATTATTCATGAAGAATACCGAAAACTTAGCTATTGAGAGCAGAGTGAGGCTTGGTTGCCTGCTACAGGCTGGAGAGCAACCCAATCCCTCAACATTCCATCAGAGTCGAAGCTAATTTCACAGCCATTGCTAATACCGATTATACATTCATGTTTAACTACTTTACTTATAATCCCCAAACTGAGTTCCTACTGATAAATTTATATATCAGGTGCTGGCAGCAGCTAGGGATGTTAAGCATGGCCAATCACAATCCATAATACTCTGAATTTAAAACATTTGAAACTAATTTAATGGTTATGTCTGGCATTAGATTTTTAAGTGCAGAAATAAACTCTTATTGCTCTCCCAACTGATGGAACATGTAATACAATTACCACTGTATATTCTGATGTCAAAATGATTCAACTTTTCCTGACAAGAGAGCAGCCAGTGTCAAATATTTTAAATAAAAATCTAAACCCAAGGCCATCCGAGTGCTTCCAGACACCTTTTAGAATTAATTGAAATGCAGGTACCTCCTCTAAAATGATCTAAAGTTTTTACCCAAATATACAAGTTGTCTGGAAGTGCAACTTAACACCGTGCTGACTGAGTGATTATACAATTTTCTATGACAGCTGGAGCACAGGGATACACCAAGCAAGACATGCACACTGCCAACCCTGGGCTGACAGGCACAGAATTAAAACTGGACACAGTTGAGGCAGCTCTCCTTTATGTATTTTAATAATGGAAGCCAGAGGTATAAAACCCATTGAGAGCCCAGCAAATGCTATGCTCTGGACTACATCAATTTACATACTTCATCTCCTACAACTTCGAACTAGAACTCAAAAGACAAAAGGATTTCTCACAGCTCTAGAATGAAATGTATTCAACTCTCCAACTCCAAGGTTTCCTCCTGACAGAGTTTTATGGTTATATACAAATGAGTTACCTAATTCTTTTAAAAGTTTGTTGGTATATGCCTACCTCCCAGTGCATAAGAAGTAGCAAATGCATCTCTGACATTCCACTCTAAGTTTTAGAAGATGTAGTCTAACTGTGAACCAATGTTCACCCAAATCATAAATGGTTTCATTAACCTCCAGAACTCTATCACTTCCTTTGATGGGTGGGGTGTATCTAAAGGAAGACAAAGACTTAATCTTTTCCACTTGGTACGATGGTAAACACTAAGTTATTCTTGCACATATTAACCCAATTCTATTTTTCTTCTATCAATAAGGAGAAGCTGATATGTGTTCCAGGGATAATGCTTAGTAAGGCTGATGAGGTAATTTTTATCTATAGGTTACAGAACTATTTAGATGTTAGTGGAATTAAATTTTACATTTGCCTGATCCAAAGAAATTGTTTTTCCTACAATATGTTCAGGATATATCTACTGTCCCTTCCATATTCCTGGGAGTGAAAACCTCTCAGATAGAATCTGAGGCAATAGGGAACCTCCCAATATCCATGCTGTAGACAAATGCTTTCTTTGGTTCCTATTAACAGTGAAAATATACACTACATCACTTAAAGACTCCATTTTTAGCTATGAACTTTAACTGCTGTGGCTATCTCTTCACTTCAGAACTCTGTCATTGACTTTTCCCAAAGTTAATTTCCCCTAGACATCTTCCCTGTTGAATACGCTGTGAATGACTAAGATTAGAGAAGAAAACAACCCACCAAAGAAGGTGTTTACAATTTTATAATAGGGAACTTAACTGTGTTCAATATTAAATATTACATGTGTGGTTTTTATGAAGAATCCACTAAAGTGTATACTAACTATCCTCTTATCAAATAGGAAATTCTGAAATTCTAGAATGTATTAAAGAGCCTACTTCATATATCAAAAGGGTAAAATTTTGTTATAAGATTTTCTTTATCTTAATAAGATTCTCTTTTGTTCTCTTTATGGTCTCTTTCAATGCACATTCATCAAAATATAAAGTGTAGGTGTCCACACACAGTTAATCTGCAATGATTGTCAAATGTACTATAATTGATTTAGTGCACATTAAAATTCTATTTTGAAATATAAAACACTCTAGCAAGTAATAAATAAATCATCAGCCATCTAACACAACTAGAAAATCCACATTGATTATAAATTATTCAAAATGAAATAGTGTCTCAACAAAAATCTTTAGATCATCCCTAAGAATTAAAAAAATTTAAAAAAAGAACAATCAAGGTTTCCAGTGGATTTGTCATGGTTGGACTGGTACAATGCTAATGTATAGTATATTTGGGATGAGTCTTGATACACTTAAAAATATATGTTTATTTTTTTATGTTAAAAAGCCCAATGTATTTCAATTGTTTAACTCTTTAATATTTAACTTTCCTTTCTCCTTTCCTATTCTACTCCTGTCTCTTCTCAACCTTGATAGATAGATAATTGATGATGAGATAGATAGATTATAGATATGTGTGTAGATAGATAGATAGATAGATAGATAGATAGATAGATGAATGGATGGATGGATGGATGGATGGACAGACAGAGATATAGATTTGGTAGGTAGATGACAGATAATATACAGATAGATAAATGACAGATGATAGATAGATAGATGATAGATAGATAGATAGATAGATAGATAGATACAAACAGATACATGATACAGATGATAGGTAGATAGAGAGATGACAGAGGATAGGTAGATGATAGATAGATAGATGATAGATAGATAGATAGATAGATAGATAGATAGATAGATGATGGATAATAGAGATGATAGATGGCCGGGTGGTGGTGGTGCATGCCTTTAATCCCAGCACTTGGGAGGCAGAGGCAGGTGGATTTCTGAGTTCAAGGCCAACCTGGTCTACAGAGTGAGTTCCAGGACAGCCAGGGCTATACAGAGAAACCCTGTCTCAAAAAAAAAAAAGAGAGAGAGATGATAGATGATAGATAATTAAATAGATTATAGATGATAGATACATAATAGAGATGATAGATGGTAGATAAATAGAGATATTAGATAGATAGATAGATAGATAGATAGATAGATAGATAGATAGATAGATAGAAAATATCCTCAGACACACAGAGAGATACATGCTAGAGTTATAGAGAGAAACATTTTGAATGTATGGATGGATTAAAGAAGACCAAAATTCTGGAAATACTGAACCTCTGCCATATGTAAATATGCTAGATAATATTTCATAAACCTGTTGGCTGGATCCAGTGGAGTGGAATGGGTTATGTGCTACTATACCATAATTTCTTTGACTATACTTTTTCCCATTTTATAAAATGCATAGGTTTATGTTAAAATGTAATAAAGCCAGACAGTGGTCAATCTTGTCTACAGAGTGAGTTCCAGGACAACAAATGCTACATAGAGATACCCTGTCTCAAATATTCTGTCATAAATAATGAAGATAAGTCATGTTCTTATATGATTGGCATTATAATTTTGCCCAATCCATGTAAATACTGACCTCTATGTTTTGGGAAAATTCACTTTACCATGTGTCTTGAGAGTGAATTAACCACCCCTATCCAGAAGTTTTTACATGTCTGGGCTCTAAGATGGTTGGTTGGAGTTATTGGAGCAGGAATAAGTGGGTAACTCAAGTTCTGTCATACGATACAACAAAAATCTTACCGGAAAATGTGAGAAATAAGTATTCCTACTCTTCTGCAAAGTTTATAGAAAGATTGTTCTACTATTTGTGTTGACAAGGGAAGTATGAGTCAAGTTGGCACTATCAAACCAGAGCGGAAAGACACACTCTGAGGCTCTATAATAGACTAAGACCAAGACGGTATTTACTTTTTCATATCCTATTTGTGTAGACCTATTAGAAACAGCAGTGTTTACATAGAACTAAATCAATTCAAAATGACACTCTCATTTTAACCCAAAAATATTTATTGTTTGCTTTTAAAGAAAAAACAAAAATTTATGAAAAATAAAAAATTCATGGGTCTAGACTATCTCCACATGGTTAAAGAAGAAGAACCTAGTATCATTCAGATTTGGTCAAGTTCACATTGGAAACAAAATATGGATGCCCAAATTCTACTGGCTTGTGACAACACAAGATTACTTCTCATATATATTGCATGTTAATTTGTGTCTTTCCTGTGTTTATCTCATTCTGGGAGTATCCTTAAAGAAAAAAAAAAAGAAAGAAAATCTCACAACTACTCTTAAAGTTGTATATATAAGTTCTATGAGGATATTCTCCTTGAATTACACTAGCCAGAATAAGTAATGTAAGCAAACTTGATGTCATAGGAATAGTTAAGGAAGGCTTGTGAATAATTGAAAATTATATTAGATGATTTCATGTGCCCTACCAAATGTTACTCTCCAACAAAAGACACATCTAAATAAAATGTCCTAAAAATGTCAAATAATGAAACTAAGAAAAAATGGACTAATATCTTTCTACAGCTGAAACACCGTAACTGATGGGCTAGGATTCTATCCTAGTGAAACTATCCATCAATGCCAAATGTTACTATGATGTCATATAGGCTCATGAATTTGTCTTAACTGGTAGAATTAGAATTTTATTCTTTGTGAAGTTTGACATCATTGTTTTTAACTGACGCACTTTTATTTATTCATTTTTCTATAAATGAACTGAGACTATAACATTAAATATTGTAAATATTGCTACACTGAACACAGAAAGGGGGATAATGGCAATATGCTCTTTCCAATTTATTTCAATAGACAGAATTGCCATAACTATATTTCTATGAGGAATCTAAAACTCTCAGTGTGATAGAAACATGGAGAGGAGGGTTAGTTAACAGGATTTAGAATTAGGGGAAAGGGAATGACTAAAGAGATAATGTTTCAATTATGCAACATGAAATATATCATACAGATCAACTGTCTGTTGTCTACAGTTAATAGTATTCAAATTTTTGTTAAGATCTTTTTACATGCTTACTTGGCACCAAAATAATCTTGTCAAATGTGAAAAGGGGACAAAGAATTTTGGAGGTGCTGGATATGCTTATGAAATAGAAGGTACAGGTGGTTTTATGGGTGTATATTCTCCCAAACTCATCAAGTTGTCTGCATTAAATGTGTGCAGCTTTACAAATGTTAGTAATGACTGTAAAATATTGTTTTCAGAGTTCATCAGGAATATAGGTGGATGAATTATATTGATAGAACAGTAGCCTAGTTATTTATTGACCAATTCTTCGACAAACACCTATGAACACTGGACAAAATGTAAACCGAAAACATTGCTTGGAGTCATGCCAAGCCTTCAAATCAGAAACCAATAAAATCCCAAAGCCTCTTTGCCCTAAGGTTCAGATCACTTTTGCTCATACTCGTGGAGCTTATGAGGGAGGTACTAACAAGCACCCACTTAAAACATGTTCATATTAGTGCAGGAAATACGAGAGCAGCCAAAACATAAATCATCAGGTGCATCATGCTTGAAAGCCTCAGGACATCTCCAGGAGAAATGTATGTAGTAGTTCACTCTCCAAAGCCCTTGGAACAACATATTTTTCTCACATTAAATGCCTGTTAACAACTTAGAAACTAGACCTAGTGTTAAAAACATAAATTCAAAGATGATTTTCTTGGTAGCATAACAATGCTAATGTAATAAAGTGAATGAAAATCAGCATAAAACAATCAGTATAACATCAACAGGAGTAAAACAGAATATACAGAAAAGTTAGGTTCACATTACAACCCTACTGATTTTTCTTAAATGTTACCAATTTCATAAATACATTTAAGAATATCATTATATTAAAACATCACTAAAACTGTTACATTGTTATGTTTTATTAATAAAAAATACCTACAACGTTCTCTTTTCTAGGGTGTATGCCCCATTTTAAACATTGGGAACCTTTTACACCATACCCCCAAAATATGAGAAAGATCAAAAATTTAAACTAAGATAAGAATTGCTAATAATATATCAAATAAACATATTTTGTATAGACAAAGTCCTTTAAAATTATACAAGATATTTTTGTTTACACACCAGGAGTTGAGTCTGTGCTGACTATAAACTGTGTGAGAAACAAGATTAATTTAATAATTAGGAAAAGTCATAAATTCTGGAATGGCTTTATGTATAATTCAAGTAACTTATATGATGAATATTTCCCCTATTCATGTCTTTAGAAAATGACAGTGGCATCATTTATCTTAATAATAAAGGATGGAAATTAGGGAGATAGAACACGAGCTCTGAAACCAAACTCATTTCTCTGCTTGCTCTCACATACTTTAGGTAGTGATGTTAGACAACTTCCTTGCCTCTGTTTTTCCTATGTGAAACAAGAATGGTAGCAGTGCCTGTACTACTAGGATAAGAATTAACACAATGCATATATAATACATTTTAACATTTGTAATAACATGAGGCAATCAGCATTAATAAAGTTAGCATTCCTTAAAGTAGTGGTATTGAAGAAAGATATATCTAAAATAGCACTACTTTCTAACTTTCCTAATAATAAGATGGTGCTCTTTTGATATTGCTCAAATTATAGTTTTTTTCCCTTTAGTAAACATTTCTAGGCATATACTAATAAATAATGTTAACATTCTTTTGAGTATTTAAAACTTAACAGTTCTCCTGTACACATTTCTATTTTATTTCTCATCCCACCTCTAAAGATGCTTGTTATTTTGCAGATAATCAAATAAAGGATAAAAGATTAATTTAGCCAAAGTCACAAAACTACCAAGCTGAGTAAAACCAATAATCCCTTAGCACATTGTGACAGCTTAAGTTTTCCAAATCTGACCACAGAAATATATCCCATGACATGTAATCAACAATATGATTTGATGAGTTTCTTATTTATACATTAACTTGGGTGGGTCAATTGAAACTTAGAAGCAGTGGCACAGTGATGCCTATTACTTGTAAAATGGAGTTTGCCAGGTAACATGGCTGCTGATTGGTTCTCTTGAGAGCTTTATTTAGGGAAGTCTGCTACCATGTAAGAACTTGGGATACTCTGAAACTCTGCCAGAGAGGTTATGGCAACATCCTGACCCAGTGAACCCATATTGTTAGCAACATCTGTCAAGGCCCCAAAGTAAAAATAAAGCCAACTTGGAGACTTTAGATGAATTGGTCAATCAGTTGAGTGCCATAGGTTTAGCAGCCAGAATACAATACAGAAGAATTATATAACTGAACTCTGCATGCCTTTCTCAACTACAATGAGCGAAATGGGATAAAATGCTTGATGTTTTAAGTCCCTCGGTATGAAGGCGGTTGCTATGCAACAATAGTAAGTGAAACACACATGAATAAATAGGTTTTACTGCACAGTCCTACAATGTTAGAGTTTGCTTTTATGACAGAATTCTGGGTATTGTTCACATGTGAATTCCCAGTCCTTTCTAACTAAAATCAAATCTGAATTCTTTATTGAAAACTTAATATTCAGCTATCTTCCTAGATAACTGACTCATTCCAAAAGTTCTTTACTTTTATGTCATTCTACCAAGGAGTAGAAAGTTCACCTCTGAAGCAATCAAATGTTAACAAAAGATAGCATTCCAGTTCTAAATGCAAATCAGGCTACTATGTTTGCCCTAACAAATAAGGGACATTTAAGTGAGAACAAGTTTTTTCTGCTTTCTGAAATAAGTTTGCCAGTTGAGTTTACTGTGGTAAGCTGGCCAGAATGCAAATGAAGGAAGTCAGTTTCTACTGTGGATTTTAATGGTAGAATTTTTCTGGAAAGTTTTAATGGGAAAACTTTGAGATATAAAGATAAGACTGAGAAATTCAAAATAGTTGCTTTTCCAATATAATTGTAACTGTTTAAATTCTATTCCATGGTTGGTGTCTTAATTTCTTAGTATAAAATAAATGAGAGGATTAGCAATAAAATATTCTTTGTTTCATGTAGAAGAGAATGAATGTTTATTCACCATTTAGCTCAAGAGGGAAAGCAAAGGTCAAAGAAGAATAGAGCAAAGCACCTTTTGAATAAAAGTCTATTAACTGTTAAAAAATATACCATACTTTACAAACTAGAAAATCTTTAAATCAGAAACACTTTATAGCAATAGATTATTTTATATAAAATTCACAGTACTGCATAATTATAAACTCTACTATAATTTTTATCTGAGGTTTATGCATTGAAACCTCTTTTTAGTCATTTGTTTATATAGAACAAGAAAAAGATGCTATTTCTTTCTAGATTCCTACCTCACCTTGAACTAAAAGCCTCTGAGAACTATGTATCATTTTAATATAAAAATGAAAAATGGGACCAATAGAACTGTGGAAACACATAAAGAAAATGCTCCATTACTATTCCCTCGGATAGCTTATTATAAGCCTAAAAATTATGAACTTGGTCTAAAAGCACTTGGCAAGGGATTTGAGAGACAGAAATTACTCTTGAAAACACTGTAGATTTTGGATTTGGAGCTCTGTGTGCAGGAAACAAAAAATGACTACTCTTCCAATAAAGAGGTACCATGAGACTTACAACTAACTGGGGTGTTAATCATCTTTACCTTGCACCATAATCCATATTATGAATCATGGCATGAATATAAAAACTTTTCAAAAAAGAAAACTCATACATACATACCATAAAAATGCCCATCCTACCAAAAGCAATCTACAGATAGAATGTTATCACCATCAATATTCAACACAGTGACAATTCTCATATGGACACATAAACACACACAGTAGCTAAAATAACCCCAAATAATAAAAGATCTGAAGGAGATATCACTATACCCACTACCCTCAATTTTTAGTTGTACTACAGAGCTATAGTAATAAAAACCACATGATATTAGCACAAACATAGATTCATTGAACACTGGAATCAAATCAAATACCCAGACATAAATCTATATACCTAAGAATCCACATACAACTGAGTTTTGATAAAGAAACTGGAAATACACAGTAGAAAGAAGACAGTATCTTTAACAAATGGCACTGCTCAAACTGGGTGGCTGCATGTAGATGAATCCAAAACATCCATACTTATCACCCTGTACAAAATACAACTACAAGTGGATCAAAGACCTCAACATAAATCAGGTACACTGAACCAAATAGAATATAAAGTGAGGAATAGCCAGGAACTTATTGGCACAAGATAAGACATTATAAACAGAACACAATTAGCACAGACACTAAGATCAACAATTAGTAAATGGGACCTCGTGAAACTTGGAAGCTTCTGCATGATGAAGAACACCATCATTTAGACAAAGTGGCAGTCTACAGGATGGCAAAAAGTCTTTTACCAATTACATATCAAATAGAGGGCTAGTATTCAAAATATATAAAGAACTCAAGAAGTTAGATAGCAAAAAAATCCAATCCAATGAAAAATTGGGTACAGATCTAAATGAAGAATTCTGAATAGAGAAAACTCAAATGGCTGAGAAATACCTAAAGAAATGTTCATCATCGTTAGCCATCAGAGAAATGAGAACCAAAGGTACTTTGAGACATCATCTTGCACTCTTCAGAATTGCTATGATCAGTGAAACAACTGGCTTCTCATGCTGTCAAGGATGTGCAATAAGGTGAACACTTCCATTGCTGGTGGAACTGAAAGCTTGTACAACCACTATGACAATCAATGTGGCAGTTCCTCAGGAAAATGGGAATCTACCTCAAGACTCAGCTTTACCACTCTTTGGCATGTACCAAAAAGACACTTCATTCTACCACAAAAACACATGCTCAACCATATTCATTGCTTCTCTACTTATAATACCAGAAACTGGAAACAACCTAGCTGTCCCTCAACAGAAGAGTGGATTGAGAAAGTGGCATATTTACACAATAGAGTATTTCACAGCTGCTAATAAAAATGGCACCATGAAATTTGTAGGTAAATAGATGAAACTAGAAAGAGAAAAATCCTGAGTAAGGTATTGCTCATACCCAGAAAGACAAATGTGGTTGTTTGCTTATATCTGGATATGATCTGTTAAGAAAATGATAACCAAACTACAACCCATAGAACCAGAGAGTATATGCATAGAGTAATTGACTAGAGGGTACAGTTCTGGAAATCAGTCTGGCGGTTCCTCAGAAAATTGGACATAGCATTACCTGAGGACCCAGCTATACCACTCCTGGGCATATAACCAAAAGATGTTCCAACATATAACAAGGGCACATGCTCCACGATGTTCATAGCAGCCTTATTTATAATAGCTGGAAGCTGGAAAGAACCCAGATGTCCCTCAACAGAGGAATGGATACAAAAAATGTGGTACATTTACACAATGGAGTATTACTCGGCTATTAAAAACAATGACTTCATGGAATTCTTAGGCAACTGGATAGAACTAGAAAATATCATTCTGAGCGAGGTAGCCCAATCACAGAAGAAAACACATGGTATGCACTCAGTGATAAGTGGATATTAGCCCAAAAGCTTGGAATATCCAAGATACAATTCACAGACCACATGAAACTTAAGAAGAAGGAAGACCAAAGTATGAGTGCTTTGGTCCTTCCTAGAAAGGGGAACAAAATACTCATAGGAGCAAAAACAGAGACAAAGTGTGGAGCAGAGACTGAAGGAAAGGCCATCCAAAGACTGCCCCACTTGGGGATCCATCCCATATACAGTCATCAAACCCAGACACTATTATGGATACCAAAAAGTGAATGCTGACAGGAACCTGATATAGCTGTCTTCTGAGAGCTATATCAGGCCTCAGGAGACAGAGGCCTGATCAATATAAATGCGGATGCTCATAGGCAACCATTGGACTGAGCAGAGGGTCCTCAATGGAGGAGTTAGAGAAAGGACTGAAGGAGCTGAAGTGGTTTGTAACCCCATAGGAAGAACAACAATATCAACCAACCAAACCATCCCAGAGCTCCCAGAGACTAAACCACCAGCCAAGGAATATACATGAAGGAACCCATGGCTCCAGCTGCATACATAGCAGAGGATGGCCTTGTAGGACATCAATGGGAGGAGAGGCCCTTGGTCCTGTTGAGGCTTGATGCACGAGTGTAGGGAAATGTGAGGGCAGAGAAGTGGAAATGGGTGGGTGGTGGTTGGGGGAACACCCTCACAGAAACAGAGGGGCCTGGAATAGGGGATTTTCATGGGGGAAACCTGTAAAGAGAATAGCATTTGAAATGTAAATAAAGAAAATATCCAAGAAAAAAGAAAATGGAAATAGAATAGATAATTATAAATGATTGAGAGTACTGGAAAAAGATCAGGTGGGGAGAGAAAGGGAAGAGGGAGAAAGGGAAGGGAATATAGGGAAAGACAACTAAAATGAAGGGCCATTTGATTAGTATGAAAACCTAATAAAGTCAAAGCTTCGTAAAATGTACATATGAAGGAGATCTAATTGAAATTTCCAAATAATGAAGGAGACAGAGACCCTACTGGCCATCTCTTGTCACGAAATGAAACACCAGTACTGAGACTGAGTTATATCTAATTGAATTTTTAGACAAAAAGGCTGAAAATCCTCATAGGAAACCAAGCTGTTGCGAATGGGTTATTCTTCACAAAGAAACAGTAAGGCCCCATTGCTGAAGACAGCACCTACACAACTCATTGAACATGGAGAAGTCGAGTTGGTGCCTACATAGAGATCTTACCCCTGTGTTCTAATTTCTGTGGTACAGTATGGTACTCAGCATTCTGCACAATACCAAAAGATAAACATAAACACCAAACCACCCAGAAATCCTTTGATCTACAATGCTGTCTTCCCTGCAAGTTACAGGAGATCAAGGATGGTACAAATCTTGTGAGAGTTTATCAAATATCTGCTTTGACTTAAAGTCTATTCCACAAGATAAAATCCATATCCAATACTACTTGTGTCTGGACCAAGAACCCGAGACTAGATAATCAAAAGACCTAGACTAAAACCAAATATTTCTGACCTATAAAACAAGCAAACAAGCAAACAAATGACTCCTAGTAGTATTCTCTTATACTCATAGACAAGTTTCTTGCTCAGTCACCATCAATAATCAGAGAAGCTTTCTCCTAAAGCGGATGGCAACAAACACAGAGACCCACAACCAGACATCATGAAGAGATTAGCCTATCACAACCATCTGTTATCTGCTCTAGGTAACCTTGGACTGATCACATACCCCAATGTCTTCAAGAACCCATTCCAAAGTCTGCCCTATCATCTTGCAATGGTAGTTGACATGGCTACCATGGTAACTATGGATGACTAGAATCAGGCTTCAGTTCTGGAGAGGGAGCCTGAGAAACAGCTATGCAGCCATGCAAATTACCCACTTCTAAACTGGAAGGTAGTAACAAAAAGTAACAACTTTGAAGGCCCTGTAATTGTAATAAGTCCACTTTAAATCCTTTAACGAGGATCCATTGGAAGGATATTCTGGTCCCAGCAGTCACAGTAAGCAGCCCTAAATAGGATGTCTCCATCAAATCCCTTCCCTCAGGCCTCAGAAAACCCTGTGAAAGAGGAGACAGAACAAATGTAAGGGCAAGTGGGCATGGGAAATAAGACCCTGTAAATCAGTTGAGTTAAGCTCACTTGAACTCACAGAGACTGAAGCACCATGAACAGGGCCTGCAAAAGTCTACACCAGGTCCTCTATGTATTTATAATGGCTTCAGTTTAGTGTCTTTATGGAATTCCTATGGATGCGAACAAGTGGGTTCCTGAATCTTGTGCCTTCTCTCGGATTCTTTTGCTTCTGTTTTGTCTAATTCCAATGTAAAAGTTCTTTTATCTTATTATATTTTATTTGGTTACATCTCCTTAATAACCCTTAGGAGCCTGCTCTTTTCTAATGAGAGACAGAAAGGGAGTTGATCCAAAGGGGACAGGTGACGGGGAAAAACTGGGAGGAAAAACTATAATCAGGAAATATATGTGAGAAAATTATCTGGTTTTAGTAAAAAAAAAAAAATTAAAATAAAAAATTTAAAGAAGATAAACGAGAATGATAGCAGGTGATATTATTACATAATATCAGAGATGGATAGCAGATAGAAAAGAAGTAACTGACAGAGCAGGGAGTGAAAACATCCTCTTACCAAAAAGTCCAATAGTAAGAAACTAATTTCCATCACAAAGCACAGCGGTAGGGAGAAAAGCAATGAAACTACGTAAAAAATGAATGCTGACATTTGGGTGGGGATTAAATCTGACTGGTTAAAGACACGGTCAATTTTTTAACACCTCTAGTCCTGAAGAGAGGAAAGGTTACTCTGTAAAGACGATGAACATGAGACTCTTAATACTCAGAAAAAAATATTCAAAGAATATTAGAAAGATATAAACAGCTCAGTAAACTTTAAGAGAATAAATTCCTGAGCGGTGTCTAAATAAACAGAAACAGAAGGCTACATTATGTAATGAAGGCAACCCATGATTTGAAAACCAAATTTAATAAAGAGATAGAAACATTGAAAATGAATCAAACTGAAATGAAGATGGAATTGAAGACTTAATAACCCAGTAAGCAAAGCAAAAAGAAACCCTCACAGGCAAGGTGGATCAAGTAGAAGAAAGAGTATCAGAGACTGGAGATAACGTAGAGGAATTAAATCACACAAGCAAAGAATGTGAATAAAAGTAATAACACAGAAGGAAGCATGCAAGAACTGTCAGACCTCATGAGAAGAACAATCTTCTAATTATAGACATACAGGAAGGAGAAGAAAGCTAGGTACAGATATATCTTCAACAAGATCATAGGAGAGATCCTGTCTTACAACAAACAGACAGTTGATGAGAATAACACTCAAACGTAACCTCTGGCCTTCACGCAAGCACACAACCATTCACCCACATAGCAAGCCAAGAAACGTTCGTGAACTTCAAAAGACCACCAAGGAGTCCATTCCAATGCAATTACATTATGGTCTCTTTATTATAAACTCCACCTTGGGGTGCCTGCCAGCCCTGACATAGCAGGACAGAAAGTTGGAGGAACCATGAGCCTAGTTTAGGCAAGCATTTATGGAGACAAGAAGAGGGTATCTTGCCTGGCATGCATCTTATTAGGGGGCCATTGTGGCCTTTAACTTAATTGGCTGGTGCTGGGAGCCAATCCATAAACTTAACTTCTGCCTTTCTCTAGATTGGTGGTTGTTAGAAAGTGAAGTGTCAGGGGTAGGCTTGTAACCTGGAAGTGTAGATTTGTTGACAGGTAACCTAGAAACTAATGCTAGATACTGACCTGTTAGTTAACTTGAGTTCGACCTTAAGTCAGGTTCTCTAAGATGGAGTCTGAACCCAAAAGGTCTTGTCTCCCAGTATATGGAATAATAATTATATTATTATTATTATTATTATTATTATTATTATTATTATTTATTTATTTACAGTAAATTGTCTCAGCAAGTGAAGGTGGCTGCCACCAAGCATGACAACCTGACTTTAATCCGCAAGAGCCACAGGATGAAAGGAGAGAACGAACTCCCAAAAGTTGTGTTCTGATCTCCTAATGTGCACCACGGCATGCACATGCCCATACATACTCTCATACATCCAAATAAATAATAAAATTAAATTGGCTCATTTATCAATGTTCTCTCTCAATTTCCTTTTTCTGTGAATATGCATGCCTGTAGAAATGATCTATTTTGTTACACTGGTTAAAAAAAAAATTAAACTATGGATTACTCTCTGTAAAGAATTATAAACACCATGGTTCACATTTTTTACCATTCTGCAGACATCATCTTTGGTAAATTAATAGATTGTTTTCAAGGTCATTGTAAAATATGGCTGGTGTAATCTAACAAATGTTCATTTTTCACCCCAGCCTTTCATGGCAACATGTTTGTAAAAGCTGATGAGTGCGCAGTGGATTTTATGACGGGCTGGTATTTTATGAATATGTACCCCGACACTCAGCTGTGCGTGCACATTGCTAAACTTACCCACATTCTCTCTAAGTGACTTTTAAAATGTTTTTATTTTCCTAAATTTATTACTGAGCTATGTTTATGAAAATAAATGTTGTGCAGAAATGTAATATAGTACTTGCAACCCTTCCAGAAGCCTTGGCATAGCAAGAATTCCCAAATCAAAGCCACACAATCTACTTTGTCATAATAAAGGTCAAGTGTATAAAATGTTTCCTGAAGCCATAGTTCTCCCTGTGGACTTTATCAGGCAAGAGCTAGATCTACTGATTATTTTGATTGGCAGTCAACTAGGTAGTATATTCCCTACAAGGAATACTAGCTAACGCTAAATTACATTCTCCTAACAGGTACTAAAGCTTAAAAGGCAGAACTAATTTGGCAAAGATATACATAAAATCTGTTATAGTCTATAAACTTTAGTTTTAATATTGAACATCTTAGAAACTAAGACCAATTACATCTTGACCTTCCTGTTGTTACAAGTGTCTAATATGGAGATGATTGTTTGAATTTTCCCATACTTTACTGCTAAGCCAAACAAGTTATTATACTCAATAAATATAATGTTTCCCTGAAGATAGACACTGAGTTTAAAAGCATGGTGAAAAATGAAACTACTGTATATTTGTTTTCAAAATTATTCATGGTATCTTATTTTAAGTGTTTTTAGTTTTAAGTAAAAACTTACATAACCAAAAATATATTTGAGTAGCAAACTATTATAGAGATGACATTTCAAGTGCATTCCTTCTGCAAAAATAACTATTAGCTAGGCTGTGTTACATAAGACCTTATTTCAAGGATACACCTCTTGGAGTATTTTATTATAAACAACTCCATGGTGATTCTCATGTTCAGGAGTAGTTGATGAACATATGATGGACTCCACATGGTTTTATGTGTTATTATTTAGTTACAGTTTGTTGTTTGTTTGTTTGCAAAGTATTTTGTTTTCTTAGTCTGTGTGGTTCTATCAATATATTTGGTTTTTATTTGTGGAGGAAAAAAAGTTGGGTGGGTAGGGCAGGAGAGAGAATCTGGGAGAACTTGAGGAAGGAAAAGAATATAATCAAAATATATTTAAATTTTAAATTATTTTATGCAATTCAAATATAATATAAAATATAAAAGAATGTGCCTCTCGCTTTCACATCTTGACTTGCAGGTGAGAGGCGAGATTTGTAGCTGAGTAGTCTCATCGGTTCTGAACCTCAGCACTCTAAATGGCAGAGCATCCATATTTTAGAACATCCCTAGACACAAGAGCAAAACCCTTATTTCAAATCGTGATTTTTACAGTGAACCCAAAAACACAAAGAAGCTATTCCTTACCCTCTGAGAAGTCTGACGAGATTGGAAGCCATCCAGGGCTTCTTCCTGCTTCACTCAGCTCTGCTGGCCTCATTATCAGAGTTTATCAGAAGTTGCGCTCAAAGCCAGGCATGCCTCATTCTTGGTGACAGGGAGTTAATAGGGCTAGGAACATAGGTTTCCCTTTTCCAATGCCATATGCCCTTGGCTCCATGTAGGTTCAAATCTATCAGTAAGCCAATCTCCATGGCCAGGAGAAAATAACACTTTGGAAGGTCCTAGACTCAACTGGTGCTCTACATAAAGAACAGAAAAATGAGTTGGCTCCCCTGAAAACAGCTAGAGTACCTTTGATGCAGACAATCAGGAGTTCTCCCTCCCAGTTTCAAAGCACTTTCTATTTTAGTGCTATCTTGAATAAATCATTCAAATTACTGAGAATATTCTTTATTTTATTTTAATTTTAGGTTGGTTTGTTGATCTCATTTGTTTGTCTGTTTGGTTTGATTTAAGAATCTATGTATGTATGTATGTATGTATACCTGAATATGCTAATATTGGGTGGTGAACAAGCATTAATTCAGGGTTTTGTGTGTGCTAGACAAAAATTCTATATAATCAGCTGTATCTGTGGTCCCATAATTGCAAATATTAACTTAAATTTTATGATAATACTAACTTCTTATAGAATTATATAGTAGGAAAACCATATGACCAATTTCCAAAAAATAAATATAGTATTTTATTTCTAATCAGTAGTAACTTGGGAGGCACAAGTGGCACCCATATTTTGTTCTCAGATCCTTTAACAAGGAAGATGCCAATGGTCTTTCCAACTTTAAGATCCACACATTCTCCCATATAGATGACTTCTGTGTACTGTCATTATTAAAATAAGACTCTGGTTTTTTGGCTACCTCTTTCTTTCAAATCAACTATTGAAGGACAAAAGACTTTGCCTCCTGCAGCTGGGTTTTTGTATTCCTTGGTTCTGACTGATTTTTATGACATAACACTCTGAAACAACTACCTGAAAATATTTCAGATTCATTATCTAAATACACCAATCTTTCTTTTCCATCACACTCTATATGTGGTTAAGTCTCATCATTCTCTGTAGTTGTATTCTACAAGGTCACAAATTAAAAAATACTGAAGATGGCTGAGACACAGCAATAAATTCATGTGTGTCTCTAATTATAACTTTCCTCAACCAACTCACAGGTAGTTTTGTTCTTTTCTTTGTGTTAAATACTTTCAAGTTCTTGCTGTTTTCTTATTGATGTGCTTATATATTTAGAGTTGACCAATTAGCATTAAACATATTGCCAAACACTGTATAACTCATGCCTGAAGGAAAATGATCTAATGTACAGTTTCTTCTAGTGAGAAAGACAGAAACAAATGAAACAGAAATGGAAAACAAACAAATCCACCAACCAAAAACAACAGCAAAACCATGGTATGCAATACAACTCACAATCACACTTGCTTATGAACACAGAAACAAGAAAACAGAATGTTGCCTTGTCCTGCCTCACCTAGAAACACATGCACTGGGAAATTCAAATTGCCCAAAACCACACATCAGAGAATGACTACAAAGCATTGAAAGTACTTTTGAAGCATGCATAAAGCAGTGGGCAAATTGTAGCATATGCTTCTAATCCCAGCACTCAGAGGCAGAAGAGGACAGTGAGATGGACACCAGCCTGGACAACATAGGATGGCTCTGATGAAAACAATCATGAAGAGGGAGAAAAGGAATAAAAGACTAGGTGGGGAGGAGGAGAGAAAGGAGGAGGAGATGGGGAGAAGGAAGAACAGGAGGGAGGAAAAAAGAGGAGGGGAGAAGAAGAGGAGATAGAAGAAGCAGAGGAAAGGTAAGAAAAGGACATAGAGAAACTGAGTAAGAGAAAATGGTGGGGGAAGAGCATATCTCATCTCTATTCAAATCCATCTTTAACATTGTATAGTAAGTCTACTTTCTCTACACAATGTGAACTGACTTGCTTAGTCTAAATTTCTTCTTCTCAAAACTTTTATGGTCATCTTTCCATCTGATAGATTAGTGTGTATGTGTGTGTAGGGTTTTGGTTTTTTAGGGCATTTTGGTTGGTTTTTTTTTTTTTTAAAGATTTGAACAAAATGTGCTCTTTTAATTACTGTCTTATGTCTCAACTCTGCTTTGGAGAATTTATGGAAATACATAAAACCACAGGTCGGTGGGTTACATTGTGTCATATTCTCATCTTTGGAAGCTATCTGATTTGATATTTCCTCAATTGATTTTCAAGCTGAAAACCATCAATTAGTTGAAATGTTTAATCCTCTATAAACAGCTTCTCATGGCTAAAGCACCAGAATAGTATTCTGAGCTCCCATTTACAGGTCATAGTCGAGTCTACATTTGAAAGTATATTAGCAAGCAAGCTTCCATCTTGTCATTCCCCTTCTCAGTCCAAATGAAAGACAGAGGGGGGAAAAAACTTTAAAGTTAAAATATGTGCCAAAGCACAGCTTTGAATTATCTCAATTCTCCCTATTTTAAAGAGATTGTTTTTTCTTAGCTATAAACTAGAGAGTGTCATTAATCTATTAAAAGCTTTGGATTATGTCAAAAAGTATCCACTTGAGTACCTGGAATAATTCTTTTTTAACTACCTGGCTTAATTGAGTAGACAAGGGAAAATGAGAAAATATTTTTCACTTTAAGTCTTCAGTAAAAAAATAAACCAGAAATACAGATGATCTGCCTTTCTCATTTATCAAAGTATTAATGTAGAGAGGATTGAAATTATTACTTTAGGAATAATATAGACTCCACTCTGAAATATCAACATCTGTGAGATGTCAAGAAAGAATCCTTAGGCTGAAACACTGCTAGCATGTGCTCCAGAATTTTCTTGGTAGCTCCTGGCTGTGCCATACAAACATAGCTTTCCCCTGCTTTTCTTCCTCTCACTGATACGTGCTTGTCAGCCTGTTGTCACTGCCCTTGCCACTTGAAACTACAAGGAAAGCAGCCACATATCAAAGTTCAAATGTGTGCTGGCTCTTTGTTTCTGGAGTCTGTACTTTGGCCTGATAATCACCAGCATAAACCGTAATCACAAGGAAGATCAATTCCAGGATAAGGCTTCAGTTGGTGGGGTTAAAGATAAAAGAATCGTAAGCAAGGCTGATAGTGGCTTCACAGATATTCCTTTGTAGGTGTTTCTTATCAAAGTTGCCCTTGGCTGCTATCAATCTTAGAGTTTTCTGTTTATATGACTTCCCTCTGTGAGAAAACTAATTGTCCTTGTTGCTGCTGACAATGCAGTCTTGGGGATTACTGTGTAATTATTCCTTTAGACTTTACTAATATAGAAAAAGAAAGCCAAGTACTTGAAATAAGAATGTATGCTAAGCCAGGGTTGTGGCCCATGCCTTTAATCTCAGTACTAGGGAAACAGAGTCAGGTGGATCTTTGTGAGTTTGAGGTCAGCCTGGTCTACAGGATAGCCAAAGCTACAAAGAGAAACTTGTCTCAAAAACAAACAAGGAGGAAGAGGAAGGAAGGAAGAAGAGTGTGTGCTAATCTATAGTATTCACTCCACAAGCTAGTATACATTTTTAGGTACAGAACAAGAAGGACAGCAAATCTAAAGAAGTTATTCATCTCTCAACCTCAAGTTTACTCTTCTAACCTCAAAGACAGTTGTGTTTGTCATCTTTCTATTGCTGTGGCAATAACACAATAATAAGAGATAATAATAATAATGAGAGAATCAGCTTATCAGGAAAAAAGGTGTTTAGGCCCATGTTTCAGTCCATAATTGCTTAACTGTATTGCTTTGGACCTGTAATGAAGCCATCCATCATAGCATGCCCATGTGTTGGATCACTATTAGAAAGACCCCAAGTCTTCTTCAGAGGAATGCTCCCAATGACCTAATTTCCTCCCCAGGGGCTCCATATTATAAAGGATCCAACATATTCCAGTAATACTCTGGCTGGTGAACAAGCCTTTAGCATTTGGGCCTTTGATGAACATTTCAAATGAAAACTACAGCAGAACACAGGCACTGGTCTACTAGGGCTGGCTCCTACTGGCACACAGGACATTCAAAGAACGCATGTCCTCCCAAACCCAACTTGAGTTCCAAAGCTAGCTAGAAACTGACCTTAGCAGAACTAAGATCAGCAAATGCAAATCTAGATTCTTTCTTTCCTAAAATATTTGACAGGCAACCCCACTGCTGAGAAAGTTTGAAACTGGGTTTGGAGTAGTTTATACATATTGTTGTAAGTATATAATTTATAAGCAGATATTGTCTATCAATTAAAGCTTTACCAAAATGATATTAAATTACATTTTTTCATTCTCCTTAAAAATTTCTATAATTGATATTTTCTGTATTTAATTTTATAAATAATTTTAGAAGAAACCTACTAAGGATTTTATTATTTTTGAAATCTGTAGAATGTATGTATGATCACTTTTTAATTCTGTAAACTTTTTTGTAACTTCTTTATTTTCTTATAACCATTAATGGTATCTATTTTATTAGTTTAAATTATTTTACTGTTTTGCATCATATTGTACTAAAAGCACTTTACATTCATTTAATATTATCCTGTCTAGACTGGATTGGAAACAACCATATTTTGAAATTTTACTTTGTGTGTGTGTGTGTGTGTGTGTGTGTGTGTGTGCCAGTGCACTTGAAGATCATATTTCAACTAGAGTGGGGTCAGTAAGCTTCAGTGCCCCTCCTATCTCAGCTATCTCATACCCAGTGCCTGAGTAACAGTTATACATGGTCTCTTCCAACGTTTTCCATGGTGTAGAAAATCTGAACTGATGCCCCTCATTCCTGGACAGCAAGCATTCTCGCCCACTGAACCATCTCACCCACCCACATTTTGATATTTATTGGACATTTGCTGGGGAATGTTTTGTGCATTGTGTATTCATATTCTGATTTTTGTACCCAGAGATCTGGTTTCAGTCCAGACTTTGGTATGATACAGTATTTTGTAAAACATCGTTCTCCATCACTTCCTGATTGACAAAAAAAAAAAAAAAAAAAAAAAGCTGAACAGCCTATAGCTGAGCAGGGGAGGATCAGGCAGGACTTCTGAGCCCTGAGAATAAAAGAGAGTCTTGAGTGGGATAGAGGACACTTGTCATCGGGACATGAATGAAGAAAGAGGTGCCACGGTGAACTAAGATGGCAGGTAACACCATGTGGCTGGGAGGTAACTGGCAAATAGTCTACAGCCAGCATAGCTGCCTAGAATAGCTGAGTATCTGCCTAGCTACAGTGCCTTGAAGCATTTAGTAAATACACCAGGTCTCCATGTTATTATTCAGAGCAAAGGAGAGCATAGAAAAGCTCTGTACTTTTGCACATTATATGCCTGTATTTTCTTTACATATTTTAAAATACTCAGTCTTAGAAGTGGCCATTTCTAATTATTGTTGCTAAGACCCCTGTTCTTGATGACTGTCATTGGTAAGCTATATAGCCAGATTATTTTCTGTTTCCAATTTGCAGAGTGTCCATAGTGGTTACATACAATCCATCATACTTCCACTGGCTCCTTGCTGACTTGCTTCTTGAATACCTTTCTCACTCTTAAATGTGAGACTCTGATTGTCTGAAAGCATCCTCTAGCAGCCCTCTCAGCAGTGATTTGAGATAAAAATGAAACCAGCACAAGATGCTTATCCTTTTCTTTAAACTTCGCTTATAAATGAAAGGCTGGCAGGGTTTTGAATTTTAGGTTACAGCTTCTAAATATAGTCTTCATTTGGAGAGGCTAGGAGATAAAAAGTCTGCTACCTGCACAACTGTCAGACATTTTCAGTAATTGCCATTTCTCTCTGGTTGTATTAAAAGCATCCCCTGTGCCAAATGTTCTGTGTGTTCATATTGTGGCTATGTGAGATCTGTTTCATTTATCTAACCGAGGAATCAATGAGTATCTTCGAGTGATCCTTGTCACTTCTTTAAAAATTCTCCATCCATTATCTCTTTGAATTTTGTCTCTCCTCTACTCTCCACTTTCTCTTCCTGGGCTTCTAATGTGTTATACTTGGCCATGCTTGTGTAGCAACTAGATTTTTAAAAACTCTGATGTTTTTCATTTCTATCGACATCATCTATTCTGAATTTCTCAACTGTATACCTCAATCCACTATTTCTCTATTCTAACAGTCTTTCATTCTATCAGGTTGTCAACCTTAATGAACAAGGCCAGCTATATTTTTTCTTCTTGGTTTTTAATTGAATGTTTCAATTGTGTTTTTATTGCTTGAATAATTTAAGACTTGCCACATATATATTTGGGGTGTGTGTGTGTGTGTGTGTGTGTTAGTGGTGGTAGGAATCTAACCAAGGAGTAAATAGCTGCTAGCATGGTGCTCTTCTGCTGAGCTATATAGCCAGATTATTTTCTATTTCCAATTTGCAGAGTGTCCATTCTCTGATTATTACTTATGGTAACTCTTTGTTATAATGGTCCCTTCACTGTGAAATTTGTAAATTTTTAAGTATCAGGTTACATTTAATGGAATATGTAGGAATCTAGTGTATTGGCTCATCGGTGTATCAGCATGCACACAGTGCAGCCCTCCTCTGGAATTCCAGATGATCTGCCCCCTCTGCACTAAAGACCACCTTCGAAGTTTAGCTTGGGTGCTCCAACAGGATGATTTCCTAGAGCCTCTGGTTTCACTTTCGTGTGTGTGTTGGTGATTGTTTTCCCTCAAGAGCATTTTGTGAATGCCTTCCCCGGATGTTTATGTCATCACTGCTTCTCAATATATAGAGGATGCAGTTATCCACAGCTTAGTGTTAGAGTGCTCAGACAGTGAACAGCAGCGGTTTCTCAGTCTATGGAGTTCTGATAATATATTTTTTAAGGATTTCTTTTTTATTATTAATTTTTAAAATTTTTTTTACAGTCTCGACTTTATCCTCCTCCTGGTCCACCCTCCAACTGTTCCACATCCCACACCTCGCCCCCCCCCACCTCACTCCCTGTCTCCAAGAGGATGTCACCATCCCCACGCCCACCTCACCAGACTTCCCCACTCCCTGGGGCCCCTGGCAGTCCTCTGCTGTGAATGTGTTGGGGGCCTCATATCAGCTGCCTGGTTGGTGGCTCAGTGTCTGAGAGATCCGGGGAGTCCAGGTTAGTGGAGACTACTGGTCTTTCTATAGGGTCGCCCTCCTCCTCAGCTTCTTGCAGCTTTTCCCTAATTCAACCAAAGGGGGTCACCACCTTCTATCCATGGGTTGGGTGTAAATATCTATTTCTGACTCTTTCAGCTACTTGTTAGGCAGTCATGATAGGCCCCTGTGATTGAAAAAAAAATCATATAATATATTTTGGTCATATTTTTTCCGCTCTCATTTCCTCCCAGGTCTTCTTCATCTCCCAAATAATTTTATTTATATTTGTGTGTGTGTGTTCCTCTTTCTCACTCTCTCTTACTCTCTTGCTCTTGTTCTTTCATTCTCTCTCTCCTTCCCTCTCCTCGCTAAAAAAAAAAAAAAGAAGCTGAAAAACAAAAGCAAGAAAACACGCACACACACCACACACATTCACACACACAAATACCCACAAAAGTGGAGGCTTGACTCTCAAGTACTATGATAGATATTATATTTTTTAGTATATAGAAAAGTTTCAGGCTGTCCCAGGTGGGTTTTGGGGAAAAAAAAGAAGAAGAAAAGAAAAAAAGAAAAAAGGAAAGAAAGAAAGAAAGAAAGAAAGAAAGAAAGAAAGAAAGAAAGAAAGAAAGAGAGAGAAAGAAAAATAAATGTGCCCATACCTTTGTACTTCTGACTTCACATCACACAGTTTATTCTAATGAAATCATTTCAAATTCTAATGCAGCAAATCATGTCTTCTAAGTGCTTTAAAACTTTATGATATTTATATTTCAATCCACTAGAGACTAAATTTTCAGCATGGAGTCAATCAATGTAAGAGTCCAGTTCTATGCTCCCACAGGCTTCACCAGCTCTGCATCCCTGTGAAGGAATGGTCACTTGTTTACTGCAGCTCTGCATAGGCTGCTCTATCAAACCTCAACTGCTGCACAGTACGGTCGATTTTTAACCTTATAATTATTCTCTTCATTATCCAATATGTCTTTCTCTGTCCTGACACAACAGAGGTCTTGATACATAGGAACTTAAGTCTTCTTTCTTTTTCATTCGTCTGTACATTTTTGAAAAAACTTCTCTTGACCCTTAGTATCTCCCATATAAATGAGAAAACTAGTTTGTCAAGTTCTGTGAGTAAATATTTGGACTGCTAATGCCACATTTTTTATTTACTTCTCTGATTTGATTATAATTGTATATATAATTAATATAATTGTAGTCTTTCCCTTCAAATGAATTTTTTGCTTATTTTTCAATAGAACTTGTAGTAAGCATCACTTTTTTATTTTTTATTGCATTTTTTGACTATCACCACTTTTTCCTTCCTTGAAACACACGTACTTTTTCTTAGCAAAGCATATTTTAGTTGACTTATATGCAAACAAAAATTCACCTATTGCCACTATAGACCTGAAAGTCTGTCCAGTTCTTGCAAGCAATACTGAACCCATAAAGAAGTCATACTAGCTGCAAAAGCTGACATTATGGGAGTGGAGAGATAATTCAGAGAGTGAGAGCACCTGTGGCTTTTATAGAGAACTTGGGTTCAGTTTCCAAGACCAACGTGGTGACTAACACTCCAGTTCTAGGAAATCTGTCCGTCTTTCAGCCTTCACAGGCATTGCATACATGTGGTATTCACATGCACACACGTGTACACATATAGGCAAAACACTCACACACAAAAAAACAAAAGTAATAAATCTTTTTTTTTTTTTAAATCATACATGTTAAGATGCATGTCATTCTGGGAGATTTGTCAGGGAGAAAAGGAAGCCTGCATGAAAATCAGCTCTCCAAGAGGAAAGCTAAGGGAGGAGCTAGAGGGTAGAAACTCCTCTGTCCCCCACATGTTCCATGCCTAAGTATTAACATTTTTTATTTCAGTAACTGGTCCTCAAAATTCCTACATCTCTATTTGTGTCAGCACCATGTTTTCAGTTTCATTTAGTTTGCTTATGATCTATGTCAATCAGCTTTGCTTCATTGTTAGGAATCCTGAGACAATCACCTTTTAAAAAGGAAATAAACAGTTCCCTTTTTCTGTGCTTTCAGCCACCAACTTGACCCTGTTACTTTGGACTTGGGACAGTTCAGAACATCATGATAGAAGAGCATCCAAAAGAAAACTGTTTCCTTTGAGGTATCCAGGAAGCAAGAAAGAGAGAAGGTATCAGAGTCAGTAACCTTTTCAAGGGTACATCCCAATAACTCTACTGTATAAAAACAAAGTCATAATTTAGAAGTCTGCCAATCTACCAATAGTACTTCATGCGTGATCAAGCCTTCAATATATGAGCCCTTGTTGTGGTGAAGCATGCAAGCTATAAGCCCCTAACACAATCTGAAGAACTCTATCATCCGGCTGTTCTCCATTCTCTTTATTTCTCAGTAGACCACACGCTATAAATACAAAAGCTGTCTCTGTCACTTAGCATAACATCCTTAGTAACCATCAAAATGACTTTTGTAGGATAAACAATTCACTGTTTACTGAATCGATGAATAGACTAAGTAAGTAAATATTATAATTCTTTTTGGCAGAGTAAAAATGATAGACTTTGATGTTCCATTCGAAATGTCCTTTGACAACAATATTTTCTGCATAACCCAGCAATAATGAAACCATGTTTGTGAGCACTTTCTGTTGTTTTATGATTGTCGCCTCTGTTTCTTTTCATTTTGATTTCATTTATGTTGCTATTGTGTAAGGCCGTAAGCTCTAATTGGTGCTCCTTTTCTTCTCTCCTTTGAGCATGAGCAAGCACAAGTTCATGTCCACATGAAGACTTACTAGATGCTAAAGAGGCCCAAAATGGAGCCTTTACAAAAAAAAAATACATTCCCAGCATCTCATCAATGAATCTCAGGTGTGTTCTGAGCACACCATGGACACAAAGTGCAAGGGAGAGAAAGAATGGGAGTTTCCACCTAGTTTCCAGAAAAAGACAAATAACTGAGTGGCAGGTAGAGAATGATATCTAAGGAAAGTGAGAAAACAAGGAGAAAATGAAGCAGCAAGAAGAAAACTATGTAAACATAATGTGATGAAGAAGTAAACACAAGCCGAGATGAGGAAAGTCTGAAGCGTGTAATCAGGGTGGGGCTAGACACATCATGGTTAGAAGCATTGTTGAATTCACACCTCCCAACAACACAACTATAATTTCTAAAATCTTAATCTACATATTTCTCCTTTCAGAAAATCACCTGCCTTTGGCTACAGCTTCCGGGATTTGCATTTATGTCAGGACACTGAAGAGAGCTCCTGCTGCTGCTGGTGGTGCTGCTGCTCTTGCTGTTATTAATGTTGCTTATTTATATTGCCAAGGGCGTATTTAGTCTGTACCTGACAGCCCTCATCTGTTGTAGGAAACATAGACTCTCTAGCATTGTAACATCCCTCGATGTGAGGGGAATAAAAAAAATGATACATTTGAAAGTGGGACATATGTACTCTATGACTGGTGTAAATAAAGAGAGAGCAGAGAGGTCACTAAATCAAAAAACTTATTTTCTATGTATAAAAGAATGTCATAAAGTCCACATACCAAAACACTTTTTTCCTGATTACTGTCAACCCCAGAATTTGCCCTTTTCTTCTCCAATTCCTACAGACTCTCCCCCTGACACAGCAGCAGTCAGAGAGTTCACAGGCCAGAGACTAAAACCTCCAGGGTATATGAAAAGTGTTCCTAAGCAACAGGCTCCAGGAATAAGTCATACTTGAATAAGGAGGGAGACTCTGATAATGTCCTGAATCTGTTCATGGATTAACAAGAGTCATCTAAACAAAGAAGGCATAGGTCTAACTGGTGAGAGGACAACTCTACCACACTTCTGTAGGTACCCAGACATGTGGCTCCTAGTGTCTAAACAACAACCCGAAGTTGATAATTCCTACACATGTACTAAAAGTTGACAAAGATAAGGAACAAATTTATTAAGAAGAGGGTCAGAGATAGATGGCACAAAGACAGACCTGGAATAGTAGGGCCAAGGTACACAATACTAAAGTCACCCATGGTCACAAATACTAGTGTGTGTGTAGGTGTGGGTGTGGGTTGGTAGAAGGAATTTGTATATGTATATTCATATGTATATGTATATATGTGTGTATGAAATATATATATGTATATAATTCTCAAAGAGATGATTGATAGTAATAAACATCAGGTAAAAATTAACAGATTTTATTTTATTGGTTAGGCTCAATCATTTGACTAGTTGTAAGGTTGTCTTTAAGTTTTCATATTTGGATCTGAAGAGATGGATCAACAGCTTAGAAATTAAGGATATGTGTTGCTCTTCCAGAAGACCAGAGTTCCCAGCACACAGAGTGGGTGCCTCAAAACAACCATAGCACCAGTACCATGAGATGTGATGCCTTTGTCTGGCCTCCATGGGTATCAGCATACACATGTACACACATCCTCATGCATACATATACACATAAACAAAAATAAATTGATCTTTAAAAATAAGATTCTTATGTGAGATTCTTTTCAACATAAGCTATATATGGGGCTGAAATTAATAAATAGTACTTAGCTTAACCCATCAGTTGTTATATTAGGTGATAATACAATAGAAATAGCTTCAGTGGTAGAAGAAAAATAAGATAAAGACACTGGAAACTATAAAGAAAGCAGCTGTTTTTAGAAACCAGTTCTAAAGTGTAATCTTATATTAGGAGCTGAAGGACTGAAGCACTGAGGGCCAGCAGAAAGAATGAAAACAAGCAATATAGGAATATAGGAGCCAGAGGAACCCTCCAGAATGCAACAGAGACCTGGGAGGTGAGAAACTCTCAGGACTCAAGGGGAGGGACCTTGGATGAAATCCTGACAGTAGGGAGAAAAAACTTATAGAGCCCACCTACAGGAGGAAGACAGGGCATCAAATGAGGGAGGGGTTTGCTATCCCACAGTCAAAACTCTGACCCATAATTGTTCCTTTTCAAAAAAAAAAAAAAAAAAAAAAAAAAAAAAAAAAAAAAAAAACTACAGGGATGGAAATGGAGAGGAACCTGAAGAAAAGATGGTCCAGTCACAGGGCCAAAGTGGGATCCAGCTCAATGGGAGGTCTCAAGGCCTGACACTATTACTGAAGCTATGGAGCACTCACAAAAAGGGACCTATCATGACTGCCCTCCAGAAGACCCAACAAGCAGCTGAAATGGTCAGATGCAGATATTTGTACCCAACCAATAGATAGAAGCTTCTGACCCTTGTGGTTGAATTAGGGAAAGGCTGAAAGAAGCTGAAGAGCAGGGTGACCTTATAGAAGGATCAGTAGTCTCAATTAAACTGGATCCCCAAGATCTCTCAAACACTGGACCACCAAAAAGGCAACGTACACCAGCTGATATGAGGCCCCCAACACATTCACAGCAGAGCACTGCCAGGTCTGGGTTCAATCAGAGATGATGCACCTAACCCTCAAGAGACAGGAGGCCCCAGGGAGTTTAGAGGTCAGATGGGGTGGAGGGTGGGGGATGGGAACAGCCTCATGGAGACAGGGGGTGGGTTGGAGGTATGGGATGTCGAACAGTTGGAGAGTGGAAGGGGGAATAAAATCAGATAGATAGATAGATAGATAGATAGATAGATAGATAGATAGATAGACAGACAGACAGACAGACAGACAGACAGACAGACAGATAGATAGATAGATAGATAGATAGATGGAGTTGAACCACATAAACAGTGGCCACCTTCTTGCTATATCCTCACATAACAAAAAAATGGAAAGAGAGCAAGCTTTCTGGTGTCTCTGCTTAAATCCTATGTCCTGAGAGATCCATCCTCAGGGGCTTACCCAAACCTAATTATCTCCCAGAACTTCCATCTCTAAATAGTATCACACTGGGGTTCAGATCTTTAATATATGAATCTTAGGGTGCAAGTCATATTAATAAGGCTTCCAACCAAATATAACTATTTATGGAAACAGACCATGATCTCAGTTCATTAGCCTTCTAGGTTAGCCATACAAAGGCCTAAGACTCCAACTTTTTGTTTCAAAAGCAGACTTGAATATTAGCCCTTTCTATAGTGATTGAAATCATGTTTCCTCAAGAATATTACCAAATTACAAAACCCCCAATTCCCTCAGTAAATGTAAACTTCAAAAGGATTAAGTGGAATCTTTGTAAATTTTTAATTAGCAGTGATCATTAAGTCTTATTCTAAAGAATATTTCTTTTGGAACAAAATAAAACTCAGTAAAATATGAATGAACATGGTTTAAATTGGGGAATCATTCACTATGTAATAGAGGCTCCAAATAGATTTCTAGATGGAAACTAAATGAGCTGGGAATGAAGGAGAAGTGCACCAGGGATATGATTCTTGATGTGATGTTTTCAAGTGTCTGATAGGATTGAATTGCTCACCCTGTCAATATCCAATTCAATAAAAATGCCAGCATAAAGGGATATGTTTGAAGAGATATTTATACTGTCCATACCATTAATTTGATGCTGACCACAAGAAGCCAAAGGCATCTGTTAGTATTCCACTTGTAAGTAGAATTTGACTCTCTACTTGCAATCAAGTCATCAGCCAGGCTCCTGGGTGATTGAGGCCATATCTCAGCAGGACATACCTTTCATTCTTAAAACAGAGTAACAATTCAACATTGCAGCCACTGAGAATAAGCAACGGCCACTCTTATTTCAACAAAAGTAACACTGTGCATAATTTTCCCTCTTCCACTGAACATTCTCCTCCATATTTACAGTTCTATTCCTATCTTGATTGCTTAAATGCAATTTTACCCTCTTAAATCCAATGTCTTCAAATAACCCATCAGGTGTTTAAATGACTTATGTGTCATTTTCTTTGTAGGCATGTTTTCAAAATTTTTAATTAAATCTACCAAAAGTTAACCCAAGCAAATGGCTTCTATTTTATTTAAATTTATTTATTTATTTATTTATTTATTTAACTCTTGTGACAAGGGTAACTTTACGGTGAGAGATATTTTCCACACTCAGCTTCAGTGTCTGGAATTTCTCCTGTACAAGAATAACAACAATGAATATTTGCTGGTCACAATGGGAAAATATGAAGAAATTCTTTCTCCCTGAATATTTTTTGGCATAGTATTTTCTCACAGAAAGAAGAAAATAAAGTGAGGTAGACTGAATCTAAAATTATGACAACTCTCCAGATAAATCGGTAAGCTCGGTGCTAAAAACTGAGGATGACGCAGTATCCTCGGTTTGAATTATTTAGCTGAGATGTGAAAAGATGCCAGTAATTCCTTAGTACAAATAAAATAACAGTTTCAAATTTAGATGTTAAGGATCAATTCCTCCTAAAAATAAAACTGTACTTCAATGTTTTAGTTTCTCACACTGCCTTAGCCTCTTTCCTGTTGCTGTGATAACATACTCTGCCAAGGCAACTTAAGAGAAATGGTTGGTTTGATCATGCAATTCTAGGATAGAATCTATCATGGTAAAGAAGTTATAGCAGCCGCAGCCTGATGCAGCTATTGACTGCATCTGAATCAAGAAACAGAGGGCACTGAATGGATGCTTGCTTCTAACCATCTCTGTTTCTCCAGCAACACAGTTTCTGACTCCTGTGAAGTAGTTCCATTCACAGTTAAAATATGTCTTCTCACAGCCAATAATACAATCATGATAACCTCCACTTGCATGTCTAGAAGTCTGTTTTCCAGGTACACATTCTAGACTCTATAAAGTTGATAACACTACCATAAATAGCATTTAATTATTTATGGCCCACATAAGAGTATAAAAATACCTAAGGTTACATTTCAATGTCATCCACAATCACTTCTCTTGACTTATCACTTTAGTAAGCATGTACTATATGTAAGATGCCTGTTATCAGATATGGGAGTTTCAGAGATAAACATATATGATGTTTTCACATCAGACATACATGCAATATTTTGCTAAATGGTATTCGTAAGAATTGTTTAACATTCAAATTCTATTTCCCTCCCCCAGTAGTGGCCATTCATTTTTAGTTCATTCCTTATAAACAATTGATCTAAATGTATTTGTATTTCACTTATTTTTTAAATTGCCTTATTTTTAAATTACCTTATTTTTTAAGTCATCAAAGGACTTACCATAGGGCCACCAAACCTCTACCACATCCAAAATCTTCTCAAAAACTATCTACCATATGTTGATAGTGGTACCACAGACAGTACCAGCCAACAGAACAGCCCAAGTCAATAACATGGTAACTGGTAAGATTTGCTAGGTCTCAATGCTATGGTTTAACTTTTGGTCATTTGTTCCTAATGAGGAAAGAGTAAAAGATGTGTGAAAGTGATAAAAGTATACTATATGCAGATGATGAAACATCAGTAAAATTCCTAGCCCTGTATAATTAATATACATGAATAAAAAGTGTCTGTAATCGACATCACAATCAGTAGAATGAGAAGATAAGCCACAGATGAGAGGGAAAATTACATGAATAATATCTTTGAAATTACTATTATCAGAATGAACAAATAATCCTTACTGCTCAATAAGCAGTTTAAAAACTGCACCAGAAGGATAAAAGATAATCTCATCAATGAAGATATATAAAGAGTAAAAACCCTGTGAAATAATTTTTAGCTCATATGCACCCGAGTTATGCTAATTAAAATGACAATGAGGGTGGACAACCTCAAATACCAAGGACAAGGATGTGGTCAAGAATGTGGAATAGTAGCAGTTCCTACTATTTTTAGTGAAATTGCAAAATTTTACAGCTATTTTGGAAGACAATTTGGCAGTTATAAAACTAAATAAACTTCTGTCATATGATTCATCAATTATGCCCTTTGGTACTGACCAACAGTAATTGAACAGATATGTTCACATAAAATCCTGTATGTAAATAGCTACTGAAGCTTTGACTAAAGTTGCCAAATTTTCAAGTATTAGGAGAGAAGAAATGAAAAATGGAAAGGGCATGGATGCTTAAAGCAAAATAAAACTGCTCTACCCATTATAACAATGGCTAATGCATGTTTACGTATTTGTCCTGACCAATAAAATGTTCAAGACCAACAGAGGGCCTTTGTATACATCACTTGTAGTTTTTCCATCGAGGTTCATTAAGTATGAAAAGAATTCATCACTCAGATATGGCATGTTGACAGTCCAGTCAGCCATTCCTGTGGGGAGTTGGAAATATAAGGAAAAAACTTTAACCTTTATTCATGATTACTGTAAACTTAAATGCGTTCTAAAAAATAAGTCCCTTTTAAAAATTGATGGGGAATAATATAAACTGTTAACAAGAAGCAGAGATGGTATCTGAATGATAATTCACAGCAGGGTGGGAAAGAGCCTCCTCAAGGAAATATCTTCAAACCATTTTCAATAACTACAACATAGACTGAGATGAGTAGAATTGCCCTTTCTATTGAAAGCCACAGGAGATTCTAGATAATATAAAATTCAATGTTTTTACTGAAATTTTATTAATTCTTTGAGAATTTCATACAAAGCACTTTCATCATATTCAAAACCTCATGCAAGTCCTACAAGATTCAATGTTAACCCCTACAAACCAAATTCAAGTTCTCAACTTCTTTAACCTCCTCAAGTCCAGGTATGTTCCTCATCTACTCCTAGGCATGGGGCCTTCTGTGGAATGTAGCCTATCTTGAAGAGTGAAATAGTTTCATTCTTCTATATGTGCTATCATCCAATTAGATTAGCACCATTTGTTCATGATTTTTGGTCTCTGTCCAAAAAAAGCTCTCAGTCTTCGTGATTTCTCAGTTTCCTACAAGAAAAGTGTAACTCAGAACTAGGTGGGGTGGTGCACACCCGTGATTCCAGTCCTCAGGAGGCTGAGGGAGGGTGGCAAGCACAAGGCTTTGTCTAGAAGGAAACAAGATGAAGCATCTTAGACTTTGCCAACAGAGTATTTGCATAGCAAGGTGAACCATGAAGGTCAAGGATAGATGCAACAAAGACCCACCCTGGTCTTGGCACAGAGGTATTCTACAATGATAGGGAAGTTTATTTTTTCCTAGGGAAAAAACAGTGAGTCTTGGCAGTCTCAGCTGGCACCAACACTCCCTGTCCCCTCACTGAATGCAACACACACCATTCAGCCTGACTTAGCCTCAGTGGCCACTGACACATCCTGTCCTGCTGGTCGAAGACTCACTTCAGATAGCCCATCTGGCTTTCACCTCTGTAAGTGGCAACAGTTCCTGATTGCATAGTGCATGCCACTCTGAAGATGCTCTGGCTCCTGTACTACTTTCTGGTAGCACAGACAGCATCCATCCCTGCTCTTTGGCTTAGTTAAAAGGTTGTTCTCCTTTTATCTGGTCTTCATTCTCAAAAAAAAGAAAAGAAAAGAAAAGGAAAAAACAGGTAGGGATAGCTGTATCTGTTTGTATCTGAATCCCCTATTCTATTCCATTAATCTGTATGTCTGTTTTTAGGCCAATTCCATGCTCCTCTCCCTCTCCCTCTCCCTCTCCCTCTCCCTCTCCTTTTCTCTCTATGTTAGTGGATCAGGTCATAGTTCTCAGCTAGTTCTCCAGCATCATGTCTCTCTGTGTACCACTAAACTTCCAACCATAATGATATCAGACTAAACCTTGAAACTGTAAGCAAGCCCAAATTAAATGCATTTTCTAATTAGAGTTGCCTTAGTCATAGTGCCTTTTCACAGCAATAAAAGATTGAATAAGACAGAAGTTTGTACTAGGGAGCTGGATATTGCTGTGAAGTACCTGACAAAATTGCTTGTTGGCAGAATGTAAACTTTGGGACTTTGAAATAGAAAAATTGTTAAAAGCTTTAAGGGGGGCTTAATTGGCCCTAATAGTAAGATCATGGACTACAGTGGTGCTAAAAAACAGTATAGATTATGATGGCCTGCCTCAAGAAGTTTCATAGGAGAACAATATTAATAATTGGCCTAGAGTCCATTATTGTGATATTGTGGTGATGAATATAGCTGCTTTTATCCCTTGTCCAAAAAAAAAAAATCTGCTTTAAGCCAGACTGAAAATTTTTGGATTAATGATGTTGGCAGGGGAGATTTCAAGACAGCCTAGTATTAAATCTGTCATGTAGATATTGATGGTCACTTTATGCATATCTGTAATGAGAAAGAGCAAGCTAAATAAGGAAATTTTTTTTAATGTAGTTTGAGGAGAAAAGAAAGATCAGAAAATGTATTAGAGCTAAGTCCAGTGCACAAAGAAATATAAAGTTTATAGAAAAGCTTGATGTTAAATAGGATAATTAGAGAGATGACCTCAGAGCAAGACCTTGCCCATCTAAGCTTCCAAATTATAAAAGTGAATTTTTAAAAAGTGTAAACAGTGAAGGAGGCCAGAAATAGAAAGCTGAACAGTGAATGAAGAAAACTAACAATAGAAATTTGGTGCAAATGTAATTTAATAGGGAGTCAAGTTCCAGCTTCAACCAGCAGCATAGCTTGGCCACTTAATTCTAGCTCTTTAGACTCAATGGTAAAAGAAAAAGATTGTGAAATAATCTCTGAAGCAAAAAAAAAAAAAAAAAAAAAAAAAAAAAAGCCACTAAGGCCAAGCATATGTCAGGAGTGTCCCTGCATAGAGGTCCAGCCATTGGATTTCACTGGAGAGCCAAAAATACTGAGGATGCCAAAGTCATGGGATATCTGTCAAGGAAAGCATAGTGTAGAAACAGCCAGAGAAGGAGGGAGAGAGGGAGGGAGGGAGGGAGGGAGGAAGGGAGAGAGAGAGAGAGAGAGAGAGAGAGAGAGAGAGAGAGAGAGAGAGAGAGAGATTTCATTAAACAAAACTGGAGGAGTTGGAGATCTGGAGAATGTGTTTACATCAGACATAAAACTGCAGAGCTTAGAGTTGCCCTACTGGTTTTTGGTCTTGCTTTGGTCCATTATTTCCTTTTCTTGCCTTCTGGAATGATAAAGTATGTTCTATGCCATTGTATGTTAGAAGTATGTGATCTGATTGTTGATTTTGATTTCACAGGGGTTTACAATTAAAGAGATTTTCATGAGTCTTACAAGAGACTTTGAACTTTGCACTTTTAAATGCTGGTGAGACTGTCATAGACTATAGGGACTTTTGAATTTAGACGGAATGTATTTTGAATTAGGATAAAGCCACAAGCCTATGGGGACCAGGGAGTGTGGTAAAGTAGTTTGAATGACAATAGTTCATGTCTTAGTTAGGGCTTTACTGCTGTGAACAGATACCATGACCAAGGCAAGTCTTTTAAAGGACAGAGTTTAATTGGTGCTGGCTTACAGTTTCAGAAGTTGAGTCCATTATCATCAAGGTGGGAACATGGCCGCATCCAGGCAGGAATGGTTCAGGATGAACTGAGAGTTTTACATCTTTATCTGAAGGCTGCTAGCAGAATACTCACTTCCAAACAGCTAGGATGAGGTTCTTAAAGCCCACACCCACAATGATGTACCTACTTTAATAAGGCCATGCCTACTCCAATATGGCCACATCTCCTAATAGTGCCACTCTCTGGGCCTAAGATATACAAAGCATAACAGTCCAAATAGGCTCATAGATATGAATACTTGATCTCCAGGAAGTGGCACTGTTGTAAATGACTAGAAAATTTGGTATGTGTCATAATGACACTTCTCTTAGTTACGGTTTCTATTACTGCAATGAAACACCATGAGCAAAAGGCAAGTTGAGGAGAAAATAGTTTTTTCAGATACACTTCCACATTGCTGTTCATCACCAAAGGAAGTGAGGACAAGAACTAAAGCAGGGCAGAAATCTGGAGGCAGGAGCTGATGCAGAGGATGAAGGCTTACTGCTTGATCAGCCTGCTTTCTTACAGAACTCAGGACCACCCTCCCAGGAATGGTAACATCTACAATGGGCTAGGCCCTCCTAGATTGATCACAAATTAAGAAAATGCCTTACACCTTGAGGGTGGAGAAAAGCCAGCAAGGCCTTCCCCTCCTTGACTATGTTATTGTCTGTGACACATGTTACTACCAAGGATCATGCAGATATCCATGATCTGTACTGCAGCCTGAAGCCATGTGGAGTTCTATGGGTTGTGTAGCATCTGGGAGCCATAATGACAGGAGTACCCATACTGTCTATTAAGGTCATGGAAATGTCTGGGTCTATTCTGCTGCTGAGGACCATAATGGGTCTACGCTCCTACTACAGCTGGGGGGGGGGGGGGTCTCTGTGATATCCATGGCCCTAGTAACTATCTAAGGTCTTGGGCTTGTCCAGGGTCTGTGATGCTTTCTGAATTCATCCTGATATCCATACTGCCACCAGGGGCTATATTGGTGTGAGTAGCTTATGCTGTCACCTGAGGCCACAGTGATGTCCATAGTCTGAACAGCCTCTGAAGGACTTGTCTGACTTCATGATCCTACAGCAGCAGGGAACTGTTTGTGGTCTGTGCTGCTGCCAGAAACTGTATATAGGCCAATGATCTGCCCCGGCCCGCGGGGATTCGACGAGACCTTAGGGAAGGGGGCGAACGAATGAAAGGACAAGAGACACAAAGAATGAGAGCAAGTCTGGGTTCTGATCAAGCTCTGAAACTTTAATTTTGGGGGCAGGTTATAAAGACACAGCAAACAGGGAAGCTTGGGCGAGGGTCATTGTTTAGGGCTACCTTACTATGGAATCCTTACTGTCTAAGACCTTCCCACTGTCATAATCTTATCACCCTAGACCATCCCACTGTCATAATCTTATCACCCTAGACCATCCCACTGTCATAATCAGCTCCAAGGAAATGCCAGACGTTCTTTAGGTTCCTGGGACCTGAGACCTGTGAACGTCCTTTCTTAACCTTGTACTTGACTTTCTAAAACAGCAGGTAATTTCCTGAGTTTGGCTCCCGGCAATGATCTACACTCCTACTGACTATGGAGAGCAAGGAGGATACGTTTGCTGTGATATGATGACTTCAGACACCCAGTTGAAAGGGAGGGAGACAGAATGCTTCTGTTACAACTCCAACCACACAACTCCTTGGTGCCAAAAGTAACAGCCTAGACAGGAAGCCACTGAAAAGAACTCTTTAAAAGTGTGGTATGGATACTGAAGAGTAGCTCTTCACAATTGATTGCTTCTGCTGGAGGTGTGCGAGAAGAACTTGGCTGTATTTAAGGGAATGGCCAGTAAGAGTTTGATCATGCTTCAGTGAATATATAGATAATACAAATTGGACTTGATTTTTTGTTTGTTTGTTTGCCTGCTTGCTTGCTTGTTTTTGTTTTGGGGGGCTTTGGGGGAGGAGATCATAAGAAGGGAATAGGCATGGAAGGAATGGGAAGTGAATGTGATCCATGTGCATAATATGAAACTCCCAAATTATCGATAAAATGTTTTGTCGAAAAAAAAAAATAAAATGCCTTACAGTCAGATATTATGGAAGCGTTTTCTCCATTGCGGTTCCATCTTTAGGATAGCTCATCTGTTTATCAAGGTGACATAAGACTAGCCAGCTCAACTCCATTTCATTCCTAATTTTATCAATTTAGGTCTTCTCTATTTTGGTTAGTTTGGCTTCAGACATGATAAGTTTTTGTTTCGTTTTGTTTTGTTTTATAAAAGATCTTTGTTTCATTGATATTTTAAAGTATTTGTTTGATTTGTTTCTATTCCATTAATTTCTGCCCTGATACTAATGATATCTTTGTCTCTTTTTCCTCGGGCTGCCACAGGTTGGCAGACATTTAGACAGAGCCAAGAGCAGCCCATGATCTTTCAAAACAAGAAGCAGGTTCTGCTGGGAGAAAACAGCAAGGAGAAGCTTTCTTTGCATTACAAGAATGTCAGTCTAGGCTTCAAGACACCCAAAGAGACGGTTATGGGCACCTACATAAACAAGAAATGCCCCTTCATTGGTAATGTCTCCATCAGAGGTCAGATCTTTTCTGGTGTCGTGACTAAGATACAGAGGACCACAGTCATCCACAACGACTATCACCACTATATCCAAAAGTGTAATCACTGAAAAGCACTACCAGAAGATGTTTGTACACTTGTCCCCCTATTTCAGGGATGTGCTGATTCGTGATATCGTCACTGTTGGACTTTCTCAATGGTTTTGATTTTAAAGTCTAATTTCTTGGCTATTAGAATAGGGACCATTGTTTGTTTATAAGGTACTTTTGCTTGAAATATCTTTTTCTGTTCTTTCACCTTAAAGCAGTGTCTGTCTTTTAGAGTCATCTGCACTTCTTGGTGGCAACAATTTATGGTTTTCTAATTCTTAATTCAATTAATTCAAAGTCTGTGCCTTTTAGGGGGAAGGATTGAGACCATTGATATTCTGACCAGTACCTTGGCTAGGTAAAACAGACAGGGTAGGCTTCCATAAATTAAAATAAACTTTTTAATACCTTACTACATTTAAAGTTTCTGATGAAAATCTAGTACCATTCTGATAGGCCTACGCTCATATTTGACTTGGTGTTTCCAGTTTTAACATTTTTTAAATTTTTGCTATTTTTATTATAATATATGAGTTTTTATAGTTTTTTCTGTGTGGTATGTTAACTTCACTATATGGGTTGTCATCTCTTTTCCTAACTCGGGGAAGTTTTCCATTATTGCTCTTTTGAAAATACTTTTCTATGCCTTTAGAAAGATTTTTGCTCTTCTATTCCCATAACCTACTGATTGATATTTTCATATTGTTGTAAATATATGAGAATTATAACTCATGCCTTCTTATTATTCTATTCTTCTCCTTGTTGGATTTCTCCAATTCCTAGATCTTGAAAAGATCAGTTATTTTGTATTTTCCTTGGTTCAATCTATTGTTAAACTTTTTCACAGAGCTTTTTTATTTGAGGTATCATATTTTGCATTGTCGGCATTTTAGAAAAAAAGACATTTTCTTCAGTATTTCTTTCTTGAATTCCACTTTTATTTTTTCCAGCACCTTCCTTAGTCCATTTAGTGGTCTGGATTTTCTCAGGAGATTTTTCTTTTCCTTGATTTTCTTTATAATCATTCTTTGTAGTTCTCTGTCTAGAAGTTTGTCTATCTTGCTCTCAATGAATGTCATTACTATAAGCTTAGTAATTTCAGGAGGAGCTAGGTTGCTTTAAATTTTTTTTTAACTTTGCTTTGTTGAATTTTTGAGTTAGGGGTTATTTTCTTCCTACACTTTTAATAGCATCTTTTCAATTGAAATATTTACTGTGTTTAAGATATGGAAGTAGTTGAGTTGAGGCTTATACTTCAGCAAATAGTTTCTAAATTCAGTAACTCAGAGTGCCCAGTGCTTACTAAATAATAGTCTATGAATAAATATAAACCATATTCACCACCTGCTGTATATTACCCTTAAACCAATACTGTACTAGCCTAGTAACAAGTGACCCCTTCAACTTAAATAACTATTGAAGGATAAGCAACAAAGGATAGTATGCTGTATACTCAAATTTTAGTTAATAAAATTAGAAATGAGGAGAAAGTGGGATGAGTTAGGTTAGGTATAAATAGTAGCCTGTTTTTGAAAAGAAAAAAGCCAGTGAGTGTAAAGTTGCTAGGAGACAAAAAGCTGAGATGCAATTATAGTCTCAGATTCTAGAGGTCATAAAATTTATGGAAGGTTATTTAAGACATAAAATAAAAGAGCAGAAAAGAAAAAGTAACAGGAATAAGGGGGAAAGTCTAAGAGCTGTTGATAAAATATATAGTAAAGAATGCCTTATAGAGAACACAGCAGTCCCAAAACCCAACTGATCAACTCACAGACAAGAGCAAAACCATGGAGAAAAAACAACAAAAGGTTTGAAATAAAAGGAATCCCTCTGGAGTGAATTGCTGGGTGGCACTGGGTTGCAAGGTACAGGTCCACAGGCTTACTGGAGTATGTTGTGGCTAATATTAAAAACGGCAGCACCCAATCTGCCTCGTTCTTATGGGGCCGCCATGTTCCCGACTAGGCAAGGCCTGAGGCCAAGAGCAGCAACATGCTCCCACTGCTGCTCTGCTCAGGCCACTGGTTCAGGTGGGCCAGAAACACGAGTCCTGGCACCCACGAGACACCATAGTGATGGCTAGATCAGCCAGTCCACCACACTGTCTCCACTAAGCTTGGCTGAACCCCAGACAATACCCGCCATCTGCTCAGTACCCTGTAGAAATGAGACTCTAATGCTTAATTATAACCAAAGGCTTTATATATTTAGAAATGCTCAATTAAAAATTTGCACACACAATTAGAGTTGTTTCCCAATATCTAACCTTAAGATATAAATCATTATCCAGGACCATCCTGGACCCATGCATGGTTCTCCATGGCTCCTACATCTCCCCTCCTCCTAGCTCCTCCTTTTCCTTCTCCTCTTCCTCTCCTTACTCCTCCCACATTAGCTCCTTCCAAATTACTGAGTTTATTATAAGATATAGTGGGGGAAATATACTGCTACAGGAGTGGGAATCAGAATTGGGGTCTCTGGTACCCCGAGGGAACCCAGTAGTCGAACCTGACGATCACATGTTCTTCTATCTTCCTCGCCCTGTCTGTATTATTGTCCTTTTATTATTACTTTAAAGAGTCTGTTGCTATTTATCAATTTACATGCTACATTTGGAAAAGTTGATGAAAGTGGAGACTGTATTGCTCATCACTGTATACTGGCTGTGGCCTGGGACAGATTAGGTACTCCACAAAGACTTTTACGAAAGGAAGAAAATGAGAGAAATGGGGTATGGGAGAAGGTGGAAAGGTGTCTGACAGCCCTGGTATTTAAGTTTTAGTATCTAAAAAATAACCCTTGTGAAAGGTGACCAAATCCAAAGAGATACCAAATCAGGAAAAACACACAAACTTGGCTACTTTATCAACTGAACTCAACTTTATATGGTTACCAATTCAGCATCTTTACCTCAAAAGCAAGGACATCCAGGAAGTTCACAGACTCCTACAGAAACGCAGAATTCTTCACCCAACATGGAAGAGGGAAATGAACTCTTCCACTTGGCAGGCAGGAGGCACATATAAAATTAGAAAGTAAAGTTAAATAACACTAATTTAAGTTGTTTACATAAAGTTTAAAAAGAAGGGCTCCCACAAAAGAAAGTAATATCAATGAAATAAGCAACAATTTTACCTATTAATGGTGTCTTACACCTGACACTATGGGGTTCTTAAGTAAAATAAGACTGTTGTGAGGAGTGCTAATCCGGGAAATCCACTTAAGTCCTCTGCTGTAAGGAGGTGGTTTATTAAATTCTGGGCAGCCCAATCCCCATATCTCACATAGGGGATAGAGGGACCCTAGACGCTTAAATATGTAGGGAAAAAGCGAACTTTCGCGCGGGTGAGGAGGTTTTTCCTAACCCATGCTCCTGTTCCCAGGAATAACAACTCTGAGACTTTATTATATTTACAAACATAAATAGCTTGGCCATAGCTTTGGCTCATTCTCTGACTAACTCCAAAGTTAATATCCCATTTATTCTGATCTAAGTTCTGTCATGTGGCTCATCTTTCAAGTGCCCTTTATGTCCTGGGACAAATCCTCCCACACACCTGTCTCTAACCCAGAAATAGCTTCTGTCTACAGGATGGCCCACCTTGTATTCTCTCCTTTCCTATACACCATAGTTTTTTTGTTTTGTTTTGTTTTATTGACAAGTGATGTATCCATATAATACACAAGATATTCTCTCTACACTATCCAGAAGTCTCTGTGGCTGTTCTGTGACCACAACACCAAGACTAATGCTTTTATTGATTTTTCTGGTTTAATTTTCTCTTTTGATTGCCATTCCATACCCTTAAACATTAAACATCTCACTAGCTCATGGGTTACATTAAAAGCAAAATACTTCTCAATCAAATTTTTCTGAGTGTATACCAGGTGAAGTCTAGACTGTAGTATTTGCAATAGATACATTTGGTGCCTAACACTTCATTCTGAGAGTTTGTATCATTTTTCATTCCTGCAGAGCCAAGAGCAGCTCAGAGCATATTATTTCTTCCTTTTCAATTTTGGTTATGCTCTCTTAATCCTTGCTTCTGTCCCTGCCCTAGAGGGTACCTGAATCAATAGATTTATTTTTAAGACAATAAACTCATATACCCATGAGTCCTTGGAAAGTTAGTACATTTCTGAGAAAAATAAGACTAAACATATGTGAGTATCAGGAGTCAACCATAGCTTAATATAGGAAGTATTACAAAGGCTAGATAAAATTACCTAGCTGGCAGTTCCCAGAAGACATCTGTCAGGATTCTGCACATATTAGGAAAGTGCAGGGGGACTAAGGCACTAGAATTTGATGTTTTATTGTGAACTTGATAAATATTTGACAAACTGATTGATAATGGCTACCTTAGGGCTCAGATAGAAAATGACTTGACACATAAACAGACTTCCCATGAGTGGTTGAGTCTATTGGGTGATGGTAAGTGTGCCCTTCCCCCAGCCTGCCAGCCTATCAGCCTGAGCAGGCTGGAATGAGCTGTTTACCACAACAGACCAAACCAATAGGACCTGGGAGACATTGTCGGCCTTGGCACCCTGCAGTCTGCTACCCAGCTAAAAAGAATGGACCACCTGCTGAGCTAGTCTTGTCACCTTCTAGCTACTATCTCCTCACCCAGCCCCTGGGCTGAACCAAGAAGAGACTCTGGGGGTGGGGTTCCCCCTTTATATGTGAAAGCAAAATATTAAACTTCGAGCCTTGATCAGAATGTCTTGGCCCCATGCTTCTCTCACCCTCCATTCCCCTTTCATTCCCAGCCTTCCTCTCAGGTGAATCCGGTTCCCATAGCCACTGGCGGCTACAGGTAAGACATATTTGCAACATGGGCTATGGCTCAGAGATCAAGGGGAAAAAAAGCCCTATTTCAATGTGACAGAAAGAAATATGGAAAGGTAGGACAAGGGATTCACAAAGAGGAGATTATGTGGCTCCTGGCAATGAATGTACAGAACCGCTGGAGCAAAGGAGTGACTTCTAACTAAGTTTCATCTGAAATGCAGAAATGAGAAGAGACTGAAGGAATGTGGCAGAGTTTGGAACAGAAACAAGGTAAGAATGCTGCTGGCTTGTTTGTAGGATTAAGCGAACAGAAAGGCAGTGCTCTTATCATGTCTGCCTTTAGGTTGTACATTTGCTATAGTTTTTTTTTTTTTTAAATGCTCTGCTGTGTTATTTTAACTTCTTTCTTTTAGAATCTTGAAGCTGTAGTTTATATCCATGCAATAGAATTATTAAATATTAAGTTATTTAAAATAATGGTATTCTGTCATTTCAGAATAATGAAAAGTTATTTTAATATTTTGTGTATAGTAATTTTTAAATAATACTTCATATGTAGGACATGACCGTATAACATGGCCCTTTATTTCCTTCTCTGGATACGCAGCACCCAATAGACAAATGGCTTTCTACCATTCTTTGAAACAACTACAGTGAGTGTATTCCTATATGATAATGGTCCTGGTCAGATTTCCTAATAGTACCAGCAGGAAAACCTTCAGAGCATCTGTAAGGCAGAAAGAACACAATAAAAGACTGTGGCAATCAACCTTCCTAACGTAGCAACCTTTTCTTACAGTTCCTCAGGTTGTAGTGACCTCTGCCCATTAAATTATTTCCATTCCTACTTCATAACTGTAATTTTGTTACTGTTATGAATCATAATGTAAATATCTGTGTTTTCTGATGTTTTATGAGACCTTTTCATGAAAGAATCATTGGATCCTCAAAGGGGATATGACCCACAGGTTGAGAACCACTTTTCTAAGAAGCATTTTAAACTCTTGCTATCACTTCCTTGGCTTTGGGTTCTCCACACAAGGGTGAAACAGAACCAGACAGTGATAAATGAGTTCTAGAAGCTGAAGATCATGATTTCACACAAACAACTACTCAACAAGCCCAGCTGGCAGCTGCAACCAAAATCAATAAGAAGCTAGTGGGCAAAGTTTGTAGGAAAAACAAAAAAGAAAGAAAGAAATAGAGGACTATGTCTAAGCTGAGTCTCTACCAAACTTGAGTGGATTCTAGTATCACTAATCAAAAATCTAAGTCCATCCCTCTGTCCTTACAAAGTGAGAAGACTGCCGATGCCCTCTGTGGAAAGTTAAATTGAACTCAGCAAGTACTGAAATTGAACTCACAGCAAGCAGTTAGAAGTGCTAACGATATAGAATCAGCCATGTTACAAGTAATTGTGTGGAAATCAAAAGCAGTCCAAGCCTGAACACCAGTAGTGGTACTAAATACTACTAGGAAACTAACATACAAGTACAACATCTATCTGAAATCAAGGGTCATACTTTTGAAGCATTTCAAAATGGTAACTGAAGTTTGGTTGGAAATTTTTACAGTTTCTATTATTAATATAGTTGCAGCTTCTTAGATGAAAATCTAGAAATATATATATATAATTTATTTGTGTCAGTATAGTCCTAGAAATATTTCAAGTATTAATTAAAAATAATTGATATAAGCTTTCAAATTCATTCTTTCAGCAACTATAATCAGAGAATTTTTAATACTTCCAAAGATGTAAATATAAAAAGTATCAAATTATATAATCTTAAAATCAATAACATTAACTTAATTGTAAAACCTAATCAAAATACCAAAGTTTAAGTGTATTAAATTGGAAAAAAAGCATAAACTGCACTTTTAAAAATACAGATTCAAAAGTAGATATATATTGAGTATTTTTCATTCACAGTTATTCCATATTACTTCAAAACAGCAACTTTATTTTCATTGTAGAAATAATTTCTGTTGTTTTACTACAGTCAAGAAGGAATTTTTTTAACCATTGACTCATTCTCTTGTAAACTACAGGTGAGAATGTGAATCTGAGGAGTAATTGAGATTCCGTCCCAACTGTAAAACTTAGTAGATTAGTAAATCTACTAAAAGTCTTAGTAAAACTCAGATTCCAGCTGAGGTAAAGCAGTGGCCTGGTCCTGCTTCATCTGATGAACAGTTGATTCTGAAGACCCCCCAAACTCGGGAGACCCTTCCTCAAGTCTCAGGAAATCACGACCACCCAAAAATCACAAGAAACCATACCTGGATGCAATCAGCAAAGGTTTATTGGGGAGAGTTGGCTAGCCAAGGTCAAAACTGCTCATCCACACAGGAACAGAATTTTGACAAAAGGCCAGCAAGCTGAGGGGCTTTTCTTATAGCACAGGGTGGGGAAAGGGAGGAATTTTCACGCGGTTATGTGAGAACAAAATTTGAAAGCAGCATTGTAACAATAACAAAAATTCATGGTCAGCAAAGACCACCAACAATTTGTTAAATACAGTCATAATAAAAATATTAAGCCCCTGCAGGGGCAGGGTGACAAAAAATAAAGGCATACAAGGGCATGCCCAGACAAGTCCAAACAAGCCCAAGTGAGTAATGGGCTATCTGGTGTTTACTTTTCTCTCCCTTTTCTGGGAGGTCCGAGTTTCTGCAAGTTCTGCCAGTTCTGCAAGTTGCTGATGTTTGAAATATCCAATCATATGTAACCGCGCCAAATTTTCCCGCTCTCCCCAACCCCTACCGATAAATATCCCAAGTTCCCTGGGTCCAGGGTGCGCGGAACCTCTATCTCCTGTGTGAGATATGTTCCAGCCCAAGGGCCCTCGTCATTAAACCTCCTCTGCAATTGCATCAAGAAGGTCTCTCGTGTGTCCTTGGGGCGTGCAGGTCCGGACTTGGGTGAGGGTCCCCTTGCGGGGGGGTCTTACAGTTACACATGATTGGTTGCATTTTCGTGCAGTTACACATGATTGGTTGTTTTACAAATTTTGAACATCAGCAGGCTGTAACACTGGGAAAACCTGGGGGTGGGGGGTGGGGGGGGGAGGAGTAACCAAAAACAGTGGAAAGTTAGGAATGTGTCGTCCTGCCCTGGGCCTTCCCCACCCACAGGCGGGTCCCCCTCCCTGAGGCCTAAGGAATGTTGCTCTTCCCTGAATGTATCCCAGAGCAGTGGCAGTAAAGGTCTGAAATCTTACATCCAGTTCCGCTTTCTGGAACCTGCACTCTTTCTGCTCAGGTCTAAGGACAAAGAAAAAGCCTGTATATATTTCACAAAATGGTCTTTATAATTTTTCACTCTACAATTCTACTAGCTATTCAGTCTCCATCCCTTGCCAAGCCCAATTGACAGAACTTTTCCCTGATCTGTGAACTCTTTTATATCCATTATCTTTCCCATGAATGTCCCCATTTTTTTAGGATTTCCTGATTAGATACTATTGATTACAACTGAAATATTACGGTGTGAAACAACACTTAAAATGTATGTTTTTATGAATTCTAATGCTTTTGATCATGAAATCATTAATTACCAAAATGAAATACAGAAATTAATCAGGAAAATCTTATATTCCCAATGTGAAAAACATTAAGTATTGACTAAGGCATCTTTAGTGACTGCTTTCAACTGATACAACTGCTTATTCACTGAGAAAAACACACCCGCATAAGAGCTAAGAAGTAATTTAAGCCAGGGAATTCAGGCAGCCATAGGAACTCAGCTTCAATCTAAGGAAACAGAAATTGTCTGTGCATGCAAAATAATATAACTTCATTATCAATGCATCATTTCTAAATCCATTAATATTAATTTTTAGAGATAATACATTTTAATTTTTGAGTTTAAGATCATGCTGTCCTATAAATTTTTAAAAGTGGCAAATCCCATGTTGGATTGTTTATCAGGGAAACAAAAATATACCTTTAGTAATTCATCCTCAACATAACATATCAGCTTTTTAAAACATGTAAAATATCTTTCTTAAAACTCTTGCAGACTGTCACAATGCTGACAGTATAAGTATCATAACCTTCCAATCTGTTTTTCTTAAAGTAAGTTTTAATTAGCATCCGTACTTTCCAGTTTTTAATAGATACTATTTAGTTGGTTTTTTTGTTTTGTTTTTTGTTTTTGTTTTTGCTGTGATAAAACTCTATGGCCAAAACAACTTATGAAAGAAAGACTTCATTTGGAGCAGAGTCCATACTAGTGAGAGAGCCACTGCCTGCAGTAGTCTGGGTGGCAAGCTGAGCAAACACATCTCCAGCAACACAGAGAAAGCAGAGTATTCAGAGGGGATGTGAGGAGAGGCTATAAACTCTAAAGCCCCCCCCCCCTCCCAGTGAGATACTTTCAACTTTAGCAAGGTTCCACTTCCTAAAGATTTCATGACCTCCCTAAATGGGTACCACCAAGAGAGTACCCAAATATATGGACTGTGGGGAGCCAACAGAAGACAGCTATCATCCTTGCAGTCATTTTGAGCCATATAACCTGACAAGAGACTTGTTTACAACAGCCTACAACAGCTGAACACACTCTGATAACATCTTGTTTTAGATACCCAGGATCTTCCCTTGGGTGTATGAGACTTAAAGGTGTGAGACTTGAAGGCGTGACTTAAAGGTATGACTTAGAAATGAGACATATGAAAGGCAAGAGGCAGACAGAAGACAGACACTTGAACTAGAGTACTTGAGACTTGAGACGGGTAGCCTGGAAACATGTAATTTGGAACTGGGAATGAGACTAGCAACTTAGAACTAAGATTAGAACCTGAAACTAGGGACTAGGAACTAGGGACTAGGGACTAGGGACTAGGAACTGGAGACCTGAGACTTGGTACTAGGAACTAGGGACTTGGAGAGAAGAAGAAAGATTGGAGAATAAATGGGATTGAATCACACTCTGTCTGGTCTCCATTCTTCGTGTCTGTCCCCACTTTCTATCTCTTGCTGAACCCCGACCCACGGACCGGAGCAGCTTGGGGCAGTGTGGGCTCTAACAATTTAGCCACCAAGGCTTTTGGTAGTACAGGTTCTAACATTGATAGAGTGGTCCCAACAATAGACCTTTGGGAGATAGTTCTCATTCAAACCACTACAGGGACAAAGAGACATTGAAAAAAAGAACAATCAGATGAGAGAATCATGAAAGAAAAAAAAAAAAAAAAAAAAAAAAAACAACCAAAGACTGTATAATCATCTCCAGGAAAGTGAAATTTGCCTGCAATTCTGTAGTGACTTAACAAAAATAAAAAATACTAGATCATGTTACCTTCTAATACTGAAACCATGAAAAGGGAACAATATTAACAGAATCATTAGCCTGTTTAAAAACAACATTGTAGACTAGGAAGGTGGCTTAGTTGTTAGGAGCCGTGTGACAACATTCGCCATTACAAGATGGCGCGGGCATCCTGTGCTCCCACAAGTAAACAACTAACTGCGCAGGTGCAAAAGGCAAAAGCGCGCCAAAGTCACTGCCCATCCTGGGGTGTAATAGGGGTAATAAGTAAGCAGCCAATCAGAAGTGAACACGCCACTCTAGGGTGTATATAAGCAGTGCCTTTTCCGGGCTTGGCGTCTTTCCGCTTCTGCTGATACAAGAATAAAGCCTCGCTGTGGTAACCACCCGAACACTGCCTCACGTGTCTCTTTCGCGGGTGAAGGGGACACGGAAGGGGCTCAGAACACTTAGTAGGTAAGAGTACTTGCTGAGATGGGAACAAATACAGAGAACTATAGCCAACCATTATAGGGAGAGAGTAGGAGTCCAAAGTATAGGTTTCCATCAAATCCCTTCTCTCAGAACTCAGGAAATCCCTTGGAAGAAGAGGCAGAAAGATTGTAAGACTCAGAGGGATTGGATGACACCAGGAGAACAAGGCTGTCTCAATCAACTAAGCAAGGTGCATATGAGTTCCCAGAGATTGAGGCAGCAAGCACAGTGCTGATATGGGTGTGTGTCAGGTCCTCTACATATATACTGCAGCTGCTAGCTTAGTATTGTTATGGGAGCTCTAACTGTGAGGACAAGTGAATCTCTGACACTGTTGCTTATACTTGAGACTCTTGAGACTCCTCTGTTATATTGCCATATCCAGCTTCACTATGGTAGCTTTTGCTTTATCGTACTATATTTTATTTTGTCATGTTTGGTTGTTATTCCTTAAAAGCCTGTTCTTTTCTAATGAGAAATAGAACGGGAGTAGATCTGGATGGAGGAGATATGGGGAAGAACCAGGGGGAGTAGAGAGAAGGAACACTATAATCATGATATTGTATGAGGTAATAATTGATTTTCAATAATAAAAAGAGTACTTGGTGCCAAAACATAAGGACTTGAGTTCAGTCCCAGGCGCCACATCAAAAAACATTCTGGGATGGCAGCGTGTGGCTGTAATTCTAGCACAGTACATTCCTGTCTATAATCCCAGACAGGAAGATTTCTTGGTCTTGCCAATCACCAGTTTAGCCCCATGTTCACTTAGATACCCCATCTCGAAGGAATAAAGCAGAGAAGTTATAGAGCAGTAAACCTGACAACTTCCTGTGGCTTCCACATGTGAACACAAGCACGTGTACTTGCAGATACACATGTGCATACGCTACACATGTACACACTAAAGGAAAACAATAAAAATATATCATCACTATGGCCTGAAAGAAATATTGTTATTAGCTTTTGGCTTTAAATAAATAATTAGTTTATAAATTAATTTATAAACTCGATTCAGGATAAGAAATTCAAATGCTATACTCTCTTAACCTTACAGACCCAAACAATTTTCTTCAAATATATTATGTCACCTACGTTCAACTGAAATTCATTTTCTCAGGAAACATCAGAATCCTGGAAATAAAATTGAGTAGAAAAGCAATTTTACCCAAGTGAAAGAAGAGATGAGCTCTCTTTGCCTTTGATGTCTACATAGATGACGTTTAGACAGTGTGTTGAAAACTAATTGGACAAAGTGGTTCAGAAGGTCTGAGACTTTTATTTCGGAACTGTTCCCTCCAAAACAGATGTTAACAGAAGGTGATATGGGAGTCAATGGTAACTGAAGTGATAACTCGAAGATATTGCTCAATAACTAAACTCTAATATATTTTTATTTGGAGAAACATTTAGTCTCTCTCCTCCTAAAATAAAAGGTCATTATTCTTAACTTTATCAAGACAGATTTAGGGCACATAATTTTAGAAAAATCATTTCAAAATTTATGGTACCCAATCTGCAATTCTCCTGGGTTCTCAACATGGACTCGATAGTCTCATCAGACCAAAATTCTAAGTTCTTATTTTTACTATTATTAATCAATAACTCCCACCAGTAGAATAAGAGACATATCCTTCGTGTTCATTTTTTCCCTTGAAGAGATTCAGGCCAAAGAGATCCTGGCTGAAAAGGAATTTCATGTGAATTTTAGTAATAATCCTGAACAGGGTTTGGTCTGCTTCTTCTATGGAGGATGAGGTAGGAATGGTTCCATGCCTTGTGGGCTATCAGTCTCTATCAAAGCTACTCAGTTCGCTTGTAATGTGGAAAATAATTACAGGCAACATAGAAATGAGTGGATGTAACTGTGTTCTAATACAATTTTATTTATAAACACAGATATTAAACTAGATTTGTATATAATATCTTCCCAAGTTATTACAGTACTGTAGCATTCATCAAACCAACTTAAAATGAATATTTGAAACTCAAATGAATTGAAAATGAATTCCCATATTCCTTTAAGAACCAACAGAATATATGGCTTGATAATTTTACTTATTTTTTCCACTAGACAGAATCTTTAGTTTTTTAAGCTATATAGTTCTAAATCTCTGTAAGGAGATATACTTTTACTCCAAATAAACTAAGAAAACATATCTGTTGTTAAAGTTTTGTGAAAAATAATTGTGACACAGAGTGAAAAACAGATGTAGACAATGAAGGTGAAGATGCTCTAGAGTGGATACGAATGGCAATAAAAGATTATTCAGTCTTTCAAAGGAATTTAGTACTGATAAGTGTGACATGGATGAACCTTGAATCCATTATTCAAAATCAGACTAACCAAATCCAGAGATCCCACATTTCACAAATCCTATTATATGAGATATCCAGAAGAACAGAGAACAAAGACCCAAGAAAGGTAAAGACACAAAGCAGATCAATGAGTACCAGAGAGGCAAACAGGAAATACATACATAATGAGACTTAGGTCTCTTTAGGGTGATGAACAAAGTTGAACTAGGCAAAGGTGGTAGTTTAAAATGGGTACAAAAGCATAAAATGCTAATTAAGTTTTCTTTAACATATTAATATGTTGTGTGAATTCTATTTCATTTGTATTTTTAAAGCCTGTTGCCAATTATTTTGTTTTCAGTTAAGAAATTTTGAGTAAATAAAACAAACATTTTGTTTAGTTGTTTTCAGTGCTCTGAAGATTCATTTATATTTTTTTCCTTAAGCAGGTGCATACTGTATTCTCTCTTGGAGCCTTTCTGGAAAGACAGGGAAAGACCATGTCTTTACTTCATGGGAATGGCAAAAGGAGCAATGACCATCGGTGATTACATGAAGTATAAGTTCAGAGAATAAAGGAATGTGTGTGTGTGTGTGTGTTTGGGTGTGTGTGTTTAAATGCAGACTTACTGTCATTTGCTAGAGGGCCAAAAAAAGTAGCAGCATTGTTGGAATTCATAAATGTATGGAAGGACTTACCAGAGTTCCAGAATTCACCAAAGAGCAAAAGAAAAACCTTTACAGAGGCTCTGCATTGGAATAGATAATAACATGTGTGGTCTAAAACCTACCAAGGGAAGAGAAAGCTTGTTCCTCATGGTTGATCAAGTAGACACAAGCCAGTTCATGCAGCATTGGTATGACTTGGTACAGATCTCTATACCCTAACATCAGTGGAAAAACACTACAGTTTCTTCAAGAAAATCACAGCATTCAGGATGCTTTCCAAATGATAACTGCAACCAGGCCTCATGGGGACTAGGGAAGAATTAATTCATATGAGATGGCACAGAAACGGACTATGTAGAAAAAGGAAGGGAAGGAAACATGGTCACAACAAAAGAAACAATGTTCACTCCTACAGGCTAAAGATGATTTCATGGCTCTCATGATTATTTATGTAACATTACTTCATGGTGTAACATGAACTAAGTCTCCTTTTTGCATACATGGTGTTTTATTGCTATGAAGGGACAACATGACCAAGGAAACTTTTATAAAGGAAAACATTTAAATCAGTCTTGCTTACAGTTTCAGAGGTTCAGTCCATTGACATCATGACGGGTAGCATGGCAGCAGTGTCATGGCAGACATGGTAATGAGAAAGGAGCTGAGAGATCTACATCTTGGTTTACAGGCAGAAAAGAGGAGACTTTGTCCCACCCTAGGTGTAGTTATAAAGCCTGCCTCCACAGTGGTCACTTCTTTCTTTCATAGTTATTCTGCTACCCCCAAACTCACTCTCTCTCTCTCTCTCTCTCTCTCTCTCTCTCTCTCTCTCTCTCTGTCTCTCTCTCTCTCCCTTTTTTTCTCTCTCTTGCCCTGATCCTAGTTTGGGACTCAAGGCAAAGGAGACAAGTTAAGAGGCCAAGTTTTAAGCTATGTCTAGACTCCACTTCACAGGTTCTCTATAGCAGCAATGTTTACAGGTGGGTCTCTTTTCTAGGGGATGTGTTTATAAGTACATATTTTACCCCAAACTCCAGATCATCTGGAATAAACAATCATTTCTCTGGTCATCAATAACTAATGAAGCTGCCTTTTCCTTCCAGCATCTCATGTATGAAATCCTAAAGTGACTATAGAATTTATTCCCCTAATAGTTACCTGTGTGCCACACCTAGAAGGCACTGGGAACATTTGAACACTTGAAATGGAAAGGAGTTACTGGATGCTCATATTTTCTGAATGAAAAAGTTCAGAGACACTACTATGCAGACTGAATGTATATGAAAATAATAAAGAGAAAGAGGAGATGAGCTGTATCAGTATGATGAGCTCATATTTGAATGCAGGTATGCACCACAAAGCAACTTTTCAATTGAAGGGTGACTGCATTATGTAATTCTGGCCTCTTAAGGTTATGTTGCCTAGAGATATCATCGCTAATATTGTTCATGTAAGTGGACTCCATGATGTTCCCACTGTGACAAAATTACATAAGACCGTATTTCTCAGGTTATGCCCCTACAATTCCATAATGAAAGGCATTTATCAATAGATGGGATATAATGTGGGTAATCGGGTGTGTTCATCGGGAACCCAGAAGAGATGTCAAGATATGGAGGACAGCCTAGAAATTCGTGTCATATAGTGAGACATGAAAAAGTGAAGATGGCATGGGACCCAACAGCACAGGGTTCTCTACTTAATACTCAAAAAGAAGGTTGTGAATGAACCAACAGGAAAACTGGGGAGGGCTGGTAGATGGCTCAGTGGGTTAAAATACTTGCCATCAAGCCTGATAAACTGACTCTGGGTGCTGAACCAACATGGTAAAAGATAAGAATCCACTCTAATGAGTTGGCCTTTGATCTCCACATATGTATTATGGCACATGTGTACACATATGCACAAATGCACACTAAACAAATAATATTTTTAAATGAAGACTAAGGAGTAGATAGTAAAGTAGGAAAAACCTGTGTGGATCTTAGAAGATGCAAGGGTAGATAGTGATTTCAAAAAATTTAAAACTAGTCAGAGGTTAAAAGTGGTTTTTGCTGAGCCTGATAACCTGCATTTGATTTCCTAGAACCCATACGGTAAGAGAGAAAACCCACTCTCTCTTTTTTTTATTGGTTATTTTATTTATTTACATTTCAAATATTTTCCCCTTCCCAGTCTTCCCGTCACAACCCCCCCAATCCCATCCTCCATCCCCTTTGCGTCTAAAAGGGTACTCCTCTACCCACCCATGCACCCACTCCTGCCTCACCCCTCTAGCATCCCCCTTCTCTGGGACAACTAGTCTCAACAGGACCAAGAGCCTCTCCTCTGATTGATGCCAGATAAAGCAATCCTCTGCTACATATGTATCTGGAGTCATGGACCCACCAATGTATCCTCTTTGGTTGGTAGTTTAGTCCCTGGAAGCTCGGGGATCAAGTTAGTTGATATTGTTGTTCTTCTGATGGGGTTGCAATCCCCTTCAGCTTCTTTAGTCCTTCCCTTAACTCTTCCATTGGGGTCTCCATGTTCAGCCTGATGGTTGGCTATGAGTATCTGCATCTCTCTTAGTGAGATCTGGCAGAACTTCTCAGAGGACAGCCATACTAGACCCCTGTCTGCAAGCACTTCTTGGCATCAGCAATAGTGTTGCGGTTTGGTGTCAGCAGATAGAATGGATATTAAAGTAGGGTGGTCTCTGGATGCCCTTTCCTTCAGTCTCTCATTCATTTTGTGTCCCTGCATTTTCTTTAGACAGAAACAATTCTGGGTTAAAAATTTTGAGATGGGTGGGTGGCCCCATCCCTCACCTAACCTGTTCTCAAACGTTGTTCTCTGACTTTCCTCCAAATGTGATATCACATGAAAACAGGCAAACACACATGCGTGCACATAAGTGTGGGTACATGTATACACATACATACATACATACATACATACATACGTACATTGAATAATAAATGACATATTAAGTGGTGATCTGACCAGCTGCTGACACATCAAGCAAGATAGACACTAAAACTTGCTTCCTAAATTAATCCATAAGGCATTTGCAATTTAAGTCTGTTTGATTTTATTTCATAAAACTCATCACTTGTACCATAAACCCAGGGAAGGTTAGTTATTGAGTTAGTCCAGATTGGAGATTTTGCCAGAAGTCATTACAGTAGTTAGGATCAGGGAAAAACATGTTTTAAGAAGTTAATATTACATTGGCTTCTATTGTTTTTCTTTAAATCTATATTATTTCTACTAGAAAGTAAAAGAGTGAAGGGAAGAGGCTCTGAAAAATTCAGTGAAAATCTCTCAATTCCAACTTCTTCCTCAGTAGAGCACTAGATTATAATCAAACCTAGAGCAGAAGACAGGGGACATTCTGAGAAGAGAGACACGATGTCCATGTCATGCACTGCTGTATATGCAGGTCCAAGCACAGCATCTGGAGTCATGGGCCCCACCTATGTATCTATATTCTATAATATTCTATAACTGAGAAATAATAGTGAAAAGCAGAGTGAACATCACATGCAACTTCACAGGAGTGTGATGGATAAATGAATTTGGCTGTTGAGATCTTGCATTGTTAGGGATTTGTCCTAATCCAATCTTGAGGGCTTTCTGCACAGTAAGCCAGACGGGATAAGGAAGAAATGAAATTAAACATCCTGAAACAAAATAATGTAATGTATTACTTATAAATCCCAGAGACATTGGACCTGACAATTGAAAGGCTGATAGTGACAGCTTAGCCAACAAGAAAGGAACGAGAACACTGTGGGGATGGGCCTTACTTAAAGGTCCATAGGCATTTTTCGTTAGATTTTCCTACAGGGCTGTGGATTGCCTAGTTTAAAATGCAGTACATGCAAGGGAGTTTTTATTTACCTGACCCCAGGACTGAGTGTTAGATGTCTTGAGAGTCAGCAGCCATGAGGTATAGTGGGTGTGGGGTTAGTGGAATAAGGGACAGTATTATTGTATTGCAAGCAGGCACAGAAGGAAGAAAGTGTTAGTAAGGCCAACAGTTATGGATACAAGTAAAGTCTTCAATTTAGAGGCTTCTAAATGTGTATAATGTAAGCAACTATATTAGACAGATCTGTGATGTTCTTTATCTCTCCTCGCACAAATCAATTTATTAAAACCATATATTTTTCCATGGATCCTGAAAATTATGTTTTCTTCTATTTAGATCAGGTGTAAAAAATAACTAATAGATTATGTGCACTATTTTGACAAAGAATGCTTACAGTGCTCAGTCAATAACACAGGGAATCTGGAAAAACACAGACAAAAATCATCTAATGTGGGTTGGGAAAGTGGACTCTAGATACAATCAATTTTAAAAACCCTCAGTTGAAGGTGTCCTAGAAACTAGAACAACCAAGCACAGGGTGCAGAGAATTGTAGGATCAAAGCTGAGGCCAGGGGCTGATAGGAAAGCTAAAAATGCAAACATGGACACTCTCTAGGACAAGCTGGAAAGACTCATACACATGGAACTTGTCCAGAGGAGAGCAGGCAATTTTTTTTGTGTCTTCCCCTGGGAAATGGTCATCTCAATGTGAAGAGTGGAGGAAAATCTTCACACAGTCTTAGAACAAAAAGGAGAAAGGCAACCTTCTGACTGATGCCTACGGTCCCCCACAACACCTCCGTTAAGGAAGGCCTGGTTTTGGCAAGAACTGTTTTATCAGATTCTAGCCCATGAGATTCTAGACTGACAGTCTAAACAATCCCAGCCCCAGAGTTTAACCAGTCTCGGCCCTAAAGTCTAACAAATCCCAGCCCAGTCAATAGCAAGGGGAAGGGATCTTTAAGATCAGCTCTGCTGAGGTCAAGAAGTATAGAAATCTGAGAAGCACGTGAGAGGCTTTCTGCTCAGATACGTGGGCTCCCTGAAAGACTCAGACCTAATCCCCAAACCACAAGATATTCCGCTTGCCTCACTCCTAACCACAACATCCTGCCTCCTATGGAACAGGGATCCCAACAGAAAGCCCGAAATAGCTGAGTCTCTGTTCAGACTCCTTTCCCAGGGAGACAGAGGGACAAGGGCTGAAGTAGGCCCGGAAGTAAAATCTTCACCCACGTATACAAAGCTCTGAGTTCCATCCTTAGTAAAGGAAATATCTGCTGCTCGACCAACAGCAGACATGAAACTTCCGGTCCAATCAGCAGAGAAGTTAGAACTAGAGGTCCTTTCACTTGCATTTCTTATATGCTGCTTCTCAACCAAACATATCAATGCTACTGAGATGTGAAAGCACAGAACGATAACAACTCCAGCCTCAGAAACACACTGGGGACAAGACAAAAATGTGGGTGTTATTAAATAGAAACTTTAAAAGCAGCACTTAATGTAGGAAGAGCTTGAATAGTAATATATTACTGAAATGGAGAATTAGGCCCCACTAAGCATTTAAGAAGTTTAAGACTACAGCAATCAAAACAGCAGGTTACAGACAGGAAAAGGCAAACAGATCAAGAGAGAAGAAAAAGCAGCCTGAACAGCCCATAATATCCCTGACAAATATGGCCAACTGACCTTCCACAGAGGAACTAAAGTAAATCCAGAGTCAATGGGAGGTGTTTCCAAAAAAGGGCATTGGGACATACACAAAATATAGCCAGATACAGTTTTTTAAGAGTTTTGCAAGTGCTAACTCAAAAGAGATCATAGACCTTATTATAATAAAGCACATATCACTGTAAATTGTTTCCAGAAAATAAGACACAGGGAAGACTCAAGGTTTCCCTGTGATACCTTAGGTGGGTGATAGCTGAGCTAAGACAACAAACGCATAGTGTGTGAAAGGAAAATTATGTTTGACCTCATTGAAATTATCCATCAATCACACTTGTATGTATTTAGCCCAATGCATTATTGAAAACATAATTCACACAAAATCCTACACATGAATATTTATAGCTACTTCATTCATAATTTTCAGTAGTTGTAAATAAACGATTTCCTTCAATAAGCAATAGGCAAACATCACACAGTGGTATATTATCCAGTAATACAAAGAAACTAGCTATCAAGACAGAAACAGACAAGAAGACATGAGAAATGATTTGCGTTATTATTTGTTTATTTGTTTGTTTTCTTTTGGAAGGTTGAGACAGGTTCTCATGGGTACACCAGGCTGGCCTTCACCTTAGTTACTAAGCTGGCTTTGAACTTACAATGATGCCCCTTTCTCAGCACTTGGAGTGCCTGGATTACAGGCATTTAACATACCATCTATTCTTTTTCTTAATTTCTTTCTTTCTTTCTTTCTTTCTTGCTTTCTTTCTTTCTTTCTTTCCTTCTTTTAACTGACATTTTTTTAAATTTTATTTTATTTTCTTTCTTCTTTTTTTAACAGTGACCACATTTAGCTAAGCAACACACAAACATGGTCACTTGTAAGATGGTAACTAAATCCCTGGGACAAATATGCTTTTGTTTTGTAATACCAAGGACATTACAGAGCTCATGCAGAGTCCTAAGTAAAATCCAACAGTTGCCATGTTTTTTTTCCTCAGATCTTCACCTTAGATGCTGTTATTTCTGGCACAGGGCAGAGTCTTGCAAGTGCTCAAACACTTGAATCTTTGGTTGCTACCATACTAGCTGGCTTGCAACCAAGAAGCTAGCCACCTGACGAAAGATTTTTAGTGAACAACTTAGAAACTCCAGGGGTGAAAAAAAAATCCCTAAGAACACACAGTTGTATACACTAAAAAGCATCACAGCTGTGGCTGATGACAATTTGTGCTATTCTTCTAAAATGAGATTGCAAAGCAGTGTAATTCAAAATAAAAGATTTTAGCAACAACAAAAGCATATTCACAATTTCTCCACCAACGCCTCCTGTGTCAGCCACTTAGTTAACTTTTCTACTTGGGACTAAAAATACAGTAGAAAACCAGACATCCTGATTCACTACCTCAGTTAATATTCACCATCAGAGTGGCTACAGCTCAGGATCAACAGCCATAATGGTGCCCAGAGCCCGTTTATACAGAAATTAAGTTCTTTACACCAAGTAAATGGTTGTCCACAACCACAAGGTAGTGTACATATGATCTAAAATTAATACATTTCGAAAGAAACAAATGCTTCTCCAACCATATAACCTTCTACTTCTCTGCCTCCATTCATGCTTAGACATGGTTCATGCTACTTTGGGGTTTGAAGTTTGCCTGCGGGGAGTTGAATCTACTCCCTGGCCCACCTGGAAGAGGTTGCCTGCTGTGCTAGGTTCTACTTTTACTTTTTCCAATCAACTGTTGCTGATTCACAGTCCTATAAAAGATGCACAATAGCATCCTCGGATATATGGAACCCAGAGCTTCCTCAAAGCACAGCCCATGAAAGTAACTTAAGTGCAAATTCTACAAGCAACTCCTTACACAGAACTTCAACAGAACTGGATCTTTTCACTGATCTTTTTGTATTTTTCTTTCTTCGTTGTAGCCTTTAGCCCTTGCCTGGCAGACTGGTTTTATTACAATATATCAAGACATATCCTAAAGATTCCATGTCATCTCTATGACTCTGCTCAATACTGAAATGTGCATTGATCCTAGTGAATTGGGCAAATCAGGTGAGATTTTTATCTTCTTTGTATGAGATGTATTGCTGTGTACTGCTGCTTCTGTACTTTTTGGTCAAACCAAAATCAGTGAGTAACTTACTATAGTGATGCCCAATATGCATTAGGAACTTATCTAGTTTAATGTCTGTGTATAAGATTATTTGTATGTATATATTCAATTCTGATCATCTGATCAGCTAGCAAAAGCAGAATCTTCATTGTGAACCTTCTTGAACAGAAACTGGGTATCTTCTGGGTGTATCCCAATAAGAGCCATGACACTATACCACAGTCTGTGAAGAATACCAACTGCACTGTGAAGAACTGTATATGGTTTGCTCTTATATAGTACCTGGGTCTTCTGGAATTCTAGCTTGACTCCCACTTTACCTTAAATAACAGACAAAAAGAGATATTTTGAACAAGCTGAGAAACCTGAGTTTGTTATCAGGCTTTTTTTTTTTTTTTTTTTTTTAAAGAGTGAAGTAGGATACTAAGCCAATAGCACTGACTTCGCTTTCACAAAATACTTTTTTTTTTCATGCAGTATATACTGGTCATGTTTCCCCCTTGTTCTGGCTGATTTTGTGTGTCTCCTTGATACAAACTGGAGTTATCACAGAGAAAGGAGCCTCTCTTGAGGAAATGCTTCCATGGGGTCCAGCTCTAAGGCATTTTCTCAATTAGTGATCAAGGGGGAAGGGCACAGCCCATTGTGGTCCTGTGTTCTATAAGAAAGCAAGCTGAGCAATCCAGGACAAGCAATCTAATGAGCAGCACCCTTCCATGGCCTCTGCATCAGCTTCTGCCTCCAAGTTTCTGCCTTGTGTGAGTTCTTATCCTGACTTCCTTTGGTGATAAACAGCAATGTGGAAGAGTAAGCTGAATAAAGTCTTTCCTCTGTAACTTGCTTCTTGGTCATGATGTTTTGTGCAGGAATAGAAACCCTGACCAAGACACCCCTCCTCTAGCTTCTCCAGATTCTTTTTACCCACCCAATTTCATGCCCTTTCTTTTTCTCTCTTTTCAGAAAATTAATAGGAACTGAAAATACACACACACACACACACACACACACATACACACCATAAAAGCACAAAGTATGATACTATCGCACTCACCATACATTCTCCTAATCTTAGAACATAAATACCTAAAAGAGAGCTCCTGGGACTGAATTCACAGAATTATATCAGAGTGGGTGCTGTTCACTTGGAAGCATCTGTGACTGTTTTAACTAAGAATATAACCTTAATAGGCAACACTAACATTCTGCACTGGTGGACACATCATCTTCATGCTCCAGTGACTACCATGCTTTCTCACTCAAATTGTGAAGCTGTTACATTACTCAACTGCAGTTTTATTGTCAACTTGCTCAGGATGCATGTAGCAATATTGCCAGTGGCTGGGTGTTTAAGGGAATTTGCAATATGAGATGGTCAGATCAAATTTTAGTCAGCACTACTGTATAAAGAAAATAATGAGCTCATGAGCAAATAACAAGGAAACAGAACATCTGAAAGAGCCAGTGCTGTGAAGTGTCTGGATAGATTCGTTCTGCAGGCTGGCACACTGCCTGCTGCTGAACATTTTTATCACATTTTCAATTCAGCATCTCCGATTACCACAATCACTAGAGGGGAGCTTGCAAAGAGGTTTCTATTAAATTTTTTTATTTTACTGATACATTATCCCTTTCAGTGGTCTCTGTTGATTTCCAAACTTTACCATGCCTGCTTCTTGCTGAATGAATAATTTGAAAAACATGGCAACTATCCTTTTACCTGTAATTAGTTTACCTATTATATTTACCTATGCATCAAATGAAAAGTCTCAAAATGAGATTCTTTTCCCATTTGTTTTTCAAATTTCTTGGTAGCAGTAAAATAATGAAGTGTTGAAAATTTGAGGAGAAAAGTAAATCGAATAGGAAAGGTTATGAAATATGTCAGCCGAACAAAGAAGCTATTAGTGTGGAAAGATATTAGTATCTATTTATGGCCCTACAACTGTAGTCAATGATACAGGAAAAAAAAACTCTAGCCCATATATTCATTCTACATGAGTACTTGCTACTTGCAGAGTCCTAGGTGTGCAAAAATGAATAAAAACTCAAAAAAGATTTAAGTATTTATTTTGTACACTAGTATGATGTCTAGCATATAAAGTAACACAAAAGTGAAAGAACCAAATTATGACTGAGTTTAGTAATCTGATTGGCTTTATTTTTAATGTCTAGAATCAGGTTATACAGTCATAAAACAGAATAAATAAATATTCAAATAACCTGAATAAAAAAAAAAAGTTATTTTCCTCGTGTGCCCAGGACAGGAATCCAGAGTAATAGAAAAGCATCTGACTGGTCAGCCTTTAGGTGCTCCAATTGTCTTTCTCTGTGAGAGGAAGGAGACAGGAGGAACTCCCTATCAGGCCAGAAGAAAAATTGGCTGCTATCCCTCTACCCTAATTTTTTAGAAAGTCAAATAAAATGTTGAGTTTCAGCTTAATGGGAAACTTTTATATAATTTACATTACTTTAGTTTTATCCTGGTCTGAAGTACATTCCAAAATAATAGCTTTTTCTAATTTTTATTTAACAAAAGTTATCGTTATCCCAAACAAAGGTACCCATGGCCACAGACTTCAACTGTCCTGCATAAGAAACATTTAACTATTTAGCAGCTATGGGTGCTAATTTAGAGACAAGAATGTGGTCTTATGCTCATTCCAAAAGAAATTTACCCTTATTTGTTTAATTATCACTTTGGAGATCACTGGATTCCTGTTTTGTATAATTCTTTTATCGGAAATATTAAAAAATAAAAAAAAACCCTCCTAGGCATCTATGAGAGTGGCCCTAGCTAAGGCTCCTAACAATAGGGGATATGGAGCCTGAACCGGCCATCTCTTGTAATTAGGCAATACTTCCAATGGAGAGATTGGGACACCAACCCAGCCACAGAACCTTAGACCTGCCTACAAGATGTGCAGGGGTAAAAGATGGAGCAGAATTGGAGGGAAAAGACAATCAATGACTGGCCCATCTTGAGACCCATGCCATGAGAGGGAGCCCACAAAATACTATTAATGATATTCTGATATACCTGCAGCCAGCATATATGTTATCAGAGAGGTTTTACCCAGAAACTGATAAAAACTGATGCAGAGACCCACAACCAAACATTAAATGGAGCTCTGGGAATCCTGTGGCAAAGGGGAGAAGGGAAGGGTTGAAGGAACTAGAGGGGTCAAGAAAACCTACATAATCAGCTAATCTGGGCCCATAGGAGTTCACAGAGACTGAACTACCAACTTGATGGCATGAATTAGACAGACTTGGCCCTCTGCACATGTGTAACATTTATGTAGGTAGGTCTTCGTGTGGAACTCCTAATGCAAGAATAGGAGATGTCTCTGACTACACTGCCTGCATTCAAATCCCTTTCTCTTAACTGGGCTGCCTCAATAGAAGACGTGCCCAATCTTATTGCAAGTTGATATGCCAAGGCTGGGTGATATCCATGGGAGGCCTCTTCTCTTCAAGAGAAAGGGAAGAAGGGTAGATGAGGTAACAGAAAGGGACTGAGAGTAGATGGAGGGGAAGCTCCAATTGATTGGAATGTAAGGTAAATAACTTAATGAGGAAAAGATATTTGAAAAGAACAAAAAACTAAAGAATAAGAATTTCAAAAGGATCAATGCTACATAAAATACACAGAACAAAACCTGCCAAATTCTACTCATTTTAACATAAAGATGGGTCACAGGAAATCAGAGAACTAGGATCTACTACCTAGAACTTCCTCTGCTCTTACATGTAAAGACTCCTAGGTATAAACAGAGGCTTACAGCAAGGATGTAATGAGAATGCTTGAAAATATTGCAAGAAAAAAATGGTTCATATTCACTAAACTTTAGCAGGTATCAGGGACTGCACTGTCCTCATTTCTTAGAAATATCTTCTCAAAGCTGAAGAGATGGTGTCTTAGTTAGGGTTTTACTGCTGTGAACAGACACCATGACCAATATAAAAGACAACATTTAATTGGGACTAGATTACAGGTTCAGAGGTTCAGTCCATTATCCTCAAGGTAGGAACATGGTAGCATCCAGGCATGCATGGTATAGGAGGAGCTGAGAGCCCTACATCTCATCCAGGCTGCTAGTGGAAGACTGACTTCCAGGCAGCTAGAGTGAGGGTCTTATAACTCACACCCACAGTGACACACCTATTCCAACAGGGCCACACCTTCTAAAAGTGACACTCTCTGGGCTGAGCATCTACAAACCATCACAGATGGGTTAGAAGTTAAAAGTACTTGTTGCTCTTACAGAGAACCTGACCTCAGTTCCCAGCACCTACATGGTGGCTCACAAACCATCTCTAGCTTCAGTTTCAGGGGATTCTATTCATTCTTCTGATTTCCAGGGATACTGTGCATGCTTGTGCTCTACATACATAGAGACAGGCAAAATACTCAAATATGAAATAAAATAAATAAATCTTAACAAAAAAAACCAGAAATGTCTTCTTTATCTTTGCCAATTTTAAGCAATTTTTTTTTAAAGTCATCCAGAGATTGCCATAGCAAACAGATTGATCGGTGAATAAAGAGGACAATAGCTCCTTGCAGAAGTACATCCTTGTCATTGTCACAGGTCTGGTTTCAGCTTCAGCTCTCAGCTGATGTCTTATCACTGTAGTGTTCTGAGGTTCTGATCATTTTGCAGAATGATCTATCAGAGGACAGCCTATGTCCCCCAGCAGCAAGTGAGTCAAAACTCTGTCTCTATTTTTAACCCTTATCTCTTGAGCTGTACTGTTCCTATAAATCAGGTCAGCTAACTCTGAGGGCTTGAGTCTTGCCAGGTCCTGTGTCTTATGTCACCCAATCACATCTATGTCTCAGTTCCAGCCCTGGAACTGCCTCAACTTGCCTTCTTCACTAACCCTCTACTGACTGAGCATAAGACTTATAATGAGGATAAATGGCAAACCTCCTAATGACATCAGACCTTGGTTCCAAAGTACACATTATTTTTTAATTTACATAGTCCCTCACCTTTAAAATTGATTAGTTCATCTCATTTACATTTCTGAGTGCCTCACATGGAAGTGGACAATTAGGAATTCCCTCGTGACTGATCCTCTTTCAAGGTAATTCCTCCTTGAAGCCATTTTATTTCCTGCATGCTATTTCAAGTAAATGTTGGTCTAATTTAATTAAACAGGCAGGATCAAATTATGTTGCTATTTCTAATAAATCTTAAATATTTTTGTTAATGAATTATTAAACAAAGGAATTTCCAATTCTCTTTCTATTCAAAATCCCTTTGCTTTTATTTCCAGAAATGGCTAGTGAGAAAAAGCAACTTTTTTCACTTTTCAAAAATTTACTATTACTCTATTCTTCTCAGGCATAAAAAAATATGGGCTAAGCTGGTGAGACAGCTCATGAACATCTATGTGCTGCTCTGTATGCATGTGTATCTGTGTGTGTGTGTGTGTGTGTGTGTGTGTGTGTGTGTGTGTGTGTGTGCCTATGTGGCCATGACTGTATGTTTTCTATCTGAAAAGGACCTAAAATAGAGTTCTACAATAGTCTTAAAAGATTCTTTTTTATTTGAAAGAATTCCAAATAGATACAGAATAACATTAAAAACAAAAAATAGTTAACGTATAGATAGTAAATTATTTACTTTTAAGTGATTCTGTAACAAGGGGAAAGCCCTTCATAATCCTAGCCTAGATGTACAATTTAGTTCTTGATTATAAATTTTTAAATGTATAAATCCGTTGGAAATATTCTCAGAAGTGTTTTTTGGTGCCACCTATAATTACTCCAATAAATCTGAAAATTCTTTTAAAAGCACATGAGGACAGCAGAGCATTAAAATTTTTAATGATCACAGTAAATAATTGTTACTTCAATTAATATGATTACAGGTGGTTGAACAAAACAAATATAGGCCTCATAGTGCCCTTGAACACATTTGACAAATACAAAGTAAGACACCCGGAAGCTTATTACTTAGAAGGACATTGAAGCTTGAAGCACATGTATTAAATTTGGGCAGTCTTGGTGAAAATGAGAACTGGCTTCCTCATTATCCACCCTGACATCCTTCATCTCAAACCAAATGAGAGAACAGGGCAAGAGAAACTGGGGATATTTTCTGCATAAAGAACCACATAATCCTTCACCTCATATCAATAGAGATTTATAGTTTTTTTCCAGTGACAGGATTTTTTGCCGTATGAAAATGCTTCTGCCACACGCTGAAAAACATAAATTTCCTGTGTAAATACTATGTGCACAAGAAGTCACTAGTTTTGACTTCCGTTTCAATCTGTGTTCTAAGGCAGCAGTCCTTAACCTTCATAATGCTGCGACTCTTTGATGCAGTTCTCATGTTTTAGTGACCTGCCAAACATAAATTTATTTTCATTGCTACTTTAGAACTGTAATTTTGCTACTAATATGAATCATAATATAAATATTTGGCATTTTTATAATCTCAGGAGACCACTGAAAAAGGTGCTATTTGACCACTGTCTTAGGGTTTTAGATATAGTAGAATAATTTCTACAAACTTGAATTTTCCCAAAACAGGACTGAGTTAATGAAAATAAAATGGTAATGTGTGGTGCACCTGAGAAATTGTTAAAATAACTAATATGCACTGTTTCTAGACTATCCTGGTTAAAATGAGACTTGAGACTAAATAAGTTCATGCAGATTTTTGTAAAAACATGTCACGTAATTACATACTAAGAGTTACTCATTTTATTTCATTTTTATCTTCAGAATGATTTCCAAATTCTGATGCAAGTTAGATGGTAGGAATTAAGATTTAATTCTATTTCTGATGCTTTCCTGAAAGCTTAAAAAGCTTTAGTAAATGAAAACAGTTTTGAAATATTCTTCAAAATTTAATTTTACAAAGCAACAAAAAGTCTCTAAAATGTAGAACTTTATAATGCCCCATATGTAAATATTTGAATACAAAAACAAAGACATGAAATTCACATAATATAATATATTAGGCTTAGCATAATATTACACTTATAAACACAGACCAGCAGACACCAGCTAGTCAACTTTATTCAAATAATATACCCACAGAAAAGTGTAGGTTTGACCTCTCATCAAAGCCAATTCTTTCTCCAGCAGATAGGGTCTACTACAGAGATCCACAATTGGTCAAAATAAAGAAAAGGTGAAGTGGGAATTTTTGGTTTCATTGGGATGCAGTTGTGTCATGTGATGTTTTTCTGTAAATGTCTTATGGGAGAATGTTTTACTGGGTAGACACATGACAGGATGTTTTGCTGAGAACAGACACGTTTTTCTGGAAGCTGCCTTGTGAAAGGGCACATGATATTTTGCTGGAGCAGATGCTTGAAAGGACATGTGATATTTGGAAAGAGTACAACCCAACAGAGAGTGAATGACACTCTTTCATTGGTTCAAGTTGTAACCCTTTGCTGGTATTTATTGAGCTTCTACACCCTGGTATTGCTTTCTTCACTGATCTTCACTTATTGTGACTTCATAGAGAAATGCAACCAAGAACTTCTGGTGGTGTTCCAGTTGCTTCTTGCTGCTTCTGCAGACTTGTGACAATTGTTGGAGCCTTGCAATTTCTTCTGGATTGAGCCACTACTGCTGATTCATGTTTGATGTTTTGCTAGTGGACTGGACTACTGACAACAAAGATTGGAATTGCCCCCAAAGAACTATTTCTAAACAGGTCCATGACTCCTGTTTCCTATTAATCTTTCTTTTTTCCTACCTCTGGTAGGTGGTGGGCTAGAAGGGAGGCTGAAGCATTAAAAAAACCATAATTAAAATAGGTTTTGAAAAAATCTAAGCCTGCAAAAAAGAGTAGCTGTAGGATTTCCAATCCCAAATGATACATATGCAAGTCCTATACCTTGGTCTCAAGGCACATCATGAAATATGGAGTAGAAAGATTGTTAGAGCCAGGATATTGGAATGCCTGCTGTTAGATAGCATCATCCTGACAAGACAGAGATGTTCTACTATTGAAACCTCAACAACATGGTTGCCTAAATAAAACCCAAATAATGACCATCTGAGTTAGCATGCCAGTAGGAATAGAGAAAATTCCACTAGTTCTCAAGATGAAGAACTAGGTCATGGCATCTGGAAGAGAGGAGATTAGTCAATTCCAGAAATGAGTCCCAAGATAAACCTATATGGTCCCAAGTGCTCAGCTATAAACAAATGGACACATAAACAACACTAAATACTTGATACATACACACACACACACACACACACACATACACACACTATAGGAGATATACACACACAGGAGCTATGTGAATCAGTTCTAATGTACCAAACAAAGAACAAAAAAGGTGACAATTATTAAAACACAACTTTGGAAACAAATCAAACAACACTAAATTACGGAAAGCAGCTAGAATTAGCCTAAAAAGGAGGGTCAGAAGGGGAAAAATACTATAAAATAATACAAGCAGAAAGTTAATAAAAATTACAATAAGCCTAAATTAAAAAAATGACATACAGACACATAAAATAAACACAAACAAGTTAACACTACTTAATCATTGTAATCTCATTTATACAACCCTTATTTATAAACTTCCTCATTTTTCTGGCACTTTCTACTTGGTTTTGTTCTGATAACAATACAGAACTTTTAACTTACCATCTATACCCTTTTCCTGAGGACTTTCAAGTATTATGTAGAAATATCTAAACCATTTTTATACTGTGGTAGTTAAATTTTACCTTCATTAGACATTAATTATTCTTTATTTATCTGTATGTCCCATAGTAATCACCTTTATATCTGGTTCTGTGATTTTGATTACTTCTAATGCTGCATAACAAATTCAATACCAGTCCAAGCTACAGAAAGGCCTGTCTCATCAACATAAATAAATAAATTTAATAAATAAAAAGCAAATGATTGTATCCAACCAACAGTTTTTCATGTGTAAAAATACTAAAGCCAAACCATTCTTTCACCAGGTACAAAAAAAATTTCAAAATAAAATATAAATGTAAAATTTGTCTATCACATAAACTATGAGAAAATCTTTAATAGAAAGGTAGAAAACCAGTACCTACAAAAGAAAGAGGAAAAGTTATTTGAAGCTATATATTTTATATGGATGATAGAAAATATCATAGCCTAACATAATGAGTCTGAAAATATTTTAATATAAACAAAACTATTAGTATGCTATATAAGGATAAGATAATATGCTGGGAGACTTTACAAATAGCTCAGGATAATATAAACTACCCTGGAGAAAACTATAGTGAGAATATAGGAAGGCAATTCTCAAAAAACTCTACCAAGAAAACATTTATTTATATAAAATATATTAATGTATATGAAGAGAAAGCCAAGGATTTAAAAACTGGGATAAAAGTTCAGACTAAATCTATCAAGAGATGCTATGTTATTCCAAGAGATGAAAAGCATAACTTTAACATTTCTTACAGGTAGAATGTGAGACAGAGAACACTCATATTCCTCTCATGCTAAATGAGCTTATTACAATCCTTTTGGAAAGCAATCTATCAAGAATTCTTCAAAATAATTTATGCCTGCACCCCTTCACAGCAAAAGCATATATATATATATATATATATATATATATATATATATATATATCATAATTTCTCCTCAGCAAAGTGACAAACATTTACAACAGCCCATGAGAAGAAACAATACAAGTTTGAGAGTAACATAGACTACATAGAGGTTATTGTGCCTAGTCTAGACCCCATAGTGGAACCTCATCTCAAAGAAACTTAATTAAAACACTACTCAGAGTGACTAAAATTGCAAACAAACAGAGGGTTATTATCATACAAATTCTGTACAACATAAAGTTGTACATGACTATGATATACTTCATGGCTAATAAAAAGAATGAGTAACAAGCCTTTGAATTTTAAACTCTTGAATGGGAAAAATGCAGAAAAGTAGGTGAATACTTTGTGTGATTTGGCATAATGAAAAAAAGACAATTGTTACCAAGAGATAATGAATACCAGTGATCAAGGTGATTTGATAAGACAGAGAAGTGAGGCATAAATGAGAGTATAGAGAATGCATAATACAATAATACAAACTCACATGTGGCTATGTGTCCATTTATGTATAAAATCCAACCATTACACAACAAAGACCATATGAAACATCAGTTAAGAGTCTAATTGTTAACTGAGAAATGGGCTCATTTTAATTAAGCTTACTGACCTATTCTTCAATTGCCCCTTCACCAATTACTAACCCTGCAATTTTGTACAAGTTATTAACTTTCCTAGACATTAGTCTCCTTGTTTGTAAAATGTAAAATCATCTATTTTCATAGGATTGTTATTAGGGTTAAAGTCTAAAACATGTATTAAGTTTTAATGGATTATAAATTTCACAGCATATAACTGTTGTTATTGTTGTCTTATAATTAGAGTCATAAATAATACGCTTTATCCTGACATTTCTATTAGCCATTAACATTGTTACTATGCCAAACTTATTCATTATTTTAAAGTAAGAAGATCACTTGTGCCAAAATGGAGAATAGTGGTAAAAATTTTAACTCTATGAGTAGACTTAATTTGTGATAAAGTTTCCCTATAACCACTACCACCATCATCATAACCTACCCTCCAAATGTTAAGCAGAATCTATGCCACCCTGTCCAAACACAGAAACAGCTTGACCTCCAGGAACTCTGACACAACCAAGCTCACAGATCAGGCTCTCTAGACCCCCTTCCCACACACATCGACACCCTGACCCAAGGAGGCCCAACATAACCAGGCTTACAGGATGGACAGGCTCCAGTCAAAGACAGCAAGGCCAGGTAACACCAGAGATAACCAGATGGCAAGAGCCAAGCACAAGAACATAAGCAACAGAAACCAATGCTACTTGAGAACATCAGAAACCAGGTCCCCCACCACATCAATCCCTGGATAACCCATAACACTTGAAAACCAAGATTCTGATCTAAAATCCCATCTCATGAAGATGATAGAGGACTTTGAGGAGGACATAAATAACTCCCTTAAAGAAATACAGGACAACACAGGTAAGCAAGTAGAAGTCTATAAAGAGGAAACATGTATATTCCTTAAAGAAATACAGGAAAACACAATCAAACAGGTGAAGGAATTGAACAAAACTGTCCAGGGTCTAAAAATAGAAAGAGAAAGAACAAAGAAATCACAAAGGGAGACAATCCTGGAGATGGAAAACCTAGAAAAGAGATCAGGAGTCACAAATGGAACTGTCAACAGCAGAATATAAAAGACTTTCAGACATATAAGATGCCATAGAAGACAAAGGATGAAAGATGGAAAACTCCAACATATGAAGGGAAACTACAGCCTAGAAAAATCAAGAAAGTAATCTACTTTCAACAAACCCAAAAGAAGATAGCCACACAAACATAACTCCACCTCTAATAACAAAAATAACAGGAAGCAACAATCACTTTTCCTTAATGCCTATTGACATCAATAGACCCAATTCTTCAATAAAAGACATAGACTAACAGACTGATATGGAAACAGGACCCAGCATTTTCCTACATACAGGAAATGCACCTCAATGACAAAGACAGATAATACCACAGAAGAAAAGGCTGGAAAACAATTTTCCAAGCAAATGATCACAGGAAACAAGCTGGAGTAGCCATCTAATATCAAATAAAATTGACTTTCAGCCAAAAATAATAAAAAAAAAGATAAGGAAGAACATGTCATACTCATCAAAGAAAAAAATCTACCAAGATAAACTCTCAATTCTGAACATCTATGCTCCAGATGCAAGGGCACCTACATACATAAAAGAAACTTTATTAAACCTCAAAGAACACATTGCATCTCACATAATAATAGTGGGAGACTTTAACACCTCACTCTCATTAATGAACAGATCATGGAAACAGAAACTAAACAGAGACACAGTGAATCTAAGAGAAGTTATGAACCAAATGGATTTAACAGGTATCTAGAGAACATTTCGTTTTAAAACAAACAAACAAACAAACAAAAAATACCTTCTTCTCAGCACCTGATGATACCATCTCCAAAACTGATTATATAGTTGGTAACAAAACAGGCCTCAACAAAAAGATTGAAATAATCCTATACATTCTATTAGAAAGTCACAGACTAAGGCTGGTCTTCAGTAACAACAAAAATAATGGAAAGCCCACATACACATAGAAGCTGAACAACTCTCTACTCAGTGATAATGTGGTGAAAGAAAAAATAAAAAAATTAAAGACATTTTAGAATTTAATGAAAATGAAGGCACAACATACCAAAATTTATGGGACACAATGAAAACAGAGCTAAGAGGAAAACTCATAGTCCTGAGTGCCTCCAAAAGGAAACTGGAGAGAGCACATACTAGCTGCTTAACAGCACACCTGAAAATTCTAGAACAAAAAGAAGCAAATAAACCGAAGAAGAGTAGACAGCAGGGAATAATGAAACTCAGGGCTGAAACCAACCAAGTAAAAACAAAAAGAACTATATAAAGAATCAACAAAACCAGGAACTGGTTCTTTGAGAAAATCAACAAGATAGATAAACCCTTAGCCAAACTAACTAGAGGGCACAGAGACAGTATCCAAATTAACAGAAATGAAAAAGGAGACATAACAATAGAAACTGAAGAAATTCAAAAAACATCGGATCCTACTACAAAAGCCTATACTCAACAAAACTGGAAAATCTAGATGAAACGGATGATTTTCTAGACAGATACCAAGTACCTAAGTTAAATCAGGATCAGATAAACCATCTAAACTGTCCCATAACCCCTAAAGTAATAGCAGCAGTCATTAAGTCCTCCAATTGAAAATAAATAAATAAATAAATAAATAAATAAATAAATAAATAAATCTATCTATCCCAGGGCCAGTTGGGTTTAGTTCCGAATTCTATCAGATCTTCAGAGAAAACATAATGCCAATACTTCCAAACTATTCCACAAAAGAGAAACAGAAATAACATGACCTAATTCATTCTATGATGCCATAGTTTCACTGATACCTAAACCACACCAAGACCCAAAAAAGAAAGAGAACTTCAGAACAATTTCCCTTATGAATATCAATGCAAAAATACTCAATAAAATTCTTGCAAACCAAATCCAAGAATTCATCAAAATGATCATTCACTATAATTAAGTAGGCTTCATCTCAGGGATGCAGGGATGGTTCAATATACGGAAATTCATCAATATAATTCACTATATAAACAAACTCAAAAAAGTCACATGACTATCTCATTAGTTGCTGAAAAAGCCTTTGACAAAATACAACACCCATTCACATTAAAAGTTTTGGAAAGATCAGGAATTCAAGGCCCAAACCTAAACACAGTAAAAGCAATACACAGCAAAATACTGAGCAGGTATTATTTCCTGGTTATGCATTACTGATTTCTTACTTATTTTTATTAAACATGAAAAAATCAAGAAGAAATGAAAAGGACAGATAGATTTTTAACATATCACTATAAACATCAAGTGTAACCCTTGTTTGACAAACTACTTATTGAGCAAAAGTCTCCATTGTGTTTTAGGCCTTGGAACCCGTCTTGTGGTCCATGGAGGAGTAGTACCAGCATCAACTGAGCCTGTCTGGACTGAATCACAAGGAATCTGCATTCTGACAAGATTCCCTGGATGGTTCTTTTGCATATTAAAGTGGGGGGAGGAGATTCCTAAACTGCAATGCCAGTCCCTGTTGTGAAAGATTACAAGCCATTCATCTGTGTATGAATGCCTGAACTATGGGAAGGTCTCATCAGAACTTGGATTTCCTGAGTTAGTTTGAAGGAATCCTTTGTGAATAAAGTCTGAAGAAGTTGGGTGTGTACATGCACAGTGTGTGGTGTGTGCAGACAAGGAATCCAGGTGAAAAGGACTTAACAACTGCTTGCTATAATCTGCAAAGACCTACATTAAAAACTCTAACTTAAGGAAAGAGGTTTCAGGTCAAAGCTGCAGTTCTAGTCCTAGGGTACCCTAGAGAAAGCACAATAGCACACAAATATAATGTCTTTGCTCCGGGGGTAGCAAAATGTTAGAACAAAGAAAGGGACTATGTTCACATTTTGTATAGGGCAGAGTATGGTGATGTCATCAGGTGACTTGCAATTTCTGAGAGGAAGGATGACAGGCTGCCTGCCTGGTGCTGCTGCACCAGGGGCTGCTCTGACAGCTCTGGGCAACACGTAGGCAGCCAAAATCAAGGAGGAAGTGCTCAGAGAGAGGTGAGGAACAATAGTTGTGCCCCAGAGAAGGAAAATCTCACTCCTGAGACATTTGTGGGATTTTGCCGGAGCACTACAGCAAGGCCCCTGGGCTCTTTATGAGCAGATGGTGTTGAATCAGAAAATTAGGATCAGTGAGACTCAAATGATGCCTCTTGGTCCTTGTGCTACCTGAAGAAATATACTTTTAGGCGGCATTTTCTGTGTGGAGAAGATTTTCTAAAACACTGTCTGAATGCAGCTACAACACCCTTCTTCAGCGATTTCTACTTGCTGAAAAGAAAAGGAGTTTCTATAGATTCACTTTGTCCCTTTGAAAGCCCAAATATAAATTAAAAAATTATATATTGCTAGTGGTAAGATGCATAATTAATTGAATAATCAGCTTTATTTTAACAATTTTTCCAAGGTGTAAAAAACAATGAGTGCTAATATTTTATCTTGTTTTAGGCTGTTTCTTTTAACCAGTTACAATGAAAGCATACTGCTTTTACAGACAGCAGATTTTGAAAAGATGTTTTCTACATCCTAATTAAATTTGATTATATAATCATCTCTCAACTAAGGGACACCAATGGCACTCTGTTTTATTCTTTATTCCTAGAACCAAATTTGAAAATCAAAGAAGGATAAGGCAGAGCACACATGTTATTCAATAATAAGTAAAAGAAATTGAGTTTTGGATTATTAGGAAATTCAATTTAAGAGTAGGAAAAAGAATGTTGTTCATATAATGATGGTGTTTATCATCCCTGTGTACATCTGTTCCCTTTAAACTCCTAGCTGTTAGACCTCAGATGTTCTCATTATGGTTAAGAATTTATTTTTTAATTCTGTGACCCCACACAAGGCCTTGGACTTTTTACAGATCTATTTATAGTGTGGCAGTCTTCATACTGCAACTGAGGGACTCATAGCTGAGCATGATCAGAACTATGAAATGGCAGAGAATTATTATTCTAGCACTTTCAACATTGACTAAATGATCAAGAAAACTAGAGTCCTTGTCTCTGGAATGCTAGCCCAGGAAGATAAAATCACAAGATTTTCCAGTTCTTGAGCATCAGTTTACTTTCTATCATATAACCTCTCTTACGCACAGAATCTACTGCATAAGTTATGACAAATATTCAATATTAATTGAGCAAAAATGTCCTAAATACATATTGTGTGCTCAAAAGTGACCCAAACACTACATTTAGGACATGAACCAGATTTATATGATTTTTTTAGTGCTTCTAAATATCCAAATGTCACATTTAGTTGATTCAAAGGAAGTAACTATATATGATAACTAAAAAAATTACCTTTTATTCTATGTGTATATGATTTTGCCCACATATATGTCTGTGTACCACATGTATAACATGCATGCCCATTGAGTCCAGAAGAAGGTATCAAATCCCCTGTGTTACACATAGGGGTTACACATAGGGTTACACATAGTCATGAGCTGTCCTGTGGGTGTTATAATTTGAACCTGTCTCCTGCAAGATCATCCTGTGTTCTTAATGGCTGAACTATATCCCTCAATGCCGCAACATAGAATAATTTTTAAAGCCATGAGATAAAATTATGATTGAACAGAGAAAACAAAATCATAATATAAAAGCATTCACCTGAAATGATGTTTCAGCAGCTCCTTAACTCCCTCTTCTTATTGGACCTACTTCCTATAAATCAATGGAAGCCTGCCCATTTGCCACTTCCTCTTTACCTTTTGCCCTTTGCAATAGGAAGACAAACACTGAAATATGGGTCATAAAGTGCAAAAATAGAGAGCAGTGAGTGGGTTTGAGAGAATAGTTTTCTTGACACATTTTGGAAAGAAGGAAAGATTATATTTCACAATTTCCTTTTCTTTAAATAAAAAAAAAGAATACCAGATTTTTAAATGCATTATTACTCCAAAATTAAACATGAAAATAAATTTCATGTTAAGGCATATTTTTGAATCAGATTCTGCCTCAGTAGAAGCTAGTAGAAATCATAATGTCTGTCCAGAGGTTCAGAATTAATAAATTTGGGCATGAACCTACTGGATCATGCTACATGGAATCAATAATATGTTGTATTACAACATGTTATATTTGTGACTTTTTTCATATTTTTCATTATCAATACATTATATTCCTCTATGTCCCTGATGGACTAGGCTTTACCTGGTAATATATCAACAGGACTGAATCAAATTTTATGTTCATATGAGCTTGAAGATCTTGATTATATCTATATAAATTCCTGGATTCCCTCTTATACAATATACCTTTATATCCTTAATGCATAAGAGATGTGACAGAGATTTGAAGAAAAGCCAAGTTTCCCAGCTGAGATGTCATGGACCTGATAACTTCTTACCAACTTGCCAATAGACACATAAAAATAGATAGATGATAGATAGGGAGATAGATAGATAGATAGATAGATAGATAGATAGATAGATAGATAGATAGATAGATAGTTAAATAAGATAGATCATACATAAATACATACATACATACATACATACATACATACATACATACATACATACATACATAGATGAGTAGATGGATGGATAGATTATCCAAAGATAATCACCAAGTGACTATTCACTCATATGAATGAACACTAGAGAGATGTCTCAGCAGTTAAGAGTACTTCAAACTCTTCCAAAAAAAAAAAAAACCAGCTTTGACTCCGAACATCCACATGATCTGTAACTCCAATTCTGGGGGGATGGCATGCTCTCCTATGTTTTCTGCATGTACCTATCACAAACATAGTTGCTGTACAGATATACATGCAGGCAAAACAGCAATACAAATAAAATAACGTTATTTTTAAATAAAAAATAAATGGCGATTCTTTAAAATCATTAGAGATATTTTGTTACACAGTGAACACTAGTCTACGGTCTATTACTACAACAATATGAGATGAATCAAGTTAACAAACAAGAAAGTTTGTTTTGACTCACAGTGACAAGGTCCTAGTTGGTGATTGAGGTAATGAGACCTTTGCTTTTAGGCATTAGCTGGGGTTAGGCAGCAAACCATACATACCAAGAGGACATGGCCTAGAAAAGCTGACCACCTCATGGGTAGAAAATAAAATCCAAATTGCTGTATACAATGCAGCTGCTAATAGAAAGTCGGGATATTTTAACAAGTAGCATATTCAATATTTTCTTGTCAGAAGGGCATATCACAGGAAAATAATTCCAGAATGATACACTACATTAAAACTGAACTTAGCATATATACAAAACAAGGGAGCTTGTCTAGAAGGTATGTAGCACATTTATAATATTTGTCTTGGGGGATAGGGTACATCTAATATAGACACTATGGTAGATTTTTTTTACTCTACAAATACATAATTTTAGCAATTATAAATTTTTCTCCAAGAACATATTTTCATATGTTACTCACATAATCTAAAAAACATCTTCAAATTAAAACATAGCTATAGAAAATTACTTCAACAAAATATATTTTCTCTCTGTTCCACTCATTTGCTAAAAGGACATAATGTTGTGGATAATAAATACTTTAGTGGAAATTTATTTGACTTGCAAAACACTTTGGAATTCTAGGCACTTAAGAATGCAGAAATAAGATAAATACACACACACAGCAAGCTAAGAGTAAATTCTTGTCTTACTGTGTTTGGGACAGTAATGATAGATGATAGATTAGATAAATGATGATAGATAGATAGGTAGGTAGGTAGATAGATAGATAAATAGATGATAGATGACAGACTATCCAAAAAATAGCTAAATGACTATATACTCATACTGTTTTATGATTAAGGGCTGAAGAGATACCTCAGCAGTTTAGAGTGCTGGATACTCTTACAGAAAACTCAGGTTTGATTACAAACCTACACATTGTTTGCAAAACAACCACAAGCATAATTTTGTTGAATACCCAAGGATGCTCTGCACTGCCACTGTGTCATATGTAAATACTATTTTCCTGAACCAGAACTAGTCACTGAAGTTCAGATGGAAATTTATCATCTGGGGGACCTAATTCTAAAGCAACTCAGTTGAGTATATTTTGATTAAGAAGTCATCACATTTTAAATTTAAATTTTATTTTTAATAAGCATTTCATATATAAGTACTGTATTTACAACATTTTTACCTCTTACCCCACTACGTCTTCTCAAATTCATGACTTATGAGTTTATAATAGTTATTTTTACACACACACACACACACCAACTGACTCCATTTAGTAGTCTTTGTACATACATTTGTTTAGGCAGGAGCACTTGGACTTGGATAATCTATCAAGGGTCTCATCTATAGAGAAAACTGATTCTCCCAGTAGAATTAATTGACAGTCATCACTTTTGAGTTAGGAAATTCAGTGTTGTTAACTTAGCTAACACTCTACTTGGTGTTGTTCTACAGTAACAACACAAGATAGTTGTAACTAAATGAGATTCCTTTGCTACCATACAACTAAATGAAGGTGTATTACTCAAACACCTTGGGAATTAACCAATAGGCATGCAATACATGAGCATCCATGGGGTGAGATTTTAAGAAACCCAGGTGTTCTTTTCTTCACTCTAAGTACCTACCTTTCTCATTTATCTTGGATTGCTGACAATTTGCTTCAGAAAAATCATTCACTTTGTTTAAAATCTGTTCCAATTCCCTGGAGTAATTCAAATCTTCATGTAAAACTAGTGACACTGACCTTTAGAAGATATCTAGTAATAATGACAATTTAATAAAATAAAACTTTCTTCTACACAATTGTAGGGACTAGGTATAGCACTAAAAATGGCCATGCCTAGCATAAAGTCTTACTCATATTGTTTTTTTATTTGCTTGAGACAGAATAAATTAGTACTTTATTTTTTAACAGGTCAGATGTTTGTCACTGGTCTTTTAGGCTAATATCCAGGTGTTGGGTTGGACTACTTGTCTTCCTAAAGTTCAAGGGAATAATTTCTTTATTTATATTTCAGGATTAGAGGCCATCACATTCTTTGACTCAAGAGTACTTTACTCCATCTTCAGTGAAAGCACCTGCAGGTCACATCCTTTATGCATTCTTCTGACATCTGATTTACTCTTACTTAGAAGACTTAGTAAAATCAGCTTAACACGAACAAGGAAAAATAATGACATATCAATGATGGCTATGTGGCATCCTTTGCAACAACATATTTTAATTCCATTTGTTATGTACATAGGAACAAAATTCTACAGATTAGGATGTTTTGCTCCTGGAAATCATGATGCTGACTCTCCTGAGCTTTTTAAAGCTGTCTTTAGAAGATACCTATTATATGTTTTTAGATTCATGATTTAAATACATAAAAAAGAATATATGGTAGTTAGTCTTTATCCACAGGACTCCTAAGCAATGCAAATCTAGCATCCTCTGCCATGATGTATATAATCCATTACAGAAACATATTAATTAAATCTATATCCTAGTTTCATTTGCTATTGATCAAATGAACACCATGGCCCAAAGCAACTTGTGGAAGAAAGGGTTTATTTCAGATTGGACTTCCAGGTCACAATATACCTCCAAGCAAGCCAGGGCAGAAACTTAAGACATAAACCTGGAGGCAGAAAGTGAAGCAGAGACTAAGCAAGAATACTATTAAGTGACTTTCCTTCAAGCTTATATTTAGCTACCTTTCTTCTATGGTCCATACCCACCTGCCTAGGGATGGTGTCACTCATAGTGAGCTGAATCCTCTACATCAATCAACAATCAAGAAAATGTCTCCACAGACCAATGTAATGGAGACAATTCCTTGAATTAAGGATCCTTCTGAGGTGTAAGGTTGATAACCAAGATTATCCATCACAATCTGCAAAAAATGACTTAGTATTTCATTTTAATTATACCATTCTTTCCAACAATAAGTTCGATCATTGGACTTTATATGCATTGTAACTCTAGTTATAAGAGCAAAAAAATAGACACTGTGTGCTCTTTGACTTGTATTAAGAGTTATGATTATTCTGTTAGTCATTCTAACAAATTCAGTCATGTTACACTGGATTCCTAAAGCCTGTATAATAACAAAAATGAAATCTAATATAGTAGAAAGTTTTCATATACATATGGAGTATATTAATAAATGAATATATATTTATATATAATTATATATCATATATAATATGTCATATATGATATATGCTATACAATATAATATATTATATAGTGTGTTATATATAATATTTAATATATAGTGTATAGTATATGGTATATAATATAAAATTTATACATACAACACACACACATATGAATCTAAATGTGTTGCTAAATAAAGTAGGAGATAGCCACAACTGGATATCTCTTTTCACCAAATGACACCTCCAGTACCTGCAACTGGGTTATATCTACTTGAGTTGTTGGCCAAATGGGTCTGATAAGAACTCCCAAATAACCCAGGCTATTGCCAAGACTATAGTTCACTTTCCACAAATGATGGCAAGGCCCCATTGCTGAAGACAACATCTATTCAACACATTGAACATGGGCAAGCACAGTTAGTGCCTACACTGAGTCTCCACTCTGTTTTAGCAACTTCAATACGGGAAGTGTGTCTTTAGAACTCTGCATGCTATCACAAAAGAAAGATAAACACCAACACAGCCACAATGCTTTTAACTACCACAGTGTCCTATCTGGAAGATATGCTAGTGCAATGGTTAAACAAAGTTTGTGGGAGCAACAAACCAATGACTGATTTGACTTAAAGCCAACTCCATGAGATCGAACCCATATTGGACATAGTTTGAGTTACCAAGTACTTGAGACTAGATAGCACAGTGTCTTAGAGTTATACCAAATACTACTTTACTGTTCTTTTTTTTAAGTAGTAATAAAATAATTCCCCATGAAACTTTGCCATAGTCATAGATCAATGTCTTGCTCAAGCATCATCAGAAACACAAGAAACACAGAGACTAGCATCCAGACCTTATCCAGAGAGTGAGAAAATTTGGAACACTCGGCCTTAAAAAGGATATTTCCATCAAATCCCTCTGTTCAGGCCTCAGGAAACCCTGTAGTATAGGAGGTGGAAAGAATGTAAGAGCCAGAGGGGAGAAAGGAAACCAAGAAAACAAGGCCTTCTATATCAACATGGGAAAAGCTCATCCAAACTCACAAAGACTGAGGCAGTATCCATACTAGCCTGTGATGGAACTGCACCAGATAGGGTCCCAGAACTGAAAGTGGACAGTGCCCCATCCCTAATCCAAAAGCAATCTCCAATGGAGATTACAATAAACACATGAAAAGGAAAATGTAGTTTCCTCCAAGGGAGTCTCATTGAAAAAACAAAATACTCTAAATAGCCCAACATGCCCAACAGTAGGTAGCAAAAGAAAACAAATTCAATGGCCTCTCTGGGATTCCTTGTCTCCTAATGCTGTGGCAGGACTTCCTCCTTTTAAAAATTTTTGTCTTATATATTTTTATTTTAGTTTAGTTTAGTTTATTTTAATCTATGCATATTATTCTTCTCTTTTATGCTACATGTTCTGGCTTCCAGTTTAGTGTTTTTTGTATGACTCCCAACTTTGCAAATGAGCGAGTCTCTGTTTCTAATTCTTTCTCTTGGGACCTTTTCCTTCTGTTGGTTTTGTCCAATTCTGATGTGGTAGTTCTTGTTTTATCTCACAATATTTTATTTCATTGATAAAAAAAAAATAAAGTGACATGGTGTTTGACATAACCTATACCTATCCTTCCACATACTTAAAATCATTTTCAAATTATCAAAATATAAAATATTCTTTAAATAATATGCAAATGGTCATTATATTCTACTGTTTAAGAAGAAATTACAAAAATAAGTATATATGTATTTAACAAATATAAAACTTTCCGAATACTTTCAACATATAGCTGGTCCTTTGGAAGAGTAACTGATGTTCTTAACCACTGAGCCATCTCCTCAACCTTGTAATTCTTTCTTACCATGCTGCTACTATTCAACAGTTTCTACATTATTTTCTCAGTGTGAATGTAAGGTCTTGAGGGCTGCAGACATACCTCAGTGGTAGAGGGTATAGGACACACATACCATAGTCAAGGCCCTAGACTCAATCCCAAGAGAAGGGAGATGGAGAAGAAAGAAGGAAAAAGAACAGAAGAAAGATAAAAATATTTTCATGGATCCAAATTTTATGTATATACTATATTAATCTACCAGAATATATCTTTATCAGAAAGTAATATATGACTATGTTGTCTCTCTCCATACTTTATTATTTTTTTGGTTACTATTTTTTAAATTTTTTATTGGATATTTTATTTACATTTCAGATGTTATCCCCTTTCCCCATTTCCCCACACCCAGAAACCCCCTATCACATCACCCCTCCTCCTGCTTCTATGAGGATATGCCCCCCACCCACCTTTCCCCTCCTACCTCCCCACCCATGATTTCCCCCACACTGGGGCATCCTGCCTTCACTGGACCAACGACTTCATCACCCACCTATGCCTGACAATGTCATCTTCCCCTACATATACAGCTGGGACCATGGGTCCCTCCCTATGTGCTCCCAGGCTGGTGGTTTAGACCCTGGGGAGCTCTGGTTGGTTAGTATTGTTGCTCTCCCATGGAGCCACAAACCCTTTCAGCTCCTTCAGTCTTCTCTCTCACTCTTCCATTGGGAACCCCATGATCAGCTCAATGGTTAGCTGTGAGCATCTGCCTCTGTATATTTCAGGGTCTGGCAGACCTCTAAGGAGACAGTTATATCAGGCTCCTGTCAGCATGCACTTCCTGGCATTCACATCAGTATCTACCTTTGGTGACTGCACAAGGGATGGATACCCAGGTGAAAGAGTCTCTGAATGGCCCCTCTTTCAGTTTCTGTCCCACACTTTGTCTCCATATTTGCTACCATGAGTATTTTGCTACCCCTTCTAAGAAGGGCCAAAGCACCCACACTTTGGTCTTCCTTGTTTATGAGCTTCATGTGGTCTATGAGTTGTATCTTGGATATTGCAAGCTTTTGGGCTAAAATCCAATTATCAGGGAAGCATACCAAGTGTGTTCTTTTGTGATTGGGTTACCTCACTCAGGATGATATTTTCTAGTTGAATCCATTTACCTAAAAATGTCTCGAATTCATTGTTTTTAATAGCTAAGTAATATTCTATTGTTTAAATGTACCACATTTTCTGTATTCATTCCTCTGTTGAAGGACATCTGGGTTCTTTCCAGCTTATGACTATTGTAAATAAGGCTGCTGTAAACATAGTAGAGCATGTGTCCTTGTTATATGTTGGAGCATCATTTGGGTATATGCCAAGGTGTAGTATAGCTGGGTACTCAGGTGATGCTATGTCCAATTTTCTGAGGAACTGCCAGACTGATTTCTAGAGTGATTGTCCCAGCTTAAAATCCCACCAACAATGGAGAAGTGTTCCTCTTTCTTCACATCCTTGCCAGCATCTATTATCACCTGAGTTTTGGATCTTGGCCACTCTGAGTGGTGTGAGGTGGTATCTCAGGGTTATTTTGATTTGAATTTCTCTGATGACTAAGGATATCGAACATTTCTTTAGATGCTTCTTGGCCATTCGAATTTCCTCAGTTGAGAATTCTTTGTTTAGCTCTGTACCCCATGTTTTAATAGGGTTATTTGGTTGTCTGGAGTCTAGTTTCTTGAGTTCTTCATATATATTGGATATTAGCCCTCTATCAGATATAGTATTGGTAAAGATCTTTTCCTAATCTATTGGTTGTCATTTTGTCCTATTGACAGTGTCCTTTGCCTTACTGAAGCTTTGCAATTTTATGAGGTCCCATTTGTTCATTCTTGATTATAAAGCATAAACCATTGGTGTTCTGTTCAGGAAATGTTCACCTGTGCCTAGGTATTCGAGTGTATTCCCCACCTTCTCTTGTATTAGTTTCTGTGTATCTGGTATTATGTGAAAGCCCTTTATCCACTTGGACTTGAGCATTGTACAGAGAGATAAGAATGAATTGATTTGCATTCTTCTACATGCTGACCACCAGTTGAACCAGCACCATTTGTTGAAAATGTTGCCTTATTTCCACTGGACGGTTTTAGCTCCTTTGTCAAAGATCAAGTGACCATAGGTGTGTGGGTTCATTTCTGGGTCTTTAATTCTATTCCATTGATCTTCCTGCCTGTCTCTGTACCAATACCATGCAATTTTTATCACTATTGCTCTGTAGTACAGCTTGAGATCAGGAATGGTGATTCCCCCAGAAGTTCTTTTATTGTTGAGAATAGTTTTTGCTATCCTGTTTTTTTTTTTTTTTTTTTTTTTTTTTTGTTATTCCAAATAAATTTGAAAATTGCTCTTTCTATCTCTATGAAGAATTGATTTGGAATTTTGATGGGGATTGCATTGAATCTATAGATTGCTTTTGGCAAGATGGCCATTTTTACTAAGTTAATCCTGCCAATCCAGGAGCATGGGAGATCTTTCCATCTTCTGAGATCTTCTTCTATTTCTTTCTTCAGAGACTTGAAGTTCTTGTCATACAGATCTTTCACATGCTTGGTTAGTTTCACTCCAAGATATTTTATTTTATTTGTGGCTATTGTGAAGGGTGTCATTTCCCTAATTTCTTTCTCAGCCAGTTATCCTTTGAATAGAGGAAGGCTACTGATTTGTTTGAGTTGATTTTATATCCAGCCACATTGCTAAAGTTGTTTATCAGGTTTAGGAGTTCTCTGGTGGAAGTTTTAGAGTCCCTTAAGTATACTATCATATCATCTGCAAATAGTGAAATTTTGACTTTTTCCTTTCCTATCTGTATCCTTTTGACTTTTTTTTGTTGTCTAATTGCTCTAGCTAGGACTTCCAGTACCATATTGAATAGGTAAGGTGAGAGTGGGCAGCCTTGTCTAGTCCCTGATCTTAGTGGGATTGCTTCAAGTTTCTCTTCATTTAGTTTGATGTTGGCTACTAGTTTGCTGTATGTTGCTTTTACTATGTTTAAGTATGGCCCTTGAATTCCTGATCTTTCCAAGACTTTTACCATGAAGGGATGTTGAATTTTGTCAAATGCTTTCTCAGCAATTAGTGAGATTATCATGTGTTTTTTTTTTCTTTGAGTTTATTTATGTAGTGGATTACATTGATGGATTTCTGAATATTGAACCATCCCTGCATTTCTGGGATAAAGCCTACTTGATCATGATGGATGATTGTTTTGATGTGTTGTTGGATTCAGTTTGTGAGAATTTTATTGATTATTTTTGCATTGATAATCATAAGGGAGACTGGTCTGAAGTTCTCTTTCTTTGTTGGGTCTTTGTGAAGTTTAGGTATGAGTGTGGTTGTGGCTTCAGAGAATGAATTGGGTAGCATTCCTTCTGTTCCTGTTTTGTGGAATAGTTTGAAGAGAATTGATATTAGGTCTTCCTTGAAGGTCTGATAGAATTCTGCACTAAAACCATCTGGTCCTGAGCTTTTTTTGGTGGGGAGACTTTTAATGCCTGCTGCTATTTCTTTAGTGGTTATGGGACTGTTTAGATGGTTTATCTGCTCCTGATTTAACTTTGGTACCTGGTATCTGTCTAGAAAATTGTTCATTTCATCCAGATTTTTCTTTGTTGAGTATAGGCTTTTATAGTAGGATCTGATGTTTTTTTTTAATTTTCTCAGTTTCTGTTGTTATGTCTCCCTTTTCAGTTCTGATTTTATTAATTTGGATACTGTCTCTGTGCTCTTTGATTAGTCTGGCTAAGGGTTTATCTATCTTGCTGATTTTCTCAAAGAACCAGCTCCTGGTTTTGTTGATATTTTGCATAGTTCTTTTTGTTTTTATTTGGTTGATTTCAGCCCTGAGTTTGATTATTTCCTGCCATCAACTCCTCTCGGGTGTATTTGCGTCTTTTTGTTCTAGTGCTTTCAGTTGTGCTGTCAAGTTGTTAGTGTATGGTCTCTCCAGTTTCTTTTTGTAGGCACTTAGAGCTATATGTATTCCTCTTAGTATTGCTTTCAGTGAGTCCCACAAGTTTTGATATGATGTCTCCTCATTTTCATTAAATTCTAAAAATTCTTTAATTTCTTTCTTTTTTCTTTCTTGACTAAGTCATCATTAAGTAGAGCATTGTTCAGTTGCCACATGTATGTGGGTTTTCCATTGT